>NC_135989.1:12923317-13233766 GCF_053455715.1 Rhinoraja longicauda
ATCCTTAAGAGCTCTACCTAGCTCTCTCTTGAATGCATTCAGAGAATTCGCCTCCACTGCCTTCTGAGGCAGAGAATTCCACAGATTCACAACTCTCTGACTGAAAACGTTTTTCCTCATCTCAGTTCTAAATGGCCCATCCCTTATTCTTAAACTGTGGCCCCTTGTTCTGGAGTTACTCCAGCATTGTGTGTACCTTCTCTCCAGAGATGCTGCCTGTCCCGCTGAGTTACTCCAGCATTTTGTGTGTACCTTCTCTCCAGAGATGCTGCCTGTCCC
This sequence comes from Rhinoraja longicauda, assembly GCF_053455715.1. NCBI lineage: Eukaryota > Metazoa > Chordata > Chondrichthyes > Rajiformes > Arhynchobatidae > Rhinoraja > Rhinoraja longicauda. The sequence continues at coordinate 12,923,597 of NC_135989.1, forward strand.
GCTGAGTTACTCCAGCATTTTATGTCTACCTTCTCTCCACAGATGCTGCCTGTCCCACTGAGTTACTCCAGCATTCTGTGCCTACCTTCTCTCCACAGATGCTGCCTGACCCGCTGAGTTACTCCAGCATTCTGTGTCTAGTACAGAACCTGGTTGACACAGGTGCAGCGGTAGAGTTGCTGCCTCACAGCGCCAGAGACCCGGGTTTGAAGACAGACACAAAAAGCTGGAGTAACTCAACCGGTCAGACAGCATCTCTGGAGAAAAGGCATGGGTGACATTTCAGGTGGAGGCACTTCAGACCCGGGTTCGATCCTGACTACGGGTGCTGTCTGTACGGAGTTTGTACCTGAGACCGGTGCTCCGGTTTACACCCACAATCCAAAGACGTACGTTTCGGGTCGAGATCCTTCTTCAGTCTGAAGAAGGGTCTCCACCCAAAACGTCACCCATTCCTTCTCTCCAGAGATGCTGCCTGACCCGCTGAGTTACCCCAGCATTTTGTGATACCTTCGATTTGTTCCAGCATCTGCAGTTATTTTCCTACACAGCATCAGAAAGGAGATGAGGAGGAATTTCTTTAGCCAGACAGTGGTGAATCTGGAATTTTCACCCAGAGAGTTGCGAATCTGTGGAATTCTCTGCCACAGAAGGCAGGGGAGACCAATTCACTGGATGTTTTCAAGAGAGAGTTAGATATAGCTCTTAGGGCTAACGGAATTAAGGGATATGTGGAACAAGCAGGAACGGGGTACTGATTCTGGATGATCAGCCATAATCATATTGAATGGCGGTGCTGGCTTGATGGGCCGAATGGCCTACTCCTGCACCTATTTTCTATGTTTCTATGAATTCAATGCTACAGAAGGTGGTGGAGGCCAAGTCAATGGATATTTTTAAAACAGAGATTGATAGATTGTTGATTAGTACAGGTGTCGGGGGCTAAGGGGAGAAGGCAGGAGAATGGGGTTGAGAGGGAGACATAGATCAGCCATGATTGAATAGTGGAGTAGACTCAATGGGCCGAATGGGTAATTCTACTCTTATGTTGCTCAGAGGGCAATGATCTTGTGTCTGCATCAAAAGGTTGTCAGATCTTTTGGGATCTCTCTTGTTTTCCACTCGCCTATTCTCAGGGGGGTGAGGATCACATGTGACTTTCTCCTGTTGCTAGGGGCCTCCGCCATCTTTGTTTCCAAAACATCTCTGATGAAACAATTATCCTCCGGTCCACATGTAAGGTGTTGCTGTCTTGTTGCTTAAACAACAACTTGCAGTGACTAGTGGGGGTACCGCAAGGCTCGGTGCTGGGACCGCAGCTATTTACAATATACATTAATGACTTGGATGAAGGGATTAAAAATAACATAAGCAAATTTGCAGATGATACAAAGCTGGGTGGTAGTGTGAACTGTGAGGAAGATGCTATGAGGTTGCAGGGTGACTTGGACAGGTTGTGTGAGTGGGCGGATGCATGGCAGATGCAGTTTAATGTGGATAAGTGTGAGGTTATCCACTTTGGTGGTAAGAATAGGAAGGCAGAGTATTATTATCCGAATGGTGTCAAGTTAGGAAAAGGGGACGTGCAACGAGATCTGGGTGTCCTAGTGCATCAGTCACTGAAAGGAAGCATGCAGGTACAGCAGGCAGTGAAGAAAGCCAATGGAATGTTGGCCTTCATAACAAGAGGAGTTGAGTATAGGAGCAAAGAGGTCCTTCTGCAGTTGTACAGGGCCCGAGTGAGACCGCACCTGGAGGACTGTGTGCAGCTTTGGTCTCCAAATTTGAGGAAGGATATTCTTGCTATTGAGGGCGTGCAGCGTAGGTTTACTAGGTTAATTCCCGGAATGGCGGGACTGTCGTATGTTGAAAGACTGGAGTGACTAGGTTTGTATACACTGGAATTTAGAAGGATGAGAGGGGATCTTATCGAAACGTATAAGATTATTAAGGGGTTGGACACGTTAGAGGCAGGAAACATGTTCCCAATGTTGGGGGAGTCCAGAACAAGGGGCCACAGTTTAAGAATAAGGGGTCGGCCATTTAGAACGGAGACGAGGAAAAACGTTTTCAGTCAGAGAGTTGTGAATCTGTGGAATTCTCTGCCTCAGAAGGCAGTGGAGGCCAATTCTCTGAATGCATTCAAGAAAGAGCTAGATAGAGCTCTAAGGATAGCGGAGTCAGGGGGTATGGGGAGAAGGCAGGAACGGGGTACTGATTGAGAATGATCAGCCATGATCACATTGAATGGCGGTGCTGGTTCGAAGGGCCGAATGGTCTACTCCTGCACCTATTGTCTATTGTCTATTTCAACAAGATAAAGCAACACAAATCACTTCACGACAATACGATCACAGGATATTTGACACCAAGCCTTCTAAGGGCAGCGCGGCTGGTAGAACTGCTGCCTCGGGTTCCATCCTGACCTCGGGTGCTGTCTGTGTGGAGTTTGCTCGCTCTTCCTGTGACCACGTGGGTTTTCTCGGTTTCCTCCACATTCCAAAGACGTGCGGGTTTGAAGGGAGAAGACCACACCTCGAAACACAATTACCAGCAAAAACAAGGAACTGCAGATGCTGGTGAATGCAGAAAGGACACAGAATGTTCCGTGTTAATGTTCCACAAAATCTTCCCAGGTTCCCAGCTGCATTCCATCTGGGATAGCTCTCTCAGCAGGTCAGGCAGCATCTCTGGAGATAGACACAAGAAGCTGGAGTAACTCAGCAGGTCAGGCAGCATCTCTGGAGAGAAGGAATGGGTGACGTTTCGGTTCGAGACCCTTCTTCAGACTATGAGTCGCCCATCCATGTTCTCCAGAGATACCACCTGACCCCCTGAGTCACTCCAACACTTGGTGTCTATCTTTGCTGTATAAACCAGCATCTACAGTACTTTGTTTTCACATTTTCTCTGGAGATGCTGCCTGACCTACTGAGTTACCCCAGCACTTTATATCCTTCTCTACAAAGAGCCGGGATTCACGGCAGTTCCTTCTGTGTGGGAAGGAACTGCAGGTGCTGGTTTACACCGAAGATAGACACAAGATGCTGGAGTAACTCAGCGGGACAGGCGGCATCTCTGGAGAAAAGGGGAACGTTTCGGTTCGAGACCCATCTTCAGACTCTGAGTCGTCTATCCATGTTCTCAAGGAGATGCTGCCTGACCGGCTGGGTTCCTCCAGCACTTGGTGTCTGTTGCTTCTGTGTCCGCTTCTTTGTAGCGGACAGGGGCTGGTGTCAGGCGTTCCCACGGCAGAATTACAGAGCAGTTGGCTGCACACACTAGGTCTTTCCAGCCATCCCCCCTCTCCCCTCCAGCAGTAGGATCTGTGCTGTGCTGACACCACACTGTGCTGGAGTATGTCCCATCCTCGCCCCTGGGCACGGATCCAATGTCTTGTTCCGGGAGCCAGACACAAAGCATCCCAGCCTCGCTGGTGACGACACTACGGTCCCCAACTGCATTCCCGCCTGGGATTGCTCTCCCAGCCTCCATTAACCCCGTGCATGCCACAGTTGCCACTGCAGCCCCCTCGGTATTCATTCACCCCCCCCCACCGTACAATTCCCACAATTCCCACACCCTCCCCCAAGATTACATTGTCCCAAGGGGTTGCCAACTTCCTCACCCCCAAATACAGGACAAGGTGACGTCACCGCCCCGCGCCCCACGTGACCTCACCCAGCCAGCGGCCACGTGCTCCCGCTCCACCAATGGCGGCCGCCCGGGCCAGGAGGCGGGTTGCTATGCAACCTCTGCTAGGCGAAAACATTCGGCCCCACTCCCCGAACACACTCCGTTAGCCTACCCTGTCCCGGCCTAAGGCGGCCCCCAGGCCTACAGCGTCCGGGCCTGCAGCGGCCCCCCGGGTGTACAGCATCCCGCCCTCCGGGTGTACAGCATCCCGGCCTACAGCGGCCCCCGGGCCTACAGCGACCGGGCCTACAGCGGTCCAACGGGCCTACAGCCCCCGGGCCTACAGCGTCGGGCCTGCAGCAGCCTCCGGGTGTACAGCATCCCGCCCTCCGGGTGTACAGCATCCCGGTCTACAGCGGCCCCCGGGCCTACAGCGACCGGGCCTACAGCGACCGGGCCTACAGCGACCGGGCCTACAGCCCCCGGGCCTACAGCGACCGGGCCTACAGAGACCGGGCCTACAGCGACCGGGCCTACAGTGACTGGGCCTACAGCGGTCCAACGGGCCTAATACGGGACAAGGGCGGTCCCGTATGGGACAAACCAATTTAGCCCACATACGGGATGTCCCGGTTAATACGGGACAATCGGCAACCCTAATTGCCCCATTAACTCTACATGTGTGGCACGGTGGCGCAGCGGTAGAGTTGCTGCCTCACAGCGCCAGAGACCCGGGTTCCATCCTGACTACGGGTACTGTCTGTACGGAGTTTGTACGTTCTCCCGTGACCTGCGTGGGTTTTCTCCGGGTGCTCCTTTCTCTTCCCACACTCCAAAGACGTACAGGTCTGTCGGCTAATTGCAAAGAACACACACATGGGCCTAATTCTGCTCCTATCCCTTATGAACATGAACGTATGGAGTAACTCCGCGGGTCAGGCACACAAAAAGCTGGAGAAACTACCTTTCCTTGATCATTACTTTCTGCTTATCCTTCATTCATTTGTTCTATATCTCTCTACGTCACCGCCCATATCTCTCATTTCCCTCTCCCCTGACTCTCAGTCTGAAGACGGGTCTCGACCCGAAACGTCACCCATTCCTTCTCTCCTGAGATGCTGCCTGACCTGCTGAGTTACTCCAGCATTTTGTGTCTGTCATTCGTTTCGTTGCCTTATTCTCCATATTAAATCATTCTAGACTAAGTGGACCCGTTGGGCCCAAACCTCTCCTGCATTGGGCCCAAACCTCTCCTACAAACCCCCTTCCCCCCTCCCCTCCCTTTCCCCTCCCCCCCTTCCCCTTCCCCTCCACTCCATCCCCTCAAACCCTCTTATCCTCCCTCCCGAGGAGATAGATTTAAACTTTAAAACGTGAATAGCTTTAAAAACATAACACCGATTTCAATTAAACGTCTTCCATTCGCACCAAAGGGACGATGGTGAGTAAGGTGGGCCTAAAATTGTTGCGCTATCGTGCACCGTTTTGTCTGTAGTTCAGGAACAAACTAACGAACAAACGAGAGTTTTAGTGTATAGACTTTAGACGGCAGTGGAGCAGCGATTCAGGGTCGGGGAACCTGTGTGTGTAGGGGGGAGGGTGGTCTCAAACATGGCTTTGCTGCAGGCTTGAATTCATTGTCACGGAACCCCTCCTGGGATGAGCCGGTCAGAGGTATCTCAGCTGGACACTGACTGGGTAGAATGGACATACTGTCTCTCAACATCCTTCCTCTGTGACTGTCTCAGAGAGAGGGGGCGCGGGGAGAGAGACAGAAGGGAAGGGCGACACAGGAGGGAGACAGGGAGAAGGGGAGAGAGACAGAGAGGGAGAGAGAATGAAGGTGAGGGAGTGAGAGAGAGAGAGAGAGGGTGAGAAAGCGAGAGAGAAGGGGGGAGGGAAAGGGAAAGGGAGAGGGAGAGAAAGAGGGAGAGAGAGAGAGAAAGAGGGAGGGAAAGGGAAAGAGAGAGAGAGAGGGGAGACACACACAGAGTGAGAGAGTGGGAGAGAGAGAGAGAGAGAGAGAGAGAGAGAGAGAGAGAGAGAGAGAGAGAGAGAGAGACGCACACACAGAGTGAGAGAGTGGGAGAGAGAGAGAGAGAGAGAGAGAGAGAGACACACACACAGAGTGAGAGAGTGGGAGAGAGAGAGAGAGAGAGAGAGAGAGAGAGAGAGAGAGAGAGAGAGAGAGAGAGAGAGAGAGAGAGAGAGAGAGAGAGAGACACACACACACAGAGTGAGAGAGTGGGAGAGAGAGAGAGAGAGAGAGAGAGAGAGAGAGAGAGAGAGAGAGAGAGAGAGAGAGAGAGAGAGAGAGAGAGAGAGAGAGAGAGAGAGAGAGAGAGAGAGAGAGAGAGAGAGAGAGAGAGAGAGAGAGGAGAGAGAGGAGAGAGAGAGAGAGAGAGAGAGAGAGAGAGAGAGAGAGGGAAGGAGCGAGGAGGAAAGGGGGACAAAATGAGAAACAGAGGGAGGGGGAGAAGGGGAGAGAAAGGAAGAGATGGAGTGGTTGAAGAAACAAAACTGGAATATGGGCTCAGGCATTAATCCACTTGGAATTTAACACGTTAAGAGGTTATCATGTGCGGAAGTAATGCCTCTTTTAAAAATGGGATTGTAGGTGCATAAAACCATTATTGCTTCGACTGAGAGCTGAAAGGGAGTCCCATTGGGACAGGGGAACGATGGCCCCAGGCTAACGAGGAGTCATTAAAATGCAAATGCTTCTGCCTGGCCCTTTATGTACATGATTAAACCACTCAGGCAGGAGGAGAAGACAACAGGCAAGGGCTGGGGGAGTAGTGAGTGAGATTGGTAAACAGACGCCATTGTTTTTTTGCACAAGGTATCGTGAATGTCCTGAAACCTCCTGTGGTACATTGTGAAACTAACACACTGTTGGTGGTAGAATAAAGTAAACCAAAGTTCGAGGATCTTAGATAAATGTCAGCTTGTCCATCGTTGAATGTTTCCCCTCGTGGGAGAGTTTAGGACCAGAGGGCACAGCCTCAGAATTTACTTTTAGTTTAGTTTAGAGATACAGCGCGGAAACAGGCCCTTCGGCCCACCGGGTCCGCGCCGACCAGCGATCCCCGCGCACTAACACTATCCCACACACTCCAGGGACAATTTTGACATTTACCAAGCCAAATTACCTGGTAGACACAAAATGCTGGAGTAACTCAGCGGGTCAGGCAGCATCTCAGGAGAGAAGGAATGGATGACGTTACGGGTCGAGACCCTTCTTCAGACTGATGAGCAGTGAGAGAGCAAAGTGCTAAACTCTCGTCGAAGAGAGGAGGAGAACTTCTTCAAAGTAGACACACCTTGAGGAGAAATCGCAGTGGAGCGGCAAGATGTGTAGGAAAATAACTGCAGATGCTGGTTCAAATTGAAGGTAGACACAAAATGCTGGAGTAACTCAGTAGGTCAGGCAGCATCTCAGGAGAGAAGGAATGGGTGACGTTTCGGGTCGAGACCCTTCTTCAGTCTGAAGCCAATTTACCTACATACCTGCACGTCTTTGGAGTGCGTGAGGAAACCAAGGATCTCGGAGAAAACCTACGCAGGTCACGGGGAGAACGTACAAACTCCGGACAGATGGCGCCCGTAGTCGGGATGGACCTGGGTCTCCGGACCGGCAGGAAACATGGTTTACTAGGTTAATTCCCGGAATGGCGGGACTGTCGTATGTTGAAAGACTGGAGCAACTAGGCTTGTATACACAGGAATTTAGAAGGATGAGAGGGGATCTTATCAAAACATACAAGATTATTAAGGGGTTGGACACGTTAGAGGCAGGAAACATGTTCCCAATGTTGGGGAAGTCCAGACCAGGGGCCACAGCTTAAGAATAAGGGGTAGGCCATTTAAAACGAAGACGAGGAAAAACTTTTTCAGTCAGAGTGTTGTGAATCTGTGGAATTCACTGCCTCAGAAGGCAGTGGAGGCCAATTCTCTGAATGCATTCAAGAGAGAGCTAGATAGAGCTCTTAAAGATAGCGGAGTCAGGGGGTATGGGGAGAAGGCAGGAACGGGGTACTGATTGAGAATGATCAGCCATGATCACATTGAATGGCGGTGCTCGCTCGAAGGGCGAATGGCCTCCTCCTGCACCTATTGTCTATCGTTTATTGTCTATTGTCTAAGCGCTGTAAGGCAGCAACTCTACCGCTGCGCCACCGTGCCACCCTAATTAAAGGATGTACCTATAGAAAGGAGATGAGGAATAAACAGCAGAGATGGAGATGGTGTTGAGGCAGTCAATAGGTGGGTATAAAGGGCAGTGCTCAGACAATGGTCTGTGATAGAGGTGTTGCCTCAACCCAATGTTCCCCAAACACAATGCTTCATCTAACAAACATACGCTAGGAGCAGCAAGGGAGGGGGTGGGGGAAAGAAGTGGGCAGTGAAAGGGAAGTTCAGCCAGCACGTTAGAGTAGAGATACAGCGCCCATCGGCCCACCGATCCCCGCACACTAACACTATCCTACACGCACTAGGGACAATTTACATTTATACCAAGCCAATTAACCTGCAAACCTGTACGTCTTTGGAGTGTGGGAGGAAACCGGAGCACCTGGAGAAAACCCACACAGGTCACGGGGAGAACGTACAAACTCCGTACAGACAGCACCCGTAGTCAGGATGGAACCCGGGTCTCTGGCGCTGTGAGGCAGCAACTCTACCGCTGCGCCACCGTGCCGCCCTCATCAACTTTTAGATTTTTTTAGATTTAGAGATACAGCGCGGAAACAGGCCCTTCGGCCCACCGGGTCCGTGCCGCCCAACGATCCCACATTAACACCATCCTACACCCACTAGGGACAATTTTTACATTTGCCCAGCCAATTGACCTACATACCTGTACGTCTTTGGAGTGTGGGAGGAAACCGAAGATCTCGGAGAAAACCCACGCAGGTCACGGGGAGAACGTACAAACTCCGTACAGACGGTGCCCGTAGTCAGGATCGAACCTGAGTCTCCGGCGCTGCATTCGCTGTAAGGCAGCAACTCTACCGCTGCGCCACCGTGCCACCACAAGAGAATAAAAATAAATGCTGTCTTCCTCGCATTACACAGGCCATAAATATTGAAGAAAAGCACAGAGTGCTGGAGTAACTCAGCAGGGCAGGCAATAACTTGGGAGAGAATGGATTGTCCACGTTTCTGGTTGGAACCCTTTTTCAGACTAAAGAACGGTCCTAACCCGAAACGTCGCCTATCCATGTTCTCCAGGGTTGCTGCCTGGCCTGCTGAGTTACTCCAGCACTTTGTGATGTTTTTGTGAATCAGCATCTGCAGTTCATTGTATCTCCCTCCACTGATCCTGCCTGAATCCCGCATTCCTCCGGCACTTTGTGCTTTGCTCAAGATTTCAGCACCTGCAGTTTCTTGTGTCTCCGTAAATACTAGAGGATTATCTCCTACTTGGATTATGCACCGATCAGCCAAAACATTATGACCACTGACAGGCGAAGTGAATAACATTGATTATCTTGTTACAATGGCACCTGTCAAGGGGTGGGATATATTAGGTAGCAAGTGAACAGTCAGTTCTTGAAGTTGACGTGTTGGATGCAGGAGAAATGGGCAGGAGTAAAGACCTGAGCAACTTTGACAAGGGCCAAATTGTTATGGCCAGACGACTGGGTCAGAGCATCTCTGAAACGGCAATGCTTGTGGGGTGCTCCCGGTCAGCAGTGGTGAGAACCTACCGACAGTGGTCCGAGTAGGGACAGACCACAAAGGGTGTTGGGCGCCCAAGGCTCATCGATGCGCGAGGGCAACGAAGGCTATCCCGTCTGGTCCGAACCAACAGAAGGTCTACTGTGGCACAAGTCACAGAAAGTTTTAATGGTGGTCACGGGAGGAATGTGTCACAATACACAGTGCATCGCACCCTGCTGCGTATGGGGCTGCACACGGAGGACCAGCAGCATATTAGGCAGGTGGCCATAATGTTTTGGCTCATCAGGTCATAATGTTTTGGCTGATCAGTGTAGATATGGTTCCAACACTCACCAGGGTTCCAGAGTGCCCCAGTTGAGGTCCATGGACCACAACACAGTGACCCCTGCTGACAAACCTCTCAAACTGCAGCACAGTCAGACCCGCAAGAGGAAGATGAAATCTTGCTGGCTCCACACTCAGCTATACGAAACCATGCGATACGGCAGAATTTATTCATCCCAGGAGGGAAATTCTATCCTCTCGTATCGTATCGTATCATATCACAGTGTGTCGAATCAGAGTATCCCTTAGGGTGCCATTAATAGATAGAAATACTAGTCCGCCTCAACTATCTAACTGTAGATTGGAGGAACAGCACCTCATATTTCGCCTGGGCAGCTTGCAGCCCAGTGGTATGAACATCGACTTCTCCAACTTAAGATAGTTCCTCTGTCCCTCTCTTCCCCTCCTCCTTCCCAGATCTCCCTCTATCTTCCTGTCTCCACCTATATCCTTCCTTTGTCCCGCCCCCCCCTGACATCAGTCTGAAGAAGGGTCTCGACCCGAAACGTCACCCATTCCTTCTCTCCCGAGATGCTGCCTGACCTGCTGAGTTACTCCAGCATTTTGTGAATAAATCTCACTGTAGTTAGACACAAAAAAAGCTGGAGTAACACAGCGGGTCAGGCAGCATCTCTGGGGAAAAGAAACAGGAATTCCTTCTCTCCAGAGATGCTGCCTGTCTGTCCCGCTGAGTTACTCCAGCATTTTGTGTCTATCTTTGGTTTAAACCAGCATCTGCAGTTCCTTCCTACACATTCTGCACTCTGATATTGTTCTCTCTGCGCTGCCTGTATGTGACTTGATCACACTCATGTACAGTATGATCTCATTTAATTTGGGTGGCATGCAAACAAATGCTTTTCACTGTACCTCGGTACACGTAATGATAAATCTCTACGGATACCAATACAATTATGGGTAGATGCACAGAATCTCTTGCCCAGAGTAGGGGAATCGAGGACCAGAGGACATAGGTTCAAGGTGAAGGGGAAAAGATTTAATAGGAATCCGAGGGGTAACATTTTCACACAGAGGGTGGTGGGTGTATGGAACGAGCTGCCAGAGGAGGTAGTTGAGGCAGGGACTATCTCAACGTTTAAGAAACAGGTTAGACAGGTACATGGATAGGACGGGTTTGGAGGGATATGGGCCAAGCACAGGCAGGTGGGACTAGGGTAGCTGGGACATGTTGGCCGGTGTGGGCATGTTGGGCCGAAGGGCCTGTTTCCGCACTGTATCACTCTATGACTCTAATCAGTTTGCTCCAAATCATAAACAACTCACTGTTTGAAAGAGAAGGCGCCCACATCTTTACCCAGGTTCTTTTGCAATTTATCTTATATTTTGTCCTATTAGTTACCATTGGCAACAGTTAATGTTAACTTGCATTAACTCACACTTCCAAAACATTTATGATTTTGCATTGTAGAATTATAGAGTCACACAGCATGGAAACAAGCCTTCAGCTCAACTCATCCAGACTGACTAAGATGCTCCATCTAAGCTAGTCCCACCTGCCTGCGTTAGACAATAGACAATAGGTGCAGGAGGAGGCCATTCGGCCCTTCGAGCCAGCACCGCCATTCAATGTGATCATGGCTGATCATTCTCAATCAGTACCCCGTTCCTGCCTTCTCCCCATACCCCCTGACTCTGCTATCCTTAAGAGCTCTATCCAGCTCTCTCTTGAATGCATTCAGAGAATTGGCCTCCACTGCCTTCTGAGGCAGAGAATTCCACAGATTCACAACTCTCTGACTGAAAAAGTTTTTCCTCATCTCAGTTCTAAATGGCCTACCCCTTATTCTTAAACTGTGGCCCCTTGTTCTGGACTCCCCCAACATTGGGAACATGTTTCCTGCCTCTAACGTGTCCAACCCCTTAATAATCTTATACGTTTCGATAAGATCTCCTCTCATCCTTCTAAATTAACGTGTATACAAGCCTAGTCGCTCCAGTCTTTCAACATATGATAGTCCCGCCATTCCGGGAATTAACCTAGTAAACCTACGCTGCACGCATTTGGCACATATTCCTCTAAAACTTTCCTGTCCATGTACCTGTCCAAATGACTTTTAAATGCTGTTATAGTACTTGCCCCAACTACCTTTTCTAGCAAAGACACAAAATGCTGAAATAACTCAGCGGGTCAGGCAGCATCCCTGGAGAACATGGATAGGTGACGTTTGTGGTCGGGACACTTTCACAGATAGGGAAAAGGGTCCTGACCCAAAACATCACTGATCCACATTCTCCAGAGATACTACCTGAGCCACTGAGTTACTCCAGCATTTTGTGTCTTACCTTGGTAAACCAGCATCTGCAGTTCCTCGTTATGCAACACGTTCCATGTACCCACCACCCTCTGAATGAAAATGTTGCCCCTTGGGTTCCAATTAAACATTTCCGCTCTCACTTTAAACATCTGTCCTCTTGTTTTCGATCCCGAGATTTCTGGTCTCCTGTCTTTAGTTTAGATCAGAGATACAGCGTGGAAACAGGTCCCTTCGGCCCACCGAGTCCACACCGACCAACAATCCCCGTACATTAACACTATCCTGCACACACTAGGGACAACATACACACACACCAAGCCAATTTACCTACAAGTTTTTCTTTTATTCTATCTGAGGAAGGATGTTTGCAATAGAGGGAGTGTATCAAAGGTTCGCCACATTGATTTATTTGATGGGACTTGATGTATGAGATGAGATTAAGTAAACTGGGCCTGTGCACTCATGGTAAGAGATGGTCTCATTGAATGGACCAGAATATTTATGATGAAGTGTCACAGTAGGTTAATTGGCTGCTGTAAATTTCCTGGACTGTAGATGGTGGTAGCAAATATCAATGGGATTAGAAGGGCATGTGAGGGAGAGTAGTTTACAGATGAATATAGAACATAGAACAAAGGGTCTCGACCCGAAACTTCACCCATTCCTTCTCTCCCGAGATGCTGCCTGACCCGCTGAGTTACTCCAGCATTTTGTGTCTACCTTCGATTTAAACCAGCATCTGCAGTTTTTTCAAGGACAAAGCATCACAGGAACAGGCTCACAGTGTCTGTACTGAACTTGATGTCCAGTTAAACTAATCTCCTCTGCATGCACAAGATCCATATCCCTCCATTCCTCGCATATTCATGTGCCTCTCTTCAGTCTGAAGAAACGTCACCCATTCCTTCTCTCCTGAGATGCTGCCTGACCCGCTGAGTTACTCCGGCATTTTGTGATGCCTCTCTAAAAGCCGCTTAAACACCACTGTCGCATCTGCCTCTCAACCCGAAACGTCACAGATTCCTTTTCCACAGAGATGCTGTCAGACTCTCGGAGTTACTCCAGCTTTTTGTGTCTATCCAGAGTGCAGAACATGATTGACAGCGTTCATATCCAGATCGCCCCTACATCTCTGATGCTCTGGAGAAAGCAGCACAAATTTATCCAAGGTATTTATTCACAAAATGCTGGAGTAACTCAGCGGGTCAGGCAGCATCTCGGGAGGGAAGGAATGGGTGACGTTTCGGGTCGAGACCCTTCTTCAGACTGAGGGAAGAGAGGAGGAGAACTTCAAAGTGGACATACCTTGAGGAGAAATCGCAGTGGAGCAACAAGTAGTATAAGAAGATAACTGCAGATGCTGGTACAAATCGAAGGTATTTATTCACAAAATGCTGGAGTAACTCAGCAGGTCAGGCAGCATCTCGGGAGAGAAGGAATGGTTGACTTTTCGGGTCGAGACCCTTCTTCGGACTTCTCTCCCGAGATGCTGCCTGACCTGCTGAGTTACTCCAGCATTTTGTGAATAGATACCCTCGATTTGTACCAGCATCTGCAGTTATCTTCTTATACAAATTTATCCAACATCTCCTTTGCAGCTAAAACCTGCTAACTTAGGCAGCGTTCTGGTAAACCATTTTATGCATCCTCTCCAAAATGTCCACGCCCGTCCGGTGTGCTGTGGTGACCGGGATTGCACGCAATACTCCAAATGCGGTCCAAATATAGCTTTACACAGTTGCAACACAACATCCTGATTTTAATAGAATGGAAACAAGGAAGTCCAGTTGCTGGTTTACATCAGGTTTTTTCCCCTGATTTTTATACTCTGACTGGTGAAGGCCTTCTGCTAGCGTTGCCACTTTCAGAACGCTATGGACTCGAACACTATCATCCCTCTCTACATCAATGCTACAGGATCCTGCCATTTACTGCAGATTTTCCTTTTGCATTTGACCTCCCAATCACCTCACACAAGTCTGGACTAATCTCCATCTGCCATGTCTCTGCCATGTTACCCGATGTTATGAATAGAGTCATAGAGTGATACAGTGCCCAACTTGCCCACACCGGCCAACATGCCCCAGCTACACTAGTCCCACCTGTCTACGTTTGGTCCATATCCCTCCAAACCTGTCGTGTCCATGTACCTGTCTAACTGCTTCTTAAACATTGAGATAAACCCAGCCTCAACCAAAGATACTAGAGGAACAAGATAGACCACTCGACCCTAAAAACCGTAGCACGTCACGACGCCATTTTAGAAACTTGCAGAAACATTTAAAAAGAAAAATAACAAAAATCTGTGACTTGATAGATGAGATATATTCTGCATTTTAATGGTATCATCACACGTACTGTTCCCCAAAACACTGATTACACTGCGAGAGGCATAACGAACGGCGGGTTTTGCCGACTAAAATGGCGGACGTTACGCTCCTTTGCGTACTACACTTCAGTATAGGCGATTTCAACGGAGTGGTCCATCTTGTTCCTCTAGTATCTTTGGTCTCAACTACCTCCTCTGGCAGCTCGTTCTATACACCCACCATCCTTTGGATGAAAAATATATGCTGATAAATTCTTTGATAACTTTTCTCACCATCCATTATTGCATCAATTTTTGTGTCATCTGAAAACTTACTAAGTTACATGTGGTACACGTGACCATAAAGTATAATTGGATCATTGAAAATAGACGCAAGATGCTGGAGTAACTCAGCGACACAGGCAGTATCTTTGGAGAGAAGGAATGGGTGGCGTTTCGGGTCGAGACCCTTCTTCAGACAGTTAGAGTGAAAATGAGCGTCACATCTGCCCTTCCACGCTACATTGCGACAAGCAAGAAACGCCCACACCAATTCAGAACAGCTACACTCTTGATTAAGAAGCAACCAGTTACTAATTAGACTTCAGAGGCAGTAAAAGATAGATCCAGCCAATAATAATCGCAAAAACCTAAGCATGATAAAAATACTTCATGACAAAAAAAAATCCTTGAGGACAAAAGAAATTCCTTCAAAAAATATCACCCATTCCTTTTTCTCCAGAGATGCTGTTTGTCCCGCTGAGTTACTCCAGTATTTTGCATCTGTCTTGGGTGTAAACCAGCATCTGCAGTTCCTTCCTACACATTGAATCATGTTCTGGCAGAGGAGGTTAGTTTAGCTTGGCATGTTCGACACGGACATTGTGGGCCGAAGGGCCTGTTCCCGTGCTGTATTTAATTGCAGAAGGTCTCATTATTGTCTTGTGAGACCGTGCTGTTCACAAATAGACCATCATGTTCCCTACATCACACCTGCAACTACAAGGACGTGTCATTGGTTGTGGGTGCTTGAAAGGCCCAAGGTAGTGAAAAACACCACAAAAAGCCCTTAAAGCCCTCCGTATGAATAGTGATGTCTCTGACTTCAAGTAACCCTTGCTTTCCCTCTCTCTCTGTCCCTCCCCCACCCGAATTCTCCGACTAGTTTCCCTGTCCTTCTGATTAATTTTACCGATTGCATGACTCGTTGTCACTTTCCCCTCAGCCAACAATGAACCATTCTACATTTCCTTGATCATCGTCTGCTTTGATTTATTCACAAAATGCTCGAGTAACTCAGCGGGTCAGGCAGCATCTCTGGAGAGAAGGAATGGGTGACGTTTCGGGTCGAGACCCTTCTTCAGACTTCTGCTTAGATCTGTCGTTTTCGCACCTTACCCTTCCATATCTCGAGACTCCCTCTCCCCTCAGTCTGAAGAAGGGTCTCGACCCGAAACGTCACCCATTCCTTCTCTCCAGAGATGCTGCCTGACCCGCTGAGTTACTCCAGCATTTTGTGTCTACCTGAATGAATGAATAAGTTTTATAAGAAAATAACTGCAGATGCTGGTACAAATCGATTTATTCACAAAATGCTGGAGTAACTCAGCAGATCAGGCAGCATCTCGGGAGGGCGACGTTTCGGGTCGAGACCCTTCATCAGTCTGAAGAAGGGTCTCGACCCGAAACGTCACCCATTCCTTCTCTCCCGAGATGCTGCCTGATCTGCTGAGTTACTCCAGCATAAATCGAATGAATAAGTTTATTGGCCAAGTATGTGCAGGTACAAGGAATGTGCCTTGGTGCTCCGCTCACAAATGACGACGCAAACACACAGTTAACAATTAAGAATAAAGCATAAACACATCAAAACAATAAGGGTACAACATTACAGTCTAAACATGTGGGTGAAAATAAACCAGAGCAAAAAAGAGACTCCAGACTTTGGTTATTGAGTGGAAAGCTGTTTTTATGTCCGGCTGTGGCTGCTTTGACAGTCCGGAGTCGCCTTCCAGAGGGAAGTGCTTCGAAGAGTTTGTAGCCAGGGTGAGAGGGGTCAGAGGTGATCTTGCCCGCTCGCTTCCTGGCCCTTGCAGTGTACAGTTCGTCAGTGGGGGGGGGGAGACTGCATCCAGAATCTTGGCATCATCTTTGATCAAACCCTCTCCTTCGACAAACACACTAAACACATCACCAAGACAGCCTTCTTCCACCTCAAAAACATCGCCCGTCTCCGTCCATCCCTCTCCTCCACAGCTGCAGAAACCCTCATCCACGCCTTCATCACCTCCCGTCTGGACTACTGCGACAGCCTCCTCTATGGTTCACCCTCAAAAATCATCAGTAAATTCCAATACATCCAGAACTCTGCTGCCCGTCTACTCACCCACTCCCCGACCCGTGACCATATCACCCCCCGTCCTTTACAAGCTCCACTGGCTCCCCATCCCCCAGAGAATCCAGTACAAAATCCTCCTCATGACCTACAAAGCCCTCCATAACCTGGCCCCATCCTACCTGACTGACCTCCTCCACAGACACACTCCCACCCGCACCCTCCGCTCTGCCGCTGCTAACCTCCTGTCCCCCCCCATCCGGACCAAACTCAGATCCTGGGGGGACAGGGCTTTCTCCATCGCTGCTCCCACCCTATGGAACTCACTACCCCAAACCGTCAGAGACTCCTCCTCACTCACCACATTCAAAAACATCACTGAAGTCTCACCTGTTCAACACTGCCTTCAACCACTGACCGTCACCTCACCTTCTGTCTCCTTTTTTTGTTCGTTTATTTATTTATTTTTATGTTTTACTTACTCTGTAAAGTGTCTTTGAGTTTCCAGAAAAGCGCTATACAAATGAAATGTAATATTATTATTATTATCTGCAGTTCCTTCCCACATAACCTTCCCTCACTATTCCATGGCCGGAGCACGACAATATAATAAGATCTGGCAGCAGCCTTTCCGCTTCCTTGCACTGGATCGGTTCACTGGGCTGCTGTAATCACTCTAGTGAACAGCTCACATCTTCACCATAGCCCACACCAACGCTCCGTGGCATTTCCCCAGCACCCTGGGTTTGTACAAACAAGTTTCCTTCTCCTCCCTTGCTCTCGCTGCATCGCACACAGCCCCTTAATTGCCTTGTGCCAGGTCCATTGATGATCACACAATCACACGGTCACGGTTCCCATGGGCGCCAAGGCCTTGCGCAACGCAACGTAGAAGAAAGTAAACTCGGAGAGGTGCCGGGCTCATTTCTCAGGCTGCTTCATTAACCCCTTCCTGACAGGGAAAGGCCGAAAGATTAATTTCGCTTAGAGACACAACACAAAAACATGCCCTTCGGCCCACCGAGTCCGCGCCGACCAGCGATCCCTGCACATTAGCACTATCCTGCACACACACAATTTACACTGATACCCAAGCCAATTAACCGACAAACTTGTACGTCTTTGGAGTGCGGGAGGAAACTGAAGATCTCGGAGGAAACCCACGCGCTCACTGGGAGAACGTACAAACTCCGTACAGACAGCACCCGTAGTCGGGATCGAACCCGGGTCTCTGGCGCTGCAAGCTCTGTAAGGCAGCAACTCTACCGCTGTGCCACCGTGCCTCCAATAGAATTATATAAGTTCATACCTTCATAAGTCATAGGAGCAGAATGAGGCCACTCGGCCCATCAAGTCTACTCAATCATGGTTGATCTGTCTATCTGGTCCATTCAATCATGGCTGACCTATCTCTCCCTCTCAACTCCATTCTCCCGCCTTCTCCCCATAACCCCTGACACCCGCACTGATCAAGAATCTATCCATCTCTGCCTTAAAAATACCCAACGACTTGACCTCCACAGCCGTCTGTGGCAATGAATTCCACAGATTCACCGCCCTCTGGCTAAAGAAATTCCTCCTCGTCTCCTTACTAAAGGTACATCCTTTTATTCTGAGGCTGTGCCCTCTAGTCCTGGACTCTCCCACCAGTGGAAACATCCTCTCCACATCCACTCTATCCAGGCCTTTCACGAGAGGGGAGAGGAGAGAGGGAACTGCTAGAGTTCATCGATCGCGCGGGACTTTGGACTTTGAATGATGGCGCCAAAAATGACGGCTCCCGTATGTGTAATATATGCAAAAGGAATTTCACTATGCAGTTGCACGTGTGGATAATAAAGCACTACTGGACCATTGAACTATTGATTTAGATAGACCATGTGAAGAAGGATCCCAACTCAAGACATCACCTATCCATGTTCTCCAGAGATGCTGCCTGACCCGCTGAGTTACTCCAGCATTTTGTGTCTATCTTCGGATTAAACCAGCATCTGCAGTTCCTTCCTACACATTTTGGGTTGGAAGCACCTATCTCAATCCTATCCCACACTTCGATGAGGGTTGGGAAAATAAAACGGGTGGGATAGTATTGAGATGGGAACTTAATGGGCAATGTAGAATTGGTGGGCTGATTAACTTGATTTTGTGCTACATAGAAACATAGAAAATAGGTGCAGGAGTAGGCCATTCGGCCCTTCGAGCCTGCACCGCCATTCAATATGATCATGGCTGATCATCTAACTCAGTATCCCGTACCTGCCTTCTCTCCATACTCCCTGATCCCTTTAGCCACAAGGGCCACATCTAACTCCCTCTTAAATATATCCAAAAAACTTTCTCATCCCGGTCCTAAAAGACTTCCCCCTTATCCTTAAACTGTGACCCCTTGTTCTGGACTTCCCCAACATCGGGAGCAATCTTCCTGCATCTAGCCTGTCCAACCCCTTAAGAATTTTGTAAGTTTCTATAAGATCCCCCCTCAATCTTCTAAATTCCAGCGAGTACAAGCCGAGTCTATCCAGTCTTTCTTCATATGAAAGTCCTGCCATCCCAGGAATCTGTCTGGTGAACCTTCTCTGTACTCCCTCTCTGGCAAGAATGTCTTTCCTCAGATTAGGAGACCAAATCTGTACGCATGGCTCAAAGTCTCTATGATGGTTGCGAAACAAACTGTTAATGAAATAAATCTGGATGGAACTGCTAATCTCAGCATGAAACTACTGGGTTACGATGAAAACAAACGTGACCACAACTCTCTCTTGGAGGAGAAGCTCTGTGCCATTGCCACACCAAGCTGTTGCGTAACTCCGGCCCAGACTAGCGTGTTAGACTCATAACCGCCTGATGAAATAACTTTGAAACATCCTCAATTCAAGAGCTACGGGGGAATAGTTTGTAAATCCTGGCCTTTCTAACGAGATTGGAGACCTTTAATTTAGCTTGTGTAGGAAAAAAAACCTGCAGATGCCGGTTAAAATCGAAGGTAGACCCAAAATGCTGGAGTTCTTCAGTCTGAAGAGCGTTGTCGACCCGAAACGTCACCCATTCCTTCTCTCCAGAGATGCTGCCTGACCCGCTGAGTTACTCCAGCATTTTGTGTCTATCTTTAATTTAGCTTGGTTTAGTTTAGAAGGACAGCGAGGAAACAGGCCCTTTAGCCCACCGAGTCCACGCCAACCGGCGATCCCCGCACGCTAGCACAATGAACATTTTGGTTACCTGTACTTCTTGATTAGTACGGGTGTCAGAGGTTATGGGGAGAAGGCAGGAGAATGGGGTTAGGAGGGAGAGATAGATCAGCCATGATCGAATGGCAGAGTAGACTTGATTGGGCTGAATGGCCTAATTCTACTACTATTCCTTATGGCCTTATTTGAGGTATTATGGACTATGAAGCATTTGAAAGTCTGAAGAAGGGTCTCGACCTGAAACGTCACCCATTCCTTCTCTCCAGAGCTGCTGCCTGACCCGCTGAGTTACTCCAGCATTTTGTGTCTACCTTCGATTTAAACCAGCATCTGTGCTTTTTCTCCTAGATATCTTTAAAACAACTGTTCCCTACTGTAGCAGCTTAATAAAGTCACAGAGAGACACAGCGCAAAAACTGGCCCTTTGGCCCAACTTAGCCACAGTGACCAACACGACCCTTCTACACTAGTCCCACCTGTCTGCATTTGGCCCATATCCCTCTAAACCTGTCCTATCCACATACCAGTCTAAATGCTTCTTAAACATTGCGATAGTCCCTGCCTCAAATACCTCCGCCGGCAGCTCGTTCCATACACCCACCACCCTTTGTGTAAAAAAGTCACCCCTCTGGTTCCTTTTGGACCATTTCTCCCTCCCCTTAAACCTGTGTCCTCTGATTCTCGATTTCCCTACTCTGGGCAAGAGACTATGTGTTTACCCGATTTATTCCTCTCATGAAATATATCACAGAAGCCCCACCACACCCCTCACCTGTATCCACCTATCACTTGTAGCTACCATCCACAGTTCTTTGTTTCTGGAAGAATCTATCCAAGTTCTCCTGAGATGCTGCCTGACCCGCTGAGTTGTGCTGGAGTAACTCAGCGGGTCAGGCAGCATCTCGGGAGAGAAGGAATGGGTGACGTTTCGGGTCGAGACCGTTCTTCAGACAGGGTCTCGACCCGAAACGTCGCCCATTCCTTCTCTCCTGAGATGCTGCCTGACCCGCTGAGTTACTCCAGCTTTTTGTGTCTACCTTCGATTTAAACCAGCATCTGCAGTTTTTTCCTATATCTCTGGAGAGCATGTGTAGGTGAGGTTTTGGGTCGGGACCCGAAACATTACCTTTCATGTTTGTGCAGAAATGCTGCCTGAACCGTTGCGTAGTTCCAGCACTGTATCCACCTATCACTTGCCAGGTTTTAGTCCTGCCCCCACCTCTCTTCCAGCTCCCGTTCCCCTGCTACAATCAGCGTGAAGAAGGGTCCCGAACCGAAACGTCACCTATCCATATTCTCCAGAGATGCTGCCTGACCCGCTGAGTTACTCCAGCATTTTGTGATACCTTCGATTTGTACCAGCATCTGCAGTTATTTTCCTACGCTGCTTACAAAGTAGGCATCATCGCAGTAGACTAACTGCCGTAGAGGCTGGCAACCGGCCCTTGGGAGAACATGTCTAAAATGAAGATCTTACAGTAGCTAACAGTATGGCTGGAGGAAGTCCTAATGGGCCATCGACCCTTTGACTTACTGTCACAACCATTCCATCTGCTACATTGCACTGTGCTAAGGACATGTCGGTAACTGGCAGAGAGACACAAGAAGCTGGAGTAACTCAGTGGGTCAGGCAGCACCTCTGGGGAAAAGGAATGGGTGACGTTTCGGGTCGAGACCCTTCTTCAGACTGGAGAGTCACTGGAAAGAGGAGCAAGAGATATAGATGGAGACGGAGAGAGATATAGAGCAAAAGAATGAAAGGCATGCAAAAAAAGTAACAATGATAAAGGAACTAGGTCATAGGTAGACACAGAATGCTGGAGTAACTCAGCGGGTCAGGCAGCATCTCTGGAGAGAAGGAATGGGTGACGTTTCGGGTCGAGACCCTTCTTAAGAACCTTCTCTCCAGAGATGCTGCCTGACCCGCTGAGTTACTCCAGCAATTTGTGTCGACCTTCGATTTAAACCAGCATCTGCAGGTTTTTTTCCCTACACAAGGAAATAGGTCATTGTAAGCTGTTTGTTAGGGGGGGAACGAGTTACAAACAGTGAGACGACTTTGAAGCTGGTACGACTAGGGTTTAGGTTAGGTTAGAGATACAGCGCGGAAACAGGCCCTTCGGCCCACCGAGTCCGCACTGACCAGCGATCCTCGCACACTAACACTTTCCTACACACACATCAGGAACGATTTATATTCACACCAAGCCAATTAACCTACAAACCTGTACGTCTGTGGAGCGTGGGAGGAGACCGAAGATCTCGGAGAAAACCCACGCAGGTCACGGGGGGAACGTACAAACTCCGTACAGACAGCACACGTAGTCGGGATCGAACCCGGGTCTCTGGTGCTGTGAGGCAGCAACTCTACCACTGTATAAGAAAATAACTGCAGATGCTGGTACAAATCGAAGGTATTTATTCACAAAATGTTGGAGTAACTCAGCAGGTCAGGCAGCATCTCGGGAGAGAAGGAATGGGTGATGTTTCGGGTCGAGACCCTTCTTCAGACTGATGTCAGGGGTACGGGACAAAGGAAGGATATAGGTGGAGACAGGAAGATAGAGGGAGATCTGGGAAGGAGGAGGGGAAGAGGGGGACAGAGGAACTATCTAAAGTTGGAGAAGTCGATGTTCATACCACTGGGCTGCAAGCTGCCCAGGCGAAATATGAGGTGCTGTTCCTCCAATTTCCGGTGGGTCTCACTATGGCACTGGAGGAGGCCCATGACAGAAAGGTCAGACTGGGAATGGGAGGGGGAGTTGAAGTGCTCGGCCACCGGGAGATCACTTTGGTCAATGCTGTGGTGGGTGGGTGGGTGGGGGATGGAGAGAGAGGGAATGCAGGGGTTACTCGAAGTTAGAGAAATCGATGTTCGTACCTCTGGGTTGCAAACTGGCACTCCCTGACATCCCAAATGCAACTGAGGGGGTTGCCAGCTCGAGCTAAAGTCATCACACAATCTCCCGTCTCCAACTTCTCACCGCCTCCCCATCCTCCCGTCAATGGCAGAACAACGCATCAATCTCCATGGCAACTTTCCTCCCCCAAAAGCCAATTGGAAAGTAAACAAATGCTTCAGTCACTCGTGTCTGAAGGAACTGCAGATGCTGGCTTAAACCAAAGGTAGACACAAAGTGCTGGAGTAACTCAGCGGGTCAGGCAGCATCTCTGGAGAGAAGGAATGGGTGAATTTTCGGGTCGACACCGTTCTTCGACACTCAGTCTCGGCCTGAAACGCCACTCATTCCTTCTCTCCAGAGATGCTGCCTGCCCCGCTGAGTTACTCCAGCAGTTTGTGTCCAGCTTCAGTGGCTTTTCTGGTACCAATCTCACCTACCTAAGAACACTGAAGATGTCTGGTCTACCCCAACAGCTGCTGACGACCTTCTACCGCTGCACCATAGAGAGCATCCTAACGCATGGCATCCCTGTGTGGTACCTCAGCTGCACGGAGGCAGAGAGGAAAGCTCTACAGCGGGTAGTCCATAGAGCTCAGAGGACCATCGGAACACAGCTACCAGCCTTGGAGGGCATCTACAACACACGATGCCTCAGAAAATCCACCAGCATTCACAAAGACTCTTCACACCCCTGCAACAGTCTGTTCGAACTTCTACCATCGGGCAGACGGTACAAGGCCTTCTACGCCCGCACCTCCAGACTCAGGAACAGCTTCATCCCCAGGGCCATAGCTGCTATGAACCGGTCCTGCTGGGCCGGATGGTCACATCGCACAGTGAACCGGGACAAAACGTCGAGAGAAGGCAGGAACGGGGTACTGATTGAGAGTGATCAGCCATGATCGCATTGAATGGCGGTGCTGGCTCGAAGGGCTGAATGGCCTACTCCTGCACCTATTGTCTGTTGTCTATTGTCTACTTGCACTTTATTCTGTTTTAAAACTGTTCCAATTTGTTTCATTGGGTTGTTTAAATTAATACTGACTAGCTAATTAATTTATTGCATCGTATGGGAGGCGCATTCCCAATCTCGTTGTACCCCTGTACAATGACAATAAAGATATATTGTATTGTATTGTGACTCGTTGGATAGTTCCCGACTGTCAGCCAAACAGCCTAATATTTCTCCCTCCAAAATGAACGAGACAAAACGTCGAGAGAAACCGAGAAATGACGCATCATTTTCTGAGCATCGCTGCACGGTAGCGCAGCGGTAGAGTTGCTGCTTTACAGCGAATGCAGCGCCGGAGGCTCAGGTTCGATCCTGACTACGGGTGCTGCACTGTAAGGAGTTTGTACGTTCTCCCTGTAACCTGCGTGGGTTTACTCCGAGATCTTCGGTTTCCTCCCACACTCCAAAGACGTACAGGTATGTAGGTTAATTGGCTGGGTAAATGTAAAAATTGTCCCTAGTGGGTGTAGGATAGTGTTAATGTACGGGGATCACTGGGCGGCACGGACTTGGAGGGCCGAAAAGGCCTGTTTCCGGCTGTATGTATATGATATGATATGATATGATTGAAAGATACTGCATGAAAATGGTCCCCATGGCCCATCGAGTACGCGCCGACATTTGGTCACCCATTCACCCCAGCTCTATGTGATCCCACTTTCTCATCCACTCCCTGCACACGAGGGGGAATTTACAGAGGGCCAATTAACCTACAAACCCGCACGACTTTGGGATGTGGGAGGAAACCGGAGCACCCGGAGGAAACCCACGCGGTCACAGGCAGGACGTGCAAACTCCACACTTCAGCTCCTGTTCTCCCACATTCCAAAGAGGTGCAGCTTTGGAGGTTAATTGTCATCTGTAAATTGTCCCGAGTGGCCAGGATAGAACTAGTGTACGGGTGATTGCCGACGTGCATGGGCTCAATGGGCCGAAGGGCCTGTTTCCACGCTGTATCTCTAAACTAAACTAAACAGCCTCATGAAGTAGGCTTGTATTCGCTGGAATTTAGAAGACTGAGGGGGGATCTTATTGAAACATATAAAATTCTAAAGGGGTTGGACAGGCTAGATGCGGGAAGATTGTTCCCGGTGTTGGGGAAGTCCAGAACCAGGGGTCACAGCTTAAGGATAAGGGGGAAGTCTTTTAGGACCGAGATGAGAAAACATTTCTTCACACAGAGAGTGGTGAGTCTGTGGAATTCTCTGCCACAGAAGGTAGTTGAGGCCAGTTCATTGGCTATATTTAAGAGGGAGTTAGATGTGGCCCTTGTGGCTAAAGGGATCAGGGGGTATGGAGAGAAGGCAGGTACAGGCTACTGAGCTGGATGATCAGCCATGATCATATTGAATGGCGGTGCAGGCTCGAAGGGCCGAATGGCCTACTCCTGCACCTATTTTCTATGTTTCTATGAACAGGAAAAACCAGTTGCCAAAAAATGGCAGCAACGTGGTATATGATAACCCTCTTAATCCGGCACATTTAGAACTTTGATGGTACTGGACTAGTACACCTTCCAAATCCAAAGTGCTGATGTAGCACAAGAGGTCAGGCAGCATCTCGAGAGAGAACGCAGAGAGGTGATGTTTCGGCTCAGGACCCTTCTTCAGACAGTCCTGATCCGAAACGTCACCTAACCATGTTCCCCAGAGATGCTGCCTGACCCGCTGAGTTACTCCAGCACTCTGTGAAACGTCACCTATCCATGTTCTCCACAGATGCTGCCTGGCCCGCTGAGTTACTACAGGACTTTGTGTCTCTTTTTGTAAGTTCTTTGTTTCCAGATTTTCCAGGTTATCGGATGTTATTCTACAACATAGGCAGTCAGAACCTTTTATTTCTTGGGATGGAAATATCAAATACTGGAAAGCATAGCTTTCAGATGAGTGGAATAAAGTTTAAAGGAGATGGGTGGGGCAAGGCTGGCACGGTGGCGCAGCGGTAGAGTTGCTGCCTTACAGCGAATGCAGCACCGGAGATCCAGGTTCGATCCCAACCACGGGTGCCGTCTGTACGGAGTTTGTACGTTCTCCCCGTGACCTGCGTGGGTTTTCTCCGAGATCGTCGGTTTCCTCCCACACTCCAAAGACATACAGGTTTGTAGGTTAATCGGCTTGGTAAATGTAAAAATTGTCCCTAGTGTGCAAAGGATAGTGTTAATGTGCGGGGATCACTGGTCGGCGCGGACCCGGTGGGCCGAAAGGGCCCGTTTCTGCGCTGTTCCTCTAAATAAAAAGTTGTTTACACAGAGATTGGTGAGTGTTTGGAACACGATGCCAGGGGTGGAGATGGGGGCAGATACGAAGGTGGCATTTAAGAGGCATTTGGATGGGCACGTGGATATGCAGATAATATAGGGATATGGATGATGTGCTGGCAGGTGAGAGTTGGTCTTGGCATCATGTTGGGCACAGGCAGATTGTGTGCGGTGCTGTTCTGTTCTATTAATACCCGCTGCACTTTTAATTCAAAAGACAGACACTAAATGCTGGAGCAACTCAGCGGGCCAGGCAGCATCTCTGGAGAGAAGGAATGGGGTGACTTTTTTTAGATTTAGAGATACAGCGCGGAAACAGGCCCTTCGGCCCACCGGGTCCACGCCGCCCAGCGATCCCCGCACATTAACACTATCCTACACACACTAGGGACAATTTTAACATTTACCCAGTCAATTAACCTACAAACCTGTACGTCTTTGGACTGTGGGAGGAAACCGAAGATCTCGGAGAAAACCCACGCAGGTCACGGGCTGCTCATTCTCAATCAGTACCCCGTTCCTGCCTTCTCCCCATACCCCCTGACTCCGCTATCCTTAAGAGCTCTATCCAGCTCTCTCTTGAATGCATTCAGAGAATTGGCCTCCACTGCCTTCTGAGGCAGAGAATTCCACAGATTCACAACTCTCTGACTGAAAAAGTTTTTCCTCATCTCAGTACTAAATGGCCTACCCCTTATTCTTAAACTGTGGGCCCTTGTTCTGGACTCCCCCAAAATTGGGAACATGTTTCCTGCCTCTAGAGAAGAGATCAAGAGAGATAGCTTTATTTGTCATCCAAATTGGACGAAATTCACTCTAACGTGTCCAACCCCTTAATAATCTTATACGTTTCGATAAGATCTCCTCTCATCCTTCTAATTTCCAGTGTATACAAGCCTAGACGCTCCAGTCTTTCAACATATGACAGTCCCGCCATTCCGGGAATTAACCTAGTAAACCTACGCTGCACGCCCTCAATAGCAAGAATATCCTTCCTCAAATTTGGAGACCAAAATTGCACACAGTACTCCAGGTGCGGTCTCACTAGGGCTCCTGAGGGGAGCCACTCAAACGCAGAGAACAGGACGCGTGAGGGGCCCTGTAAAACCCTGCCAGCTGACCTTAGCATCTGCTGGTCGCAGAGGGTGGAGGGGGCTTTGACAGGGAGTCCAATAGCTTTGGAACAGACTTTGGCTGTGCTCGACAGGCGGCTTCTGTTCTAAAGGCTGATGGGGTGGAACCAGCAGGTGAAGGAGAACGTGATGACCCTCTCAATGAAGGACGAGTGAAGCGTTATGAGGATGTCCTTGCTGACCCCAAATGTGGAGCCACAGGGAGGGTTGGTGGGAAGATCACCTCAACTCTCCGTTACTACTGCCGCCCTTTACTTCCCCACCTGACTTCTCTACCAATCAAAGGTGTTTATTCACAAAATGCTGGAGTAACTCAGCGGGTCGGGCAGCATCTCAGGAGAGAAGGAATGGGTGACGTTTATGGTCGAGACCCTTCTTCAGACTGACCCTTCTACCAATCAACCTCCCCTTACTTGGGTCCGCCCATCACTTGTCAAATCTTGCCCCACCACCTTCTGCTCACCTCTCATCACCACCTATCTCTCCTCTGCCCCATCAGACTGAAGTAGGGTCCAGACCCAAGATGTCATAGAGTCATAGAGTGATACAGCATGGAAACAGGCCCTTCAGCCCAACTTGCCCACACCAGCCAACATGTCCCAGCTACACTAGTCCTACGTGGTCCATATCCCTCCAAACCTGTCTTATCCATGCACCTGTCTAGCTGTTTCTTAAACGCTGGGATAGTCCCTGCTTCAACTACCTTCTCTGGCAGCTTGTTCCATAAACCCACCACCATTTGTGTGAAAAAGGTACCCCTCAGATTCCTATTCAATATTTTCCCCTTCACCTTAAACCTATGTCCTCTGGTCGTCGATTTACCCATTTTGGGCGGTATTTATGTCCTCTGTCTGTATCCCTCCACTGATGCTGCCAGGAACCTGCTGTTTCTCCAGCATGTCTCTAACTTACTTTCTCTCCTGTTTATTGAAGGGCTATCAAACTGAAGCCTTAACAGTTTCTCATTCCACAGATTCTGGCCCAGGCTTATTAATTACTGTGCCCTGCAGCTGTGGCTCACCGGCAGTCTCTCTGTCTATTATGTCTTTGTCTATTGTTACCGTTTAAATGTATGTTTTGATTTATTTTTAGCTCTGTATATGTGGGGGGTGGTGGTGGGGGGTGGTGGGGGGGGGGGGGGGGGGGGGGGTGGGAGAAACCTTTTTTTCTATCTCCTCCTCAACGGAGATGCGACCTTTATCGTGTCGTATCTCCGTTCGTGCTACGGCCTAACCCCGTGGAGTCGGCGGCCTCCAGCTGGGATCGACCTTGAAGAATCCGGTCGCAGGGCCTGGACTTACCATCTCGGAGGCTTCGGCCGTGGGCCCTGCAGACCGCAACATCGGGAGCTCGCAGGTCCCTGGCTGGCGACCGGCTTTCGGGAGCTCCAGCCGTAGCAGCTTCGGCCGCCCCGAATCGCGAGGTTCGATCGACCCGCTCGCAGGACCTTCATCGCCCTGCGTGGCTCGGCCGCAGCACTTTCCATCGCCCGGTGGGGGTTTAGAACCTTCATCGGCCTGCTCGGCTCGGCCCTGGGGCCTTCCATCGCCCGGCGGGGGCTTCAAAAGTCGGGAGCCTCGATCACCTCGAGGCAGCAGTCTGACTGCCTGACCGCGGGAAAAGAATGAGGAGGAGATAAGACTTTTCTTTGCCTTCCATCACAGTGGAAGCAATCACTGTGATGGTTGTTTGTGTCAAATTGTAATTGTGTGTCTTGTGTTCTTTATTGTCTACTGCCGGACCCTGACGGGAGAGGACGCTGGCGCTATTTGTTCCCCGCTTCTCCGTCAGGACAAATCTTTTGTTTGTTTTTAAGTCTTGTTTGCTCTGTAAAGCTTCTTTGAGTTTCCTGAAAAGCGCTATATAAATTAAATGTATTATTATTATTATTATTATTATAATTGTTTCCAGCGGTTTCCGTTTCCATTTCAGATTTCCAGCAACTGCAGTTGTCTTGGCTTTCAGCAACCATGCGTTGTTGTCTTCAAAGTGCCGTAGGAAAATACTATGAGGGGTAATAAAGGCTATTTTGGAAACAGAACTCTTTCTGTTACAGAAGGGAGCCAAGTTTTGTCCAACACCGGAAGGTTGGTAAAGAGTTTCAGTCTAGTTTATTGTCGCGTGGACATAGGGGGCAGTGAAAAACCTTTCGTTGCGTGCTAACCAGTCAGCGGAAAGACAATACGCGATGACAATCAAGCCAATGGAATGTTGGCCTTCATAACAAGAGGAGTTGAGTATAGGAGCAAAGAGGTCCTTCTACAGTTGTACCGGGCCCTGGTGAGACCGCACCTGGAGTACTGTGTGCAGTTTTGGTCTCCAAATTTGAGGAAGGATATTCTTGCTATTGAGGGCATGCAGCGTAGGTTCACTAGGTTAATTCCCGGAATGGCGGGACTGTCGAATGTTGAAAGGCTGGAGCAATTAGGCTTGTATACACTGGAATTTAGGATGAGGGGGGATCTTATTGAAACATATAAGATAATTAGGGGATTGGACACATTAGAGGCAGGAAACATGTTCCCAATGTTGGGGGAGTCCAGAACAAGGGGCCACAGTTTAAGAATAAGGGGTAGGCCATTTAGAACGGAGATGAGGAAGAACTTTTTCAGTCAGAGAGTGGTGAAGGAGTGGAATTCTCTGCCTCAGAAGGCAGTGGAGGCCAGTTCGTTGGATGCTTTCAAGAGAGAGCTGGATAGAGCTCTTAAGGATAGCGGAGTGAGGGGGTATGGGGAGAAGGCAGGAACGGGGTACTGATTGAGAGTGATCAGCCATGATCGCATTGAATGGCGGTGCTGGCTCGAAGGGCTGAACAGCCTCCTCCTGCACCTATTGTCTATTGTCTATTGTCTATTGTCTATAAGCCATTTACGGTGTAGGGGATACATGATAAGGGAATAACGTTTAGAGCAAAATAGACTGACCATAATTTCTTTTTAATTCTTTACAGGCAGGCATTTTCTTATTGTTATGTCACAAGCTCTCAAGTGCTGATCTTAGCAGGACGCATGGCAAATGATTATTTTTAAGTTTCGTCATTCGGAGGGAATAGAGAAGTTGGTGAAAGTCTGCGGTTTTTTTGACATTTCAATCGAGCGGAGGAATTGCTTAAATCTATGCCAACTCCGGTGTCCGAGAGATTGTCCGAGTCGAGTTTATTCCCTCTCCAACGGAAAATCAGCGGCATGCCTGAGGTATCCAACTACGAATACGTCAAAGACTGCTCGGCGGTGAAAGAGCTGAGAACAGGAGCTGAATGGAAGCTTGATGAAGGTAAAGGTATGTGGCCGATTGAGAGGGAAGGAAAACCTTAGGCAGTTTGGTAAAGTCTCATGCCATGAAGTGTCCTAAGTGAAAGAGGAATATACAGACGCAAAAGAAGGCAGAATGATCCAGTTTCCAAAGATGTGCAGGATCAGTGCTTAAAGTAGATCTGGTAGACGCACAGAGTCTCTTGCCCAGAGTAGGAGAATCGAGAACCAGAGGACACAGATTTATGGTGAGCGGGGAAAGATTTAATAAGAACTTGAGGGGGTAACTTTTTCACACAGAGGGTGGAGGGTGAATGGAAAGAGCTGCCAGAGGAGGTAGTTGAGGCAGGGACTATCACAGTGTTTAAGAAACATTTGGACAGGTACACGGATAGGATAGATTTGAGGGATATGGGGCAAATGCAGGCAGGTGGGACAAGTGTAGATGGGACATGTTTCCACACTGTATGACTCTATGACTCTCTGCCAGAGGAGCAGAAGTTGGCTATACGGCCCATCGAGTCGACTCAGCGGCACGGTGGCGCAGCGGTAGAGTTGCTGCCTAACAGTGAATGTAGCGCCGGAGACTCAGGTTCGATCCTGACTACGGGCGCCGTCTGTACGGAGTTTGTACGTTCTCCCCGTGACCTGCGTGGGTTTTCTCCGAGATCTTCGGTTTCCTCCCACACTCCAAAGACGTACAGGTTTGTAGGTTAATTGGCTGGGCAAATGTAAAAATTGTCCCTAGTGGGTGTAGGATAGTGTTAATGTGCGGGGATCGCTGGGCGGCGCGGACCCGGTGGGCCGAAGGGCCTGTTTCTGCGCTGTATCTCTAAATCTAAATCTAAAATTCAATCATGACTCTATGTCTTTGCTGTGGAACTGGAGTTGCTCAGGGAAGGACCTGCAGCTTTCCTGTGGCCCTGGTGATGATTCAGGGACAGTCTCTTACCAGCTGTTATCAGGCAACTGAACCATCCTACCACAACCAGAGAGCAGTGCTGAACTACTATCTACCTCTGTAGGAATGAACTGCAGATGCTGATTTAAACCGTAGACACAAAATGCTGGAGTAATGCCCTCAGTTTCCTCCCACACTCCTAAGACATACAGGTTTGTAGGTTACTTGGACATGGTAAACTTGTCATTTGTCACCAGTGTGTGTAGGATAGTGTTAGTGTGCGGGGTTCGCTGGTCAGTGGGCCTGTTTCCACACTATCTCTAAACTAAACTAAATTTCCTATTGTTTTTAGCAGGGTCGAGTGGTGATTGCTTCAGCAAAAAGAAGGGGTTGCTGCTTATCTTTGGTCTGGTGGTTCTTGCAACTTTCTTCGCCATCTTGAGCCTCATCATGGTGACAGTGAAAGGTAAAGACTATTACTGAAGAAGGGTCTCGACCCGAAACGTCACCCATTCCTTCTCTCCGGAGATGCTGCCTGTCCCGCTGAGTTACTCCAGCATTTTGTGTCTATCTTCGACCTAAACCAACCATTTGTGGGATGGAACTGCAGATGCTGGTTGTAGAGCAGGTCCAGATAGCTGTGCGAGTCAGTGGGTTTATAGTAGATGTCAGTCACTAGTCTGTCTCCTGTGATGGAGATGGTGAGGTCCAGTTTTTTTTTGTCCAGATAGCTGTGTGAGTCAGTGGGTTTATAGTAGATAGATATAATATAAGAAGATAACTGCAGATGCTGGTACAAATCGAAGGTTTTTATTCACAAAATGCTGGAGTAACTCAGCGGGTCAGGCAGCATCTCGGGAGAGAAGGAATGGGTGACGTTTCGGGTCGAGACCCTTCTTCAGACTGTCTGAAGAAGGGTCTCGACCCGAAACGTCACCCATTCCTTCTCTCCCTTTATAGTAGATGTCAGTCACTATAATAACAGTATAACAGAACTTTATTGTCATTCGGTATAAATACCGAACGAAATTTCAGCAGTCACAAGACACAGCAAAAAAGAAAAGAACACAGGACACCCGACCCCAACACCAACATCCATCACAGTGACTCCAAACACCCCCTCACGGTGATGGAAGGCAACAAGACTTCCACTCTCTTCCCCCCGCACCCACGGACAGGCAGCTCGACTAGTCTGTCTCCTGTGATGGAGATGGTAAGGTCCAGTTTTTTTAACTCCAGATAGCTGTGCGAGTCAGTGGGTTTATAGTAGATGTCAGTCACTAGTTTGTCTCCTGTGATGGAGATGATGAGGTCCAGTTTTTTTTGTCCAGATAGCTGTGCGAGTCAGTGGGTTTATAGTAGATGTCAGTCACTAGTCTGTCTTCTGCAATTTTTTTACATTTTATTTTGAGGAGTAACTCAGCGGGTCAGGCAGCATCTCTGGAGAGGAGGAATGGGTGACGTTTCGGGTCGAGACCCTTCTTACAATAGACAATACACAATAGGCGCAGGAGGAGGCCATTCGGCCCTTCGAGCCAGCACCGCCATTCAATGTGATCATGGCTGATCATTCTCAATCAGTACCCCGTTCCTGCCTTTTCCCCATACCCCCTGACTCCGCTATCCTTAAGAGCTCTATCCAGCTCTCTCATGAATGCATTCAGAGAATTGGCCTCCACTGCCTTCTGAGGCAGAGAATTCCACAGATTCACAACTCTCTGACTGAAAAAGTTTCTCCTCATCTCAGTTTTAAATGGCCTACCCCTTATTCTTAAACTGTGGGCCCTTGTTCTGGACTCCCCCAACATTGGGAACATGTTTCCTGCCTCTAATGTGTCCAACCCCTTAATAATCTTCTGACTGTATACCCATGCGTATAGATGTGCCCAGCCCCACACTTTATCTTTAATTGAAGTCCTAGGGTATGAAATGCTAACATGTGTTAACCCAGTTCGGAAGGTAAGAAGTGTAGGAAGGAACTGTGGGTGCTGGTTCATATCGAAGATAGACATAAAAAGCTGGAGTAACTCAGCGGGTCAGGCAGCATCTCTGGAGAGAAGGAATGGGTGACGTTTCAGGTCAAGACCCTTCTTCAGACTGGTTACTCTTGCTACACGCATCACCCAGTGATTCTTCCAGTGGACCATTTTTGCACGTGTAAAGGACGTTCTGAAGAAGGGTCTCGACCCGAAACATCACCCATTCCTTCTCTCCAGAGATGCCGCCTGACCCGCTGAGTTACTCCAGCATTTTGTGTCTGTCCTCAGTGAATGATAGTGTGCACATTCTCCTGCCTAACCCTCTGTCCCTCAGTTTCAGGGATCTATTCGGAAATGACAGAAGTACAGGACAAGCTAATGCTGCAGCTTTCACAGTTCAAAGGAAACGGTAAGTTACCCTAATCCTCTGACAGCACGTTGGCGCAGCGGTAGAGTTGCTGCCTCCCAGCACCAGAGACCCAGGTTCGATCCTGACCACGGATGCTCTGAAAGTTTTTGAAGGTCTTTTAAATGCCACTATCCTTTCCTAGCACATGGTTTAGACGCATGACATTGTTTATAAGCATGACTGGGCGGCAAGGTGGTGCAGCAGTAGAGTTGCTGCCTCACAGCGCCAAAGACCCGGGTTCGATTCTAACCACCGGTGCTGTCTGTACGGAGTTTGTACGTTCACCCCATGACTGCGTGGGTTTTCTCCAGGTGCTCTGGTCTCCTCCCACACACTCCAAAGACGTGCAGGTTTGTAGGTTAATTGGCTTCGCTAAAATTGTAAATTGTCCCGAGTGTGTAGGATAGTGTATGGGGATTGTATGTTCGTATCTTAGTACCTGAACTGATGTACAGCACTTTGGTCAACGAGGGTTGTTTTTAAATGTGCTATACAAATAAAATTGACTTGACTTGACTTGACAAAGCCCGTATTGGGGGAGTCCAGAACCAGGGGTCACAGTTTAAGAATAAGGGGTAGGCCATTTAGGACTGAGATGAGGAAAGACATTTTCACCCAGAGAGTTGTGAATCTGTGCAATTCTCTACAGTGGAGGCCAACTCACTGGATGTTTTCAAGAGAGAGTTAGATAGAGCTCTTAGGGATAACGGAATCAAGGGATATGGGGAGAAAGCAGGAACGGGGTACCGATATTGGATGATCAGCCTTGATCATATTGAATGGCGGTGCTGTCTCGAAGGGCCGAATGGCCTAATCCTGCACCTATTTTCTATGTTTCTATGATGCCAAGTTACACTAATCTCTGCCTTCGCATGATCCATATCCCTCCATGCCCTGTATATCCATGTGCCTATCCTAAAACCTACTTAAACGCCACTATTGTATCTGTCTCCACCACCAGCCTTGTCAGTGTTTCCGACACTCACCACTCTCTGTAAATAAACTTGTCCCGCACATCCCCTTTAAACTTTTTCCATCTTACTTTAAAGTTATAATAATAATAATAATAATATATTCCTTTATTCGTCCCACACCGGGGAAATTTACAGCGTTACAGCAGCAAAGTGTATAGCAAGAGATCATTCATTATAAATAAAAGTAAAGACAAGGATAAATTGGCATCAGTTTACTGTGTGTTCCTTAGCTGCTATTGTTGACTGGTCTGCTGGGAGCAGTGCTGGTTGTGCAGTCTCACAGCAGCGGGAAGGAAGGACCTCCTATATCTCTCCTTCACGCACTTGGGGTGAAGGAGTCTGTCACTGAAGGAGCTCCTCAGTGTAGTGACAGTGTCCTGCATGGGATGGGGGTCGTTGTCCAACAGCGATGTTAGCTTTGCCATTTTTTAAAGATTTTTTAGATTTAGAGATACAGCGCGGAAACAGGCCCATCGGCCCACCGAGTCCGCGCCGCCCAGCGATCCCCGCACATTAACATTATCCTACAGACACTAGAGACAATTTTTACATTTACCCAGTCAATTAACCTACATACCTGCACGTCTTTGGAGTGTGGGAGGAAAACAAAGATCTTGGAGAAAACCCACGCAGGTCACGGGGAGAACGAACAAACTCCGTACAGACGGCGCCCGTAGTCAGGATCGAACCTGAGTCTCCGGCGCTGCATTCGCTGTAAGGCAGCAACTCTACCGCTGTGCCACCGTGCCGCATAGTCGACTCGATGGGCCGAATGGTCAACTTCTGCTCCTCTGTCATAGAGTCATACAGTCATGGCCACTATGTCTTTGACATTTCTACCGTGGGAATAATGTTCTGGCTGTCTGCCTCTCATAATTTTCCACGCATTGAATATTCATGGGAGACATGAACAAAATTGGAAGCAAATGTCTAAAAAGTATAAATGCTGAAATTCGGAGGAAAAAAAACCGTATCAGAAAATACTAGCAGTTCTGGCAGCATCTTTAGATAGAGAAACGTTAATGCTTTCAACTCTGGGATAGAAAGTGCTGGAGTAACTCAGCGGGTCAGGCAGCATCTCTGGAGAACATGGATAGGTGACGTTTCACAGAGTGCTGGAGTAACTCAGCGGGTCAGGCAGCATCTCTGGAGAACATGGATAGGTGACGTTTCACAGAGTGCTGGAGTAACTCAGCGGGTCAGGCAGCATCTCTGGAGAACATGGATAGGTGACGTTTCACAGAGTGCTGGAGTAACTCAGCGGGCCAGGTAGCATCTCTGGAGAACATTGAAAGGTAACGTTTCGGGTCGGGACCCTTCTTTATTTCTATGCTTCATCTCTGGGATCCTTCGTCAGAAAGAGATAAAACAAAGTTTTAAGGTGCAGGGATTGTGTATGAGAGGGATTTCTTTTGTAACAGCACATCCATGAACAGGCTACAAATAAGAGCCATGTCCTCCAGTCATTAATGTCTCAACCTGATTTGGTTCCCAGTTTCCGAAGAGGGTCAGAGAAATAAAATGGATGGTGAACTGTCTAAGCTGAAAACTAACGGTAAGTGGTAAATGGGAAGCTTACAACCCAGAGGTATGAATATTGATTTCTCTAACTTCAAGTAACCCTTGCATCCCCCCTCTCTCTCCGTCCTCCCCCCACCCAAGTCGTACCAACTTCAAAGTCGTCTTGTTGAGTCTCATAAGAAAATAACTGCAGATGCTGTTACAAATCGAAGGTATTTATTCACAAAATGCTGGAGTAACTCAGCAGGTCAGGCAGCATCTCGGGAGAGAAGGAATGGGTGACGTTTCGGGTCTCCCGAGATGCTGCCTGACCTGCTGAGTTACTCCAGCATTTTGTGAATAAATACCTAGTTGAGGCTCATTGTCTGTACTCATTCTCACCCAAGCCCACAGCTAACAATGGCCTGTCTCCTTTATCATCGTTACTCGTTTGCACATCTTTCATTCATCTATATACTAAACGATATTCATCGTTTGTCTGTTTGTTTGTGATCGAACTGCGGCCAAAACGGTACACGATAGTGCGACAATTTCAGGCCGACCTAACTCACCGTCCTCACTTTAATGATAATGCAAGTAGTTTTATTGAAATCGGTGTTATATTTTTTAAGTTATTCACATTTTAAAGTTTTAATCTATCTCCTAGGGAGGGAGGGGGGGAGAGGGGTGGAGGGAGGGTGAAGGAGGGAGAATAAGGGGGGTTGAGAGGGATGGAATGGGGGAGAGGGGAAGAGGGGGGGAAGGGGAGAGGAGGGAGGGGGAGGGGAGGAGGGAGGGTGGGGAGGGGGAGGGGTGGAGGGAGGGAGGGGGAACAGGGGTTGGGGAGAGGGGAGGGGAGGGGAGGGGGGTGTTGAGTAGAGAGGAGAGGGGAGAGGGGGAAACAGGGTGCTGCACCAATGCAGGAGAGGTTTGGGCCCAAACTTGGTCTAGTTTGTTCTATATCTCTTTCTTCCCTCTCCTCTCAGTCTGAAGAAGGGTCTTGACCCGAAACGTCACCCATTCCTTTTCTCTCAATTTAGTTCAGTTTGGTTTATTGACATGTGTGGCAGATACAGTGAAAAGCTTTTTTTCACTTAAACCTATAAACCTAAGTCAGGGGGTATGGGGAGAAGGCAGGAAAGGGGTACTGATTGTGGATGATCAGCCATGATCACGGTGAATGGCGATGCTGGCTCGAAGGGACGAATGGCCTCCTCCTGCACCTATTGTCTATTGTCTATTGTCTACCCTAACCTATTCAATAAATGGTGACGACTCAATTCAAATGAAGGGCCGCATTAGATACCTGATGGGAGATACGTCCCCAAACATGTTGTAGGCAAGTTGATGGGAGTTCTGCTGGTTAATGTTTCAATCTGTTGTGTTTCCCAGTGTCTGGAGAACTACAGAAAGCCCAGGGGAACATGACCGACCTGATCTCCAAGCTGAAAATGGAAAGTAAGTTGGAAACTATTAAGTCTGAGAAATGTGCATGAAAATATGCATTGAGGGAACACTGTGCGGCAGGTAGTGCAAGTAGTAGTGCAAGTAGTAGATAAACGAATCTAAACTAATTAAACACATAGCTATGAAACCACCCCCTCCACGGGCACTTTCCCCTGCAACCGCTGGAGATGCAACACCTGTCTCTTTACCTCCCCCCTCGACTCCATCCAAGGCCGCAAACAGTCTTTCCAGGTGAGGCAGAGGTTCACCTGCACCTCCTCCAAACTCATCTATTGCATCCGCTGTTCCAGGTGTCAACTTCTCTACATCGGCGAGACCAAGTGCAGGCTCGGCGATCGTTTCGCACAACACCTCCGCTCAGTCCGCCTTAACCAACCTGATCTCCCAGTGGCTGAGCACATCAACTCCCCCTCCCACTCCCAGTCTGACCTTTCTGTCATGGGCCTCCTCCATTGCCAGGGTGAGGCCCAGCGCAAATTGGAGGAACAGCATCTCATATTTCCCTTGGGCAGCTTGCACCCCAGCGGTTTGAACATTGACTTCTCTAACTTCAGATAGTTCCTCTGTCCCTCTCTTCCCCCCCTCCCCCTTCCCTGTTCTCCCACTAGTCTTCCTGTCTCATACTACATCCTTTCTTTGTCCCGCCCCCTCCCCTGACATCGGTCTGAAGAAGGGTCTCGACCCGAAACGTCACCCATCCCTTCCCTCCAGAGATGCTGCCTGACCCGCTGAGTTACTCCAGCATTTTGTGTCTACCTTCGATTTAAACCAGCATCTGCAGTTTTCTTTCCTAAACATAGCTATGAAGTGAAATTTTTAAAAATGACCAATAAACCTAACCTAGCCTGTTTTATAAGGTGCAACGGCTCAATTCAAATTACGGTCGCATTAGATTACTTGATGGAAGATACTTCCCCAAACATGCTATGGGCAAGTTGATGGGGGTTCTGCTGGTTAATGTTTCAATCTTTGTTGGAAGGAACTGTGCAGGAAGAACTTCTGAAGAAGGGTCTCGACCAGAAACATCACCTGTTCCTTTCCTCCACAGATGCTGCCTGGCCTGCTGAGTTACTCCAGCATTTTGTGTCTATCTAATGTTTCAATCTGTTGTGTTTCCCAGTGTCTGGAGAACTACAGAAAGCCCAGGGGAACATGACCGACCTGATCTCCAAACTGAAACTGGAAAGTAAGTCGGAAACTATTAAGTCTGAGAAATGTGCATGAAAATATGCGTTGAGGATACACTGTGCGGCAGGTAGTGCAAGTAGTAGTGCAAGTAGTAGTGCAAGTAGTAGTGCAAGTAGTAGATAAACGAATCTAAACTAATTAAACACATAACTATGAAATCATCCCCTCCCCGGGCACTTTCCCCTGCAACCGCACGAGATGCAACACCTGTCCCTTTACCTCCCCCCTCGACTCCATCCAAGGACCCAAACAGTCTTTCCAGGTGAGACAGAGGTTCACCTGCACCTTCTCCAACCTCATCTATTGCATCCACTGTTCCAGATGTCAACTTCTTTACATCGGCGAGACCAAGCGCAGGCTTGGCGATCGTTTCGCTCAACACCTTCGCTCAGTCCGCCTTAACCAACCTGATCTCCCAGTGGCTGAGCACTTCAACTCCCCCTCCCACTCCCAGTCTGACCTTTCTGTCATGGGCATCCTCCATTGTCATAGTGAGGCCCACCGCAAATTGGAAGAACAGCACCTCATATATCCCTTGGGCAGCTTACATCCCAACGGTATGAACATTGGCTTCTCTAACTTCAGATAGTTCCTCTGTCCCTCTCTTTCCCCTCCCCCTTCCAGTTCTCATACTGTCTTCCTGTCTCCTACTACATCCTTTCTTTGTCCCGCCCCCTCCCCTGACATCAGTCTGAAGAGGGGTCTCGACCCGAAACATCACCCATGCCTTCCCTCCAGAGATGCTGCCTGACCCGCTGAGTTACTCCAACATTTTATGAATACCTTGGATTTAAACCAGCATCTGCAGTTTTCTTTCATACACATTGCTATGAAGTGAAATTTAAAAAAATGGCCAATAAACCTAACCTAACCTGTTTTATAAGGTGCAACGGCTCAATTCAAATTACAGTCGCATTAGATTACTTGATGGAAGACACTTCCCCAGACATGCTATGGGCAAGTTGATGGGGGTTCTGCTGGTTAATGTTTCAATCTTTGTTGGAAGGAACTGTGCAGGAAGAACTTCTGAAGAAGGGTCTCGACCAAAAACATCACATAGAAACATAGAAACATAGAAAATAGGTGCAGGAGTAGGACATTCGGCCCTTCGAGCCTGCACCACCATTCAATATGATCATGGCTGATCATCCAACTCAGTATCCCGTACCTGCCTTCTCTCCATACCCCCTGATCCCTTTAGCCACAAGGGCCACATCTCACTCCCTCTTAAATATAGCCAATGAACTTGCCTCAACTACCTTCTGTGGCAGAGAATTCCACAGATTCACCACTCTCTGTGTGAAAAAAAACATTCTCATCTCGGTCCTAAAAGACTTCCCCCTTAACCTTAAACTGTGACCCCTTGTTCTGGACTTCCCCAACATCGGGAACAATCTTCCTGCATCTAGCCTGTACAACCCCTTAAGAATTTTGTAAGTTTCTATAAGATCCCCCCTCAATCTTCTAAATACCAGCGAGCTGTTCCTTTCCTCCACAGATGCTGCCTGGCCTGCTGAGTTACTCCAGCATTTTGTGTCTATCTAATGTTTCAATCTGTTGTGTTTCCCAGTGTCTGAAGAACTACAGAAAGCCCAGGGGAACATGACCGACCTGATCTCCAAGCTGAAACTGGAAAGTAAGTTGGAAACTATTAAGTCTGAGAAATGTGCATGAAAACGTGCGTCGAGGATGCGCTGTGCAGCGGGTAGTGCAGTTTTGATGGCCAAGGGGCTTTGAGGCTCCACACTGAGTAAGGCTTGAGGTAACTTGCCCAGTAGAATAGACCACCCATGTGCAATTGAACACACATGCTTCATCTGGTGTGTAAATAACCTGGATGCGAATGTGGATGTGTAGGAAGGAACTGCACATTCTGGTTTACACCGAAGATAGACACAAAATGCAGGAGCAACTCAGCGGGACAGGCAGCATCTCTGGAGAGAAGGAATGGGTGGCATTTCGGGTCAAGACTCAGAGAGTTACGGGAGAGGGGAACTAGAGATATGGAAGGGCACAACGAGTATGTGAAGAGGTTATTTATTCACAAAATGCTGGAGTAACTCAGCAGGTCAGGCAGCATCTCAGGAGAGAAGGAATGGGTGACGTTTCGGGTCGAGACCCTTCTTCAGTCTGAAGAAGGGTCTCGACCCGAAACGTCACCCATTCCTTCTCTCCTGAGATGCTGCCTGACCTGTTGAGTTACTCCAGCATTTTATGAATAAATACCTTCGATTTGTACCAGCATCTGCAGTTAATTTCATATACTATGTGAAGAGGTTAGATCAATGTCTGCTTTGACATGTCCTTTTCACACCTTACATGCAAATGTAGATGGGGTTGGTTAGTAAAGTTGGTTAGTAATGGAAGTTCTACTGGTTAATGTTTCAATCTGTTTTGTTTCCCAGTGTTTGAAGAAGTACAGAAAACCCAGAGTAACATGACTGACCTAAACTCCAAGCTGAAACTGGAAAGTAAGTTGGAAACTATTAACACATGGGTGGTCTGGGCCACTGGGCAAGCTAGCTCAAGTCTTACTTGGTTTAGTTTAGTTTAGTTTAGTTTAGTTTAGAGATACGGCACACAAACAGGCCCTTTGGCCCACCAGGTCCGTACTGACCAGTGATCCCCGCACATTAACAAAACCTTACACAACCTAGGGACAATTTACATTGACACCAAGCCAACAAACCTACAAATCTGTACGTCTTTGGAGTGTGGGAGGAAATGGATGATATCGCGGGAAAACCACGCAGTGCCCCGATCAATGAAGATAGACATCGCCATCCTTTACGCCCTCTCGATCATTCTATCTACTTGTGTTGCCACTTTCAAGGGACAATGGACTTCCCCAAGACCCTTCTGTAAGTTACCTCTCAAGATCCCTCTATTTTGAATTTGAAAAGAATACGACATAAACAAAATTAGTGGACGTTAATCTACTGTAATCTTGAAGTTGTCAAGCTGGAAAGGGTTTAAGAAAATGTTGCCGGGACTTGAGGGCATGAGCTGTAGGGAGAGGTTGAGCAGGCTAGGACTTTAGTCCATGGATGAGGGGTGATCTTATAGAGGTGGACAAAATCATGAGAGGAATAGATTGGGTAGATGCACAGAGTCTCTTGCCCAGAGTAGGAGATCGAGAACCAGAGGACATGGGTTTAAGGTTTGGGGGGAAAAGGATTTAATAGGAACCTGACCTGCTTAATAAAGGGTGACGACTCAATTCAAAGGAAGGGCCGCATTAGATACCTGGTGGAAGATATGTGTAGGAAAGAACTGCAGATGCTGGTTTAAATGGAAGGCAGACACAAAATGCTGGAGTAACTCAGCAGGATGCTGCCTGTCCCGCTGAGTTACTCTTGATGGAAGATACGTCTCCAAACATGCTGAGGGCAAGTTGATGGGAGTTCTGCTGGTTAATGTTTCAATCTGTTGTGTTTCCCAGTGTCTGGAGAACTACAGAAAGCCCAGGGGAACATGACCGACCTGATCTCCAAGCTGAAACTGGAAAGTAAGTTGGAAACTATTTAGTCTGAGAAATGTGCATGAAAACGTGCGTCGAGGATGCGCTGTGCAGCGGGTAGTGCGGTTTTGATGGCCAAGGGGCTTTGAGGCTCCACACTGAGTAAGGCTTGAGGTAACGCCCAGTAGAATAGACCACCCATGTCCAATTGAACACACATGCTTCATCTGGTGTGTAAATAACTGCACATTCTGGTTTACACCGAAGATAGACACAAAATGCTGGAGCAACTCAGCGGGACAGGCAGCATCTCTGGAGAGAAGGAATGGGTGGCATTTCGGGTCAAGACTCAGAGAGTTACGGGAGAGGGGATCTAGAGATATGGAAGGGCACAACGAGTATATAAGCTGTGAAGAGGTTAGATCAATGTCTGCTTTGACATGTCCTTTTCACACCTTACACGCAAATGTAGATGGGTTGGTTAGTAAAGTTGGTTAGTAATGGAAGTTCTACTGGTTAATGTTTCAATCTGTTTTGTTTCCCAGTGTTTGAAGAAGTACAGAAAACCCAGAGTAACATGACTGACCTGAACTCCAAGCTGAAACTGGAAAGTAAGTTGGAAACTATTAACACATGGGTGGTCCTTCTCTCCCGAGATGCTGCCTGACCTGCTGAGTTACTCCAGCATTTTGTGAATAAATCGATTTGTACCAGCATCTGCAGTTATTTTCTTATACTACTGGTAGCTCAAGTCTTACTTGGTTTAGTTTAGTTTAGTTTAGAGATACGGCACACAAACAGGCCCTTTGGCCTACCAGGTCCGTACTGACCAGTGATCCCCGCACATTAACAAAACCTTACACAACCTCGGGACAATTTACATTGACACCAAGCCAATGAACCTACAAATCTCTACGTCTTTGGAGTGTGGGAGGAAATGGATGATATCGGGGGGAAACCACGCAGGTCACGGGGAGAACATGCAAACTCCACACAGACAGCACCCGTAGTCGGTATCGAACCCAGGTCTCTGGCAGTGTAAGGCAGCAACTCCACCGCTGTGCCACCGTGACACCCTCACATG
Organism: Rhinoraja longicauda; assembly: GCF_053455715.1. NCBI lineage: Eukaryota > Metazoa > Chordata > Chondrichthyes > Rajiformes > Arhynchobatidae > Rhinoraja > Rhinoraja longicauda. Next base: position 12,966,870 of record NC_135989.1, read on the forward strand.
CCTTGTCCACCTAACCAGCACTACCCGCTGCCCAGTACGCAGTGCCCCGATCAATGAAGATAGACATCGCCATCCTTTATACCCTCTCGATCATTCTATCTACTTGTGTTGCCACTTTCATGGGACAATGGACTTCCCCAAGATCCCTCTCAAGATCCCTCTATTTTGAATTTGAAAAGAATACGACATAAACAAAATTAGTGGACATTAATCTACTGTAATCTTGAAGTTGTCAAGCTGGAAAGGGTTTAAGAAAATGTTGCCGGGACTTGAGGGCATGAGCTGTAGGGAGAGGTTGAGCAGGCTAGGACTTTAGTCCATGGATGAGGGGTGATCTTATAGAGGTGGTCAAAATCATGAGAGGAATAGATTGGGTAGATGCACAGAGTCTCTTGCCCAGAGTAGGAGATCGAGAACCAGAGGACATGGGTTTAAGGTTCAGGGGGGAAAGGATTTAATAGGAACCTGACCTGCTTAATAAAGGGTGACGACTCAATTTAAAGGAAGGGCCGCATTAGATACCTGGTGGAAGATATGTGTAGGAAAGAACTGCAGATGCTGGTTTAAATGGAAGGCAGACACAAAATGCTGGAGTAACTCAGTGGGATGCTGCTTGTCCCGCTGAGTTACACTTGATGGAAGATACATCTCCAAACATGCTGAGGGCAAGTTGATGGGAGTTCTGCTGGTTAATGTTTCAATCTGTTGTGTTTCCCAGTGTTTCAAGAACTACAGAAAATCCAGAGTAACATGATCGACCTGATCTCCAAGCTGAAACTGGAAAGTAAGTTGGAAACTATTAATAGACAATAGACAATAGGTGCAGGAGGAGGCCATTTGGCCCTTCGAGCCAGCACCGCCATTCAATGTGATCATGGCTGATCATTCTCAATCAGTACCCCGTTCCTGCCTTCTCCCCATACCCCCTGACTCCGCTATCCTTAAGAGCTGAAAGAAGTTCATGAAAACGTGTGTCGAGGATGCGCTGTGTAGTGGGTAGTGCGGGTTGGGTGGCCAAGGGGTAACATTGAGTAAGGCTTGAGGTAACTTGCCCAGTAGAATAGACCAACCATGTCCAATTGAATGCACATGCTTCATCTGATGTGTAAATCACCTGGATGCGAATGCAGTTGGGTTGGTTAATAAACTTGCAGACAACACCGTAATGGATGGTGGACACAAAATGCTGGAGTAACTCAGCGGGTCAGGCAGCATCTTGGGAGAGAAGGAATGGGGAAAAAAGAGAAACATCTTTTACCATAATGGATGGAGTTGTGGACAGTGAAGGAGGCAGTCAAGTCAAGTCAATTTTATTTGTATAGCACATTTAAAAACAACCCACGTTGACCAAAGTGCTGTACATCAGTTCAGGTACTAAGAAATGAACATACAATGGCACACAAACATAACAGCACATACATAAACAGTTCACAGCGCCCCCTCAGAGGGCCTCAAACGCTAGGGAGTAGAAATAGGTTTTGAGCCTGGACTTAAAGGAGTCGATGGAGGGGGCAGTTCTGATGGGGAGAGGGATGCTGTTCCACAGTCTCGGAGCTGCAACCGCAAGAGCGCGGTCACCCCTGAGCTTAAGCCCAGACCGCGGTCTCAGTCTCAGGATACAGGGGTACAAATATGGGCAGAGAAATGGCAGATGGAGTTTAGTCCAGGTAAACGATGTGTAAAATGCTGCCTGGATTAGAGGGTGACAACTTCAGGCAGAGGTTGGACAAAATTGGATCGTTCTCTCCGGAACAGCAGAGGTTTTGGGGAGGCTTGGTATATAAGTATAAAACATTGTGAGAAGCACAGATAGGGTAGACAGTCAGAACCTTTCTCCCAGGGTGGAGATGTCCAACATGAGGGGGCACAGCTTCAATGCAAGAGGGGCAAAGTTTAAAGGATGTGTAGGCCAAGTGTTGTTTACACAGAGAGCAGTGAGGGCCCAGGGGGGGGGTGTAGGAGGCACGTCTGATAGTTGCATTTAAGAGACTTTTAGATAGGTGTATGGTAGTGCATGGAATAGACAATAGGTGCAGGAGTAGGCCATTCAGCCCTTCGAGCCAGCACCACCATTCAATGTGATCATGGTAGACCATCCACAATCAGTACTGTTGGGTATGGGAACCTGATTTTAAAATGAAGTGACTTTTAATATGAAATGCCTTTTAATATGAAATGACTTTTTATATGAAATGACTTGCGCGTTTGTACAGATACTCAAGGAGGACTTAAGATGGGGCTAACATGATTACAGGCACGTTTGAATACTTGTGTGTGTCCGAGATTTATTGATAGTCCAATTACAGCACAAATACACAATCAGTGCCCCGTTCCTGCCTTCTCCCCATACCCCCTGACTCCACTATCTTTAAGAGCTCTATCTAACTCTCTCTTGAAAACATTCAGAGAATTGGCCTCCACTGCCTTCTGAGGCAGAGAGTTCCACAGATTCACAACTCTCTGAGTGAAAAAGTTTTTCCTCATCTCCGTTCTAAATGGCCTACCCCTTATTCTTAAACTGTGGCCCCTGGTTCGGGACTCCCCCAACATCGGGAACGTGTTTCCCACCTCTAGCGTGTCCAATTCCTTAATAATCTTATACGTTTCAATAAGATCTCCTCTCATCCTTCTAAATTCCAGAGTATACAAGCCCAGTCGCTCCAGCCTTTCGCTAGAGGGATATGGATCATGTACAGGCAGATGAGATCAGTTAAACTCGGCATCATGTTTGGCTCAAGCATTGCAGGTCATTCATTGCGCTGTGCTTTTAGAGTCAAAGAGCAATACAGTGTGGAAACAGGCCCTTTAGTCCCAACTTGCCCACACCGGCCACCATGTCCCATCTACATTAGTCCCACCTGCCTGCCTTTTGTCCCTATCTCTCTACATCTGTCCTATCTACCCGTACAAATGTTTCTTAAACATTGCGATAGTTCCTGCCTCAACTACCTCCTCCAGCAGCTCATTCCATACACCCACCACCCTCTGTGTGGAAAAAGTTACCCCTCAGGTTCCTATTAAATCTTTCCCCCCTCACTTTAAACCCCTGTCCTCTGTTTCTTGATTCCTTTTATGTTCTTGTTTCATGTTCTAAAGAGCTCCAGGACTGAACCTTGGTCTGAAGAAGGGTCTCGACCCAAAATGTCACCCATTCCTTCTCTCCAGAGATGCTGCCTGTCCCGCTGAGTTACTCCAGCATTTTCAGTGGATAGACTATACATGCTTACAATGAAGCCATCCCCAGTGTACAGATACACGATGAAAGGATTAACATGAATAACATTCAGTGCAAGGTAAAGCCAGTTAAATCCGATCAGAGATAGTCCGAAGGTCTCCAATGAGGGAGATAGTAGTTCAGGACTACTTTCTCCGGTAGTTGGTAGAATCTTTAAACGAGTTGTCCTAGCACGGACAGTGAACGCGTAAGGTGCGCGTGATTTACCACTGATTGATTCTCAATCCCCTGCTCTCTCTTCAGACTCCTCGAGGCCCCAGTGCCCCAGCAACTGGGTATTGTTCAATCTGCACTGTTACTACTTCACGACAAATGCAGGCTCCTGGCACTTTGGCAAAGGGCAATGTGCGGCCATGCATTCCCGTCTGGTTTCGATCACTAGCGTTTCGGAGCAGGTGAGTGTGCATCATCGCTTCCAAGATGGCGTCAACCCAGACGACTATTTGCCTGCTGTCCACAGAAGCAGATCTACAATCACGCATACAATAGACAATAGGTGCAGGAGGAGGCCATTCGGCCCTTTGAGCCAGCACTGCCATTCAATGTGATCATGGCTGATCATTCTCAATCAGTACCCCGTTCCTGCCTTCTCCCCATACCCCCTGACTCCGCTATCCTTAAGAGCTCTATCTAGCTCTCTCTTGAATGTATTCAGAGAATTGGCCTCCACTGCCTTCTGAGGCAGAGAATTCCACAGATTCACAACTCTCTGACTGAAAAAGATTTTCCTCATCTCTGTTCTAAATGGCCTACCCCTTATTCTTAAACTGTGGCCCCTGGTTCTGGATTCCCCCAACATTGGGAACATGTTTCCTGCCTCTAATGTGTCCAACCCCTTATCTCCCGAGATGCTGCCTGACCTGCTGAGTTACTCCAGCATTTTGTGAATAAATCGATTTGTACCAGCATCTGCAGTTATTTTCTTATACCCTTAATAATCTTATACGTTTCGATAAGATCCCCTCTCATCCTTCTAAATTCCAGTGTATACAAGCCTAGTCGCTCCAGTCTTTCAACATATGACAGTCCCGCCATTCCGGGAATTAACCTAGTAAACCTACGCTGCATGCCACAATCGGCCCACACTTAAACCTCTACACACTGTAAATGGCTCGATTGTAATCATGTATTGTCTCCCTGCTGACTGGGTAGCACGCAACGTAAGCTTTTCACTGAACCTCGGTCCACGTGACACTAAACTAAACTGAAACAGAAACGCGTGCACTTGTGAGCCGTTGGCAAAAGTGAAAGGCGCTGCAAGTGATGATAACGATACTTTGGTGTCACGTTTTTTTTTTAGTTTAGTTTAGAGATACAACGCGGAAACAGGCCCTTTGGCCCACCGAGTCCGCGCCGACCAGCGATCCCCGTACTCCATCACTATCCTACACACACTGGGGACAATTTATTTTGTACCAAGTCAATTAACCTACAAACATGTACGTCTTTGGAGTGTTGGAGGAAATCAAAGATAGAAACATAGAAAATAGGTGCAGGAGTAGGCCATTCGGCCCTTCGAGCCTGCACCGCCATTCAATATGATCATGGCTGATCATCCAGCTCAGTAACCTGTACCTGCCTTCTCTCCATACCCCCTGATCCCTTTAGCAAAAAGGGCCACATCTAACTCCCTCTTAAATATAGCCAATGAACTGGCCTCAACTACCTTCTGTGGCAGAGAATTCCACAGACTCACCACTCTCTGTGTGAAGAAATGTTTTCTCATCTCGGTCCTAAAAGACTTCCCCCTTATCCTTAAGCTGTGACCCCTGGTTCTGGACTCCCCCAACATCGGGAACAATCTTCCCGCATCTAGCCTCTCCAACCCCTTAAGAATTTTATATGTTTCTATAAGATCCCCCCTCAGTCTTCTAAATTCCAGCGAGTACAAGCCTAGTCTATCCAGTCTTTCTTCATATGAAAGTCCCGCCATCCCAGGGATCAATCTAGTGAACCTTCTCTGTACTCCCTCTAAGGCAAGAACGTCTTTCCTCAGATTAGGAGACCAAAACTGCACACAATACTCCAGGTGCGGTCTCACCAAGGCCCTGTACAACTGCAGTAGAATCTCCCTGCTCCTAAACTCAAATCCTCTTGCTATGAATGCCAACATACCATTCGCTTTCTTCACTGCCTGCTGCACCTGCACGCTTGCTTTCAATGACTGGTGCACCATGACACCCAGGTCACGTTGCATTTCCCCTTCTCCTAATCGAGAAAACACAATCTCGGAGAAAACACAAGCGGGTCAAGGGGAGAAGGTGCAAACTCCATACAGACAGCACCTGTGCTCAGGATGTAACCCGGGTCTCTGGCGCTGTGAGGCAGCAACTCTACTGCTTGGCCACTGTGCAGCCCAAACTCTGTTTCATAAGATTGACACAAAGTGTTGGAGTAACTCAGTGGGTCAGGCAGCATTTCTGGAGAGAAAGGTTGAGGACTTGCTTTCTCTCCAGAGATGTTGAATGAATGAAAGAATGAATGAATGAATAAGTGTATTGGCCAAGTATGTGCAGGTACAAGGAATGTGCCTTGGTGCTCCGCTCACAAATGACGACACAAACATACAGTTAACAATTAAGAATAAAGCATAAACACATCAAAACAATAAGGATACAACATTACGGTCTGAACATCTGGGTGAAAATAAACCAGAGCAAAAAAGAGACTACGGACTTTGGTTGTTGAGTAGAGCTACTCCTCGTGGATAAAAGCTGTTTTTATGTCTGGCTGTGGCTGCTTTGACAGTCCGGAGTTGCCTTCCAGAGGGAAGTGCTTCAAAGAGTTTGTGGCCAGGGTGCGAGGGGCCAGAGATGATAATTTTGCCTGAACCGCTGAGTTACTCCAGCACTCTGTGTCTTTCTTTGGTACAAACCAGCATCTGTGATTGTTTGTTTCTACAAGAAATTCATGATTCCGTTCCTGATGCATGTGACAATTGAACACACTTGACTCTGTATTCCACACCTCTGGCTTATCTGCCCTCCCTCATTTCCCGGACAGAGAAAACAACGTGTTTCCTGATCCTTACCATTCATCCCACGAGCTTCCACATTCTACACATCATCCTTTCGCAATGTCCCACAATCCAGCAAGATCCCACCTCCAGACTCATCCTCAACCTCACCAAGGGACCACTCCATGGTCTGAAGAAGGGTCTCGACCCGAAACGTCACCCATTCCCTCTCTCCTGAGATGCTGCCTGACCTGCTGAGTTACTCCAGCATGTTGTGAAATAAATACCTTTGATTTGTACCAGCATCTGCAGTTACTTTCTTACACTCCATGGTCTACCCTTCCATCCCCACCAGTGGTTTCCCAACCTTCCCATGCAACCACAGGTTCATGAGAGACTGGAGGAACTGCAGATGCTGGTTTATGCTCAAGATAGAGATGCAAAGTACTGGAGTAACTCAGCGGGTCATGCAGTATCTTTTTGGTTTAGTTTAGTTTAGAGATACAGCGCGGAAACAAGCCCTTTCGCCCCACCAAGTCCGCGCCGACCCGCGATCCCCACATATTAACACTATCCTACACCCACTAGGAACAATTTTTACATCTACCAAGCCAATTAACCTACATACCTGTACGTCTTAGAGTGTGGGAGGAAACCGAAGATCTCGGAGAAAACCCACGCAGGTCACGGGGAGAACGTACAAACTCCGTACAGACAGCACCCATAGTCGGGATTGAACCCGGGTCTCCGGCGCTGCATTCGCTGTAAGGCAGCAACTCTACCCAATGTCTGGAGAGAAAGGATGGGTGACGTTTCGGGTCAGGGCCCGCTGCCTGACCCGCTGAGAAACTCCAGCACTTTGTGTCTAACTCAACTCAACCTCATCTCCACCCATTCCTTCTCTCCAGAGAAGCTGCCTGACCAGCTGAGTTACTCCAGCATTCTGTGTCCATCTACAGAAATGACATGATCTGAGGAATGGGAGAGTGTTTTAGTTCGCTCACAGTCTTGTTACATCTCTTCACAGAGCTTCATTAAAAGGGATGCAGCCCCTGAACTTTATTGGATTGGCCTGACCGACTCAGAGACTGAAAGGACATGGAAATGGGAGGATGGCTCAGACTATAAGTCAACACCAAAGTGAGTCTTGTTTCTATAATCGACTGTCTCGACCAGAAACATCACCCATTCCTTCTCTCCAGAGATGCTGCCTGACCCGCCGAGTTACTCCAGCATTTTGTGCCTTTCTTTGGTTTAAACCAGCATCTGCAGTTCCTTCAGTCCCTTATGAACAAAATTATATTTCATACTAGACCAAGTTGGGCCCAAACCTCTCCTGCATTGGTGCAGCACCCTCTCCTCCTCCACTCCCCCCTCCCCTCTCACCCCCTCCCTGCCCCTCCCCTCCTCCCCTCCCCTCCCCCTCTCCCTCCTCTCCCCCTCCCCCTTCCCCCTCTCCCTCCCTACTCCCTCCCCTCCCCCCTTTCCCGCCCTCTTCCCCTCCCCCTCCCCTCCATTCCATCCCCCTCAACCCCCCTTATCCCCCCTCCTCCCTCCCCTCCCCTTCCCCCTCTCCCTCCCTACTCCCTCCTCTCCCCCCTCCCTGCCCCTCCCCTCCTCCCCTCCCCTTCCCCCTCTCCCCCTACTCCCTCCCCTCCCCCTTTCCCGCCCTCTTCCCCTCCCCCTCCCCCTCCCTCCAACCCCCCCTCCCCTCCATTCCATCCCCCTCAACCCCCCTTATCCTCCCTCCTCCCTCCCCCTCCCCTCCACTCCCCTCCCCCTCCCCCTCCCCCCATCCCATCCCAATCAGCCCCCCTTATCCCCCCTCCCTCCCCCTCCCTCCCTAGGAGTTAGATTTAAACTTTAAAATGGGAATCACTTTAAATATATAACACTGATTTAAATGAAAAGTTTTTCACTGTACTTCGGTACACGTGGCAATAAACTAAACCAAGCTAAACTAGGTGATGTTTTAGAGAGTCGCCTATTCCCTTTCTCCACAGGTGCTGCCTGACCTGCTGAGTTACTCTAGCATTTTGTGCCCATCTCCTGTATCCTTGGATTTATTAATGAATATGTGATATTTATATCATTTAGTTCCTGTTTCTATAAGTGCAAATAAAGTAGGCTTGACTTGACCAAGAACCATCTCTTCATCTCCAGTGTCACACTTCCCCATACTGTCTTAGATTTCTCCCCTTCGATGTCTTCTGGAGGAAAAGGGCCCCAACAGGTACAGGTACAAATACAAATATCCCTACGTATTCGCCTGCCTAATATGAAGTGTATTCGAGGTACAGTCTAACTGAGCTCCTGCCAACATAAGTGGTGTCTGACCCACGGAGAGAGCTAAAGGGGAATTTAATAGAGGCGCTAGAAGTTATAATGGGGTTCAAAGAGTCAGTAAGGAGAAACTGTTTAGGGACGAGAGGTAGTGGTGATGGGGAAAGGAATCAGAGAAGAAACAGTGATTTATAAACCTTATAAGTCGCCGAAACCTAGACCAAGCAAGTGCTGCCTAAAGATTCATGTTCACAAGTTCTAGACAATGGACAATAGACAATAGGTGCAGGAGGAGGCCATTCGGCCCTTCGAGCCAGCACCGCCATTCAATGTGATCATGGCTGATCATTCTCAATCAGTACCCCGTTCCTGCCTTCTCCCCATACCCCCTGACTCCGCTATCCTTAAGAGCTCTATCCAGCTCTCTCTTGAATGCATTCAGAGAATTGGCCTCCACTGCCTTCTGAGGCAGAGAATTCCACAGATTCACAACTCTCTGACTGAAAAAGTTTTTCCTCATCTCAGTTCTAAATGGCCTACCCCTTATTCTTAAACTGTGGCCCCTAGCTCTGGACTCCCCCAACATTGGGAACATGTTTCCTGCCTCTAACAATACAATACAATACAATATATCTTTATTGTCATTGTACCCAGGGGTACAACGAGATTGGGAATGCGCCTCCCATACGATGCAATAATTTAAGTAATTAACAGCAACCCAACGAAACGAAACAATTGTAACAGTTTTTAGACAGGGTAAAGTGCAAGTTGATCTATGCGTTGTGGCCATCCGGCTCAGCAGGACCGGTTCATAGCAGCTATGGCCCTGGGGATTAAGCTGTTCCTGAGTCTGGAGGTGCGGGCGTAGAAGGCCTTGTATCGTCTGCCCGATGGAAGGAGTTCGAACAGACTGTTGCAGGGGTGTGAAGAGTCTTTGTGGATGCTGGTGGCTTTTCTGAGGCATCGTGTGTTGTAGATGCCCTCCAAGTCTGGTAGCTGTGTTCCGATGGCCCTCTGAGCTCTATGGACTACCCGCTGTAGAGCTTTCCTCTCTGCCTCCGTGCAGCTGAGGTACCACACAGGGATGCCATGCGTTAGGATGCTCTCTATGGTGCAGCGGTAGAAGGTCGTCAGCAGCTGTTGGGGTAGACCAGACTTTTTCAGTGTTCTTAAGTAGAACAGTCTTTGTTGTGCCTTCTTGACCAGCGCAGCAGTGTTATTGGACCATGTTAGGTCCTCCGTAATGTGAGTGCCCAGAAACTTGAAGCTGGACACTCTCTCCACACTGACCCCGTTGATAGAGATCGGGGCATATGCCCCGTTATGTGACCTACGGAAGTTGATCAGCTCCTTGGTCTTGGTGGTATTTAGGGATAGGTTGTTATCCGAGCACCAGTCCGCCAGGTTCTGCACCTCCGCTCTATAGTTTGTTTCATCCCCGTTGGTGATAAGCCCGATCACCGTTGTGTCGTCTGCAAACTTGACAATGGTGTTGGTGTCGAATGCAGGAACACAGTCGTGTGTGAAGAGGGAGTAGAGCATGGGGCTCAGAACACAGCCCTGTGGTGTGCCGGTACTCAGGGTGATAGTGGAGGACAGGTGCGGGCCCATTCTCACTGCCTGCGGTCGTTCCAGCAGGAAGTCCAGGATCCAGTCACATAATGACGAGCTGAGGCCTAGCTGGTAGAGTTTGGTGATGAGCTTGGTGGGGATGACCGTGTTGAAGGCGGAGCTATAGTCTATGAATAGCATCCTCACGTACGTGCCCTGTCTCTCTAGGTGAGTCAGGACAGTGTGAAGAGCCAGAGAGATGGCGTCCTCTGTGGATCTATTTGCCCTGTATGCAAATTGATGTGGGTCCAGTGAGTCAGGGATGCTGGATTTGATGTGTGAGAGGACCAGCCTCTCAAAGCACTTCATGACTATCGGCGTTAGGGCAACCAGGCGGTAGTCGTTCAGGTTGGAGATCTTTGCTTTTTTCGGCACCGGAACTATGATAGCCGACTTCAGGCACTTGGGAACCGTAGCTAGAGATAATGACAGGTTAAAGATCCTGGTGAATACCTCAGCCAGCTGTTCAGCACAGTCCTTCAGTACCCTTGAACTCCATCCGGTCCTGCAGCCTTGCGTGGGTTGACCCTTTGCAGAGCGCGTTGTACCTCCTGTGTGTTCAGTTGCAAGCCCTGTCCCACCGCCTCGGCTGGGGTTCTTTCACTCAAGGTGGTTTTGCCAGTTTCAAAGCGGGCAAAGAAGGTGTTAAGCTCGTTGGTCAGTGCCATATCGCTGTGGGGGCAGGCAGGGCTGCTCTTGTAGCCAGTGATGTCCCTGACACCCTGCCACATGCTTCTGGTGTCCGTGGTGTTGAAGTTGTCTTCCACCCGTTGCCTGTGGGTGTCTTTGGCCCTTTTAATACCTTTGTTCAGGTTTGACCTGGCAACACTGTATGCTGAAGTGTCACCAGATTTAAAGGCATTGTTGCGTGCCCTCAGCAGGTTCTGTACCTCCTTGTTTATCCAGGGTTTCCGGTTTGGGAACATCTTTATCTCCTTGTCCTCCATGACATTCTCCACACAGCACACAACGTGTCCAACCTCTTAATAATCTTATACGTTTCGATAAGATCTCCTCTCATCCTTCTAAATTCCAGTGTATACAAGCTTAGTAGCTCCAGTCTTTCAACATACAACAGTCCCGCCATTCTAGGAGCATCACTAGGCCATTTGGCCCATTGAGTCTACTCCGCCATTCAATCATGGCTGATCTATCATTCCTTCTCAACCCCATTTCTCCTGCCTTCTCCCCATCACCCCTGACACCCGCACTAATCAAGAATTTGTCAATCTCCGCCTTAAAAATATCCATGATATCCTGGCGTCAAGTTTGATATCTGCTTGGTTTCAATTCTGCTTTCCTCGAAAAGAACGCTGTTGTTGACTTCTTGAAAGGAGAAGTGAAGGAATTGTGTTCAGGAAGAGAGTTCCGGACTTGGAGTCCAGGCAGCTGGTAATGATGGAGCAATTAAATTCAGAAGCAGCCACTGTTAAACAGTACAGAGATATCAGGCTGTAGGACTGGAGGGTGAAGACTCAGATTGGGTAAGTTAAGACCACGGAGAGAGAGCAACACCAGAGATTTTTAATAGAAAGCAATGTTTAACCAGAAGAGAAGTTTAAGTCGTTTTTCTTTGACTGGGCTAAGCCCACACTAGGTAAGACCTGGGATGTATGCAGCAGAATATCACACGTGGGAAAAAAGGAGGGTGTCTATGTGCCTTGTGTAATGTGCAGGAGAAACAAAGGCATGGTGGCGCAGCCGTAGAGTTGCTGCCTCACAGCGCCAGAGACCCGGGTTCCATCCCCACTACGGGTGCTGCCTGTACGGAGTTTGTACGTTCTCCCCGTGATCTGTGTGGGTTTTCTTCGAGATATCTCCGGTTTCCACACTCCACACTCCAAAGAGGTGCAGGTTTTTAGGTTAACTGGCTTGGTGCAAGTGTAATTCCAGCGATTCTCCTACAACATGCACTATCCTACACACTGTGGACAATTTACAATTTCACCCAAGCCAATTAATCGACAAAACCTGCACGTCTTTGGGGTGTGGGAGGAAACCGGAGCACCCGGAGAAAACCCACACGGTCAATGGTGGCACGGTGGCGCAGCGGTAGAGTTGCTGCCGTACAGCGAATGCAGCGCCGGAGACTCAGGTTCGATCCTGACTATGGGCGCCGTCTGTATGGAGTTTGTACGTTCTCCCCGTGACCTGCGTGGGTTTTCTCCGAGATCTTCGGTTTCCTCCCACACTCCAAAGACGTACAGGTATGTAGGTTAATTGACTGGGTAAATGTAAAAATTGTCCCTGGTGTGTGTAGGATAGTGTTAATGTGCGGGGATCGCTGGGGATCGTGCGGGGATCGCTGACCGCCATTATTGTTTCAGAATTCGGGCATCTGCAGTATTTTGGATTTTCTTGTCATGACTGCGAGTTGATTTGCTGATGATCGGCATGGAGGATTGTAGAGATAAATTAGTTCCTGACCAATTCACCATGTCAGACTTGTCAGTAACCACGTGGACTCTTATGTTTCCAGGTTCTGGGCTGCTGGCGAACCCAACGATGCCCACAGCAGTGAGGATTGTGCCCACGTTGATAGCAGAGGGAATTGGAACGATATCAGATGCACGACCAAGTTGAGATGGATTTGTGAGAAAAACGCTGAATGAACCTCACGACGCTGGTCTTGAAAGGACCACGAGCTCACAATGGCAGTGGTTCCATGGCAGAAGTACAAAGTGTCAGGCAATTGACAATGCACCAATCTCTGGAGAAGGGTGTCGACCCGAAACGTCACCCATTCCTTCTCTCCAGAGATGCTGCCTGCCCCGCTGAGTTACTCCAGCATTTTGTGTCTGTCTTCGGTGTAAACCAGCATCTGCAGTTCCTTCCCACACTTTATCTCAGCTTGTTGTACGGCCCCTCGGATCTTTCATTCCCAGTAGAATTCGTGCATTTTTAAATTATACATTATGAAATATTAGTGACATTTAATATTCAGATGTGGCTGTCTCTGTCCCTCTCTTCCCCTCCTCCTTCCCAGTTCTCCCACTGTCTTCCTGTCTCCACCCTTATCCTTCCTTTGTCCCGCCCCCCTGACATCAGTCTGAAGAAGGGTCTCGACCCGAAACGTCACCCATTCCTTCTCTCCTGAGATGCTGCCTGACCTGCTGAGTTACTCCAGCATTTTGTGAATAAATACCTTTAATATTCAGATTATAAATATCATTTAATATAGACATAGAATGATACAGCATGGAGACAGGCCCTTCGGCCCTACTTGCCCATGCCAACCTAGATACCCATCTAGTCTTGCCCATTGAGAAAGTCATATGGCACAGAAATATAAATGTCTAAGAAGGAACTGCAGATGCTGGTTTACACAGAAGATAGACAGAAATTGCTGGAGTAACTCAGCGGGTCGGGCTTCATCTCTGGAGAAAAGGAACAGGTGACGTTTTGTGTCAAAACCTTTCATCAGACAGAAATATAGATGTTTAACATTGATGTGTTTTCATTTGGTTCGAACTGGTGAATCTATGGAATTCATTGCTACAGAAGGCTGTGGAGGCTAAGTCAAAGGATAATTTTAAGGTTAACAAATATCGTAGCAATATATATTTTTAACAGGAATATGCTCCCTGATGTCCTGGGTAGTATTTCTCCTAAACTCAGCTTTACTAAAGACTAATATCTGCTCAATTTCACATGGTCCTTTGTGGAGCTTACCATGTATAAATTTACTGTAATGTTTTGTAGATACTAACAATAAACATTTTTGAATAAAAGTACATCAATGGTTGTAAAATGCTGTTGGGTGCCTTAATTCAAGGCAAGCATGTCCTTCTTATCTCTCGCTGGAACAATGTGTTCTTGTTTCTCATGGTTCTCCATTGTATTCAATGCTGCATAATCCTCCCATCTACCTGATTGGACAGGTGCAGCAGGCAGTGAAGAAAGCGAATGGTATGTTGGCATTCATAGCGAGGGGATTTGAGTATAGGAGCAGGGAGGTTCTACTGCCAGTTGTACAGGGCATTGGTGAGACCACACCTGGAGTATTGCGTACAGTTTCGGTCTCCTAATCAGAGGAAAGACATTCTTGCCATAGAGGGAGTACAGAGAAGGTTCACCAGATTGATTCCTGGGATGGCAGGACTTTCATATGAAGAAAGACTGGATAGACTCGGCTTGTACTCGCTGGAATTTAGAAGATTGAGGGGGGATCTTATAGAAACTTACAAAATACTTAGGGGGTTGGACAGGCTAGGTGCAGGAAGATTGCTCCCAATGTTGGGGAAGTCCAGAACAAGAGGTCACAGTTTAAGGATAAAGAGGAAGTATTTTAGGACCGAGATGAGAACGTTTTTTTTCACACAGAGAGTGGTGAATCTGTGGAATTCTCTGCCACAGAAGGGTAGTTGAGGCCAGTTCATTGGCTATATTTAAGAGGGAGTTAGATGTGGCCCTTGTGGCTAAAGGGATCAGGGGGTATGGAGAGAAGGCAGGTACGGGATACTGAGTTGGATGATCAGCCATGATCATATTGAATGGCGGTGCAGGCTCGAAGGAACGAATGGCCTACTCCTGCATCTATTTTCTATGTTTCTATGACACCTTCTGACGCCAAAGAAATCCATCCTTGTGGGGACATGGAACATCAGAACCATGTTCCAGGCTGGCAAGGCCGCCACTGTTGCCAACGAAATGGTGCGCCACGATCTCTCAGTCCTGGGCTTGGCAGAAACAAGATGGACACAGTCAGGGGAGATCAAATTGGCCAGTGGGCAGTCCATTATCTACTCCGGAAAGGAAGGTGAGAGGGCGCGAAAGAGAAAATGGAGTTGGATTGGACACCTGCCACAAACATCACCCGGCAAGCCCTGAAATGGAACTCCCCAAGGAAAAAGTTAAACAGGTTGCCCCAGGAACAGCTGGACAAGAGGGGTCCAGGCAGAAAAGTCTGGGAGTGGGCTCAACTGGGGAGATCTCGAAAGAACCGCCAACAACCGAGTGAGGTGGAGGACATTTGTCAATGGCCTACGCTCCCTAGAGGAGCCAAGGGCTTAAAAAGAACGGTTGTAAAATGCTGTTGGATTCCTTTATTCAAGACAAGCCTGTCCTTCTTATCGCCTGCTGTAACAATTTTTTCTTTTTTCTCATGGTTCTCCATTGTATTCAACGCTGCATAATCCTCCCATCTACCTGATTGGAAACCTTTGAACTATCTTTAATCGGCCCTGTGTGGGAAGGAACTGCAGATGCTTTTTTTTCAGCGAAGATAGACACAAAATGTTGCAGTAACTCAGCGGGACAGGCAGCATCTCTGGAACGAAGGAATGGGTGACAGTTCGGTTTGAGACCTTTCTTCAGACCTTATTGGATTTTATCTTACACCACATGTTATTCAATTTATCCTACATCTGTGTACTGTGGATATCACAATTGTAATCATGTACAGTCTTTCCGTTGACTGGGTAGCATGCACCTCGGTGCACGTGACATTAATAATCTAAACGAAACTAAACTAAACTGCCTTCCTTCCTCATGGATTACGGTAAAGACCAATGTGCTTTTTACGAGACGTAGGTGACAATAATAATCCAGACCA
The DNA here is from genome assembly GCF_053455715.1 of Rhinoraja longicauda. Classification (NCBI taxonomy): domain Eukaryota; kingdom Metazoa; phylum Chordata; class Chondrichthyes; order Rajiformes; family Arhynchobatidae; genus Rhinoraja; species Rhinoraja longicauda. The sequence goes on from NC_135989.1 coordinate 12,982,509, forward strand.
AGAATTCAATAGACAATAGACAATAGGTGCAGGAGTAGGCCATTCAGCCCTTCGAGCCAGCACCACCATTCAATGTGATCATGGCTGATCATTCTCAATCAGTCCGCCGTTCCTACCCTCTCCCCATACCCCCTGACTCCGCTATCCTTAAGAGCTCTATCTAGCTCTCTCTTGAATGCATTCAGAGACGGCCTCCACTGCCTTCTGAGGCAGTGAATTCTCTGACTGAAAACGTTTTTCCTCATCTCCGTTCTCAATGGCCTACCCCTTATTCTTAAACTGTGGCCCCTGGTTCTGGACTCCCCCCCAACATTAGGAACATGTTTCCTGCCTCTAACCTGTCCAACCCCTTAATAATCTTATACGTTTCGATGAGATCCCCTCTCATCCTTCTAAATTCCAGTGTATACAAGCCTAGTCGCTCCAGTCTTTCAACATACGACAGTCCCGCCATTCCGTGAATTAACCTAGTAAACCTACGCTGCACGCCCTCAATAGCAAGAATATCCTTCCTCAACTTTGGAGACCAAGTTGCACACAGTACTCCAGGTGCGGTCTCACTAGGGCCCTGTACAACTGTAGAAGGACCTCTTTGCTCCTATACTCAACTCCTCTTGTTATGAAGGCCAACATTCCATTGGCTTTCTTCACTTCAAAATGGACTCTGCTGTGAGATAAAGTCACTGCCTCAAAAAGGCAGCCAGCATCATCAAGGACCCACACCACCCTGGCCACACTTTCATTCACTCCTGCCTTCAGGCAGAAGGTGCAGGGAGCTGTGAAAACTGTGACCACCAGGTTTTAATAACAGCGTACCTCGGGTTACCAACTGTCCCGTATTAGCCAGGCCATCCCATATTTTAAGCTACAGTGATTTGTCCCGTACTGGAACAACCTGGTCCCGTATTAGGCCCGGGGGTCGCTGTAGGCCCAGGCAGTGTAAGTCCAGACAGTGTAGGCCCAGACACTGTAGGCCCGGGGAGCGTTGTAGGCCCAGGCAGTGTAGGTCCAGACAGTGTAGGCCCGGGGGTCGCTGTAGGCCCAGGCAGTGTAGGCCCAGACACTGTAGGCCCGGGGAGCGTTGTAGGCCCAGGCAGTGTAGGTCCAGACAGTGTAGGCCCAGACACTGTAGGCCCGGGGAGCGCTGTAGGCCCAGGCAGTGTAGGTCCAGACAGTGTAGGCCCAGACACTGTAGGCTCGGGGAGCGCTGTAGGCCCAGGCAGTGTAGGTCCAGACAGTGTAGGCCCAGACACTGTAGGCTCGGGGAGCGTTGTAGGCCCAGGCAGTGTAGGTCCAGACAGTGTAGGCCCAGACACTGTAGGCTCGGGGAGCGCTGTAGGCCCAGGCAGTGTAGGTCCAGACAGTGTAGGCCCAGACACTGTAGGCTCGGGGAGCGCTGTAGGCCCAGGCAGTGTAGGTCCAGACAGTGTAGGCCCAGACACTGTAGGCCCGGGGAGCGCTGTAGGCCCAGGCAGTGTAGGTCCAGACAGTGTAGGCCCGGACACTGTAGGCACGGACATTGTAGGTCCAGACAGTGTAGGTCCAGACAGTGTAGGCCCAGGGGCCGTTGTAGATCCGGACAATGTAGGCCTGGACACTGTAGGTCCGGACAGTGTAGGCCCGAACACTGTACTCCGGGAGGCCGCTGTAGATCCAGGCAGTGTAGGTCCGCACAGTGTAGGCCCGGACACTGTAGGTCCGGAGGCCGGGCACCTCCTAACAGAGGTTGCATAGCAACCCGCCTTCCAGCCCGGGCGGCCGCCATTGGTGGAGCGGGAGCACATGGCTGCAGGCTGGGTGAGGTCACGTGGGGCATGGGGCGGTGACGTCACCTTGTCCCTTATTTGGGAGTGAGGACGTTGGCAACCCTAGTGAAACCTCGATATTAGCGCAACAAAGGCCAAAGACCTCAGTGCAATCAAAGACAGTTCACAGTTCCTCGTCTAGTTAGTGTTGTGTAGTGATTGAGAATGATCAGCCATGATCACATTGAATGGCGGTGCTGGCTCGAAGGGCCGAATGGCCTCCTCCTGAACCTATTGTCTATTGTCTATTGGGGCACAGTGGTGCAGCTGTAGAGTTGCTGCCTTACAGCACCAGACTCACGGGTTTGATCCTGACCACAGGTGCTGTCTGCACAGAGTTTGCACGTTCTCCCTATGACCGCGTGGGTTTCCTCCAGGTGCTCCGGTTTCCTCCAACACTCCAAAGACATGAAGGTGCGTAGGTTAATTGGCTTCGGCAAAATTGTAAATTGTCCCTAGTGTGTACGAAAGTGTTAATACACGATGTGATCGCCAGTCGGTGTGGACTTGGTGGGCCGAGGGGCCTGTTCTTGTGTTGTATCTCTAAAGTCTAAAGTCTAAACAACATTAACCTCAACTATGAACTACTACCGACTGTGTCTATGGCTGCACTATGGGCTTCTGGGAATTTTTGGCACTGATATCATGGCTATTAATTTATAGAATTTTTTATTGTTATGTTTATCTGTGCGTTTGGTGTTCACAGGCCGATTAAGCTGCTGCAAATAAGAATCATTGATCCGTTGTTGATAAACTCTCAACTCATGATTCTTCACAGCTGCATTTTAACTCCTCGCATTTATTAAAACGACTCAGTTAGATCTTCTGGGAACAATAACATTCTTACTTGAAGCATAACAGGCCTATAAACGCTATGCACACAGACAGATATCACAATAACTTTAAAAAATAAATCAATAGCCATAAAACTTGGGCCAAAAAACCCCCCTGACGTTTTCACCGAATAGATTGAAAGAGAGGCGCGGTGGCGCAGCGGTAGAGTTGCTGCCTCACAGCGCCAGAGAGCTGGGTTCGATCCCGACTATGGGTGCTGTCTGTGCGGAGTTTGTACGTTCCCCCCCGTGACCACGTGGGTTTTCTCCGGGTGCTCCGGTTTCCTCCCACATTCCAAAAACAAGCAAGTCTGCAGATTAATTTGCCTCTGTAAATTGCCCCTTGTATGCAGGATGCAAAAGTGGGATAATATAGAACTAGTGTAAGGGTGACCAATGGTCGGTGTGGAGTTAGTGGGCCAAAGGATCTGTTTCCACACTGCATCTCTAAACGAAACTCTCTAAACTAAGTTATATTTCTCTGTTCTCCTCACAAAGTGAATCACCTCTATTTTTTGCATCCACTCTCCACCTGCCACCTACAATTTGGGCTCTGTATATTGCTTTGCACACTCCCCACAAATTATATTCAGCAGTAGAGTTGCTGCCTTACAGTGCTTACAGCGCCAGAGACCCGGGTTCGATCCTGACCATGGGTGCTGTCTGTACGGAGTTTGTACGTTCTCCCCGTGACTTGGATGTTCTCCGAGATCTTCGGATTCCTCCCACACTCCAAAGACGTACAGGTTTGTAGGTTAACTGGCTTGGGTTTGTGTCCTTGGTATAAGCGTAAATTGTCCCAGATTTGTGTAGGCTTATGTTAAGGGCGGCACGGTGGCGCAGTAGTAGAGTTGCTGCCTTACAGTGAATGCAGCGCCGGAGACTCAGGTTCGATCCTGGCTACGGGCGCCATCTGTAAGGAGTTTGTACGTTCTCCCCGTGACCTGCGTGAGTTTTCACCGAGAACTTCGGTTTCCTCCCACACTCCAAAGACGTACAGGTATGTAGGTTAATTGACTGGGTAAATGTAAAAATTGTCCCTAGTGTGTGTAGGATAGTGTTAATGTGCGGGGATCACTGGGCGGCACGGACCCGGTGGGCCGAAGGGCCTGTTTCCGCGCTGTATCTCTAAACTAAAAACTAAACTGGCTTTGCAAGAATTTTTTCTCGTCCGCATTATCTCCCAGCTACAATGAAAGATTCTGAGCACACTTTTTTCCCTGAGGATATCCAGTGATTTTATCAATAGTACACTGTCTCTGTGAGTTTCTAATGATCAGTTGCTAAAACATTTCTGGGTGTAACTAATGAATCTCTGTGGGATCCAAGGCAAATGCATGGTTTACCATCAACCTGACCAGTGATGGAAATGGGTTTTAGGAACTAGGGGGGCTCTAAGGTCCATGAGGCTGAGGTTGGGAAGGAAGGGGGGGATTTGTCTATGTGCGGTCATACCCATGTAAGAGTACAAGAATGCATAACTTGTTTACATAGAAACATAGAAAATAGGTGCAGGAGTAGGCCATTCGGCCCTTCGAGCCTGCACCGCCATTCAATATGATCATGGCTGATCATCCAACTCAGTATCCCGTACCTGCCTTCTCTCCATACCCCCTGATCCCTTTAGCTACAAGGGCCACATCTAACTCCCTCTTAAATATAGCCAATGAACTGGCCTCAACTACCCTTCTGTGGCAGAGAATTCCACAGATTCACCACTCTCTGTGTGAAAAAAAACTTTCTCATCTCGGTCCTAAAAGACTTCCCCCTTATCCTTAAACTGTGACCCCTTGTTCTGGACTTCCCCAACATCGGGAACAATCTTCCTGCATCTAGCCTGTCCAACCCCTTAAGAATTTTGTAAGTTTCTATAAGATCCCCCCCTCAATCTTCTAAATTCCAGCGAGTACAAGCCGAGTCTATCCAGTCTTTCTTCATATGAAAGTCCTGCCATCCCAGGAATCAATCTGGTTGTGTGTTTATTGTGTGTTTATAATATAGTTTATTGTGTATTATATGTCATAGCTGCTTTCTGGCATCTCTCTCTCTCTGTTTACATTACAAAATGTCCCATAATGGTATATAATCTCCATTTTGTTCTGTCACCTCCTCTTTCTTTCTGCATGCCGTTTCTTCAGCACGCCTTCTGCCACTAAGAAGCCATGTCCTCACATATTCTTCGGGGTTGAATTTTGACAGAGGAGGTCCCACCAACTTAATAAATAGAAGAGTTGAGAGATGATCAGTTTGAAGTCTTGCACGTTGTGGTGACATGCAGAAATTCATGCCACTGAAGCTTCTTTTCACATTCTGCTGTCGATACCGGAATTGTATTTACAGCCGTTACCAGCTGCTGAAAATCTGCAGAAACTATCTTCCCTTTAGATTCCTTGATTTCTCTGAAGGCTCTGACACAAAGCCGACCATTTAAGCCAAATTGTTCTGCCATTTCTTCTACATCATTATCCCCAAAGGTCAAAAGTGAATCTTCTGGAATATTGTTAATATCTAAATATTTTGACTTGTTAATTAACTTTTTACATTTATCATTGGAAGCTGTTGTAGATTCAAGCAGCCTGGATTTCATATTATTGACCAAAAACTCAAAAACTGTTGTCTATGTATAGTAGGTACTTTACCAGCTCTCAAATGTATTCCATTAAATCTCATCTGGCTTGTGGATTTCTCCACTTGAGTCTAACATTTTCCTGGCTTCTCTATTTGACATTCAAGAACCTTGATAGTTCCTTTAATTTCCTCATGTGCTTTACTAAGTGTACAATTTCGGTTCTGCAGTTCAAGTGACAGTTCAGACAACTCTAGCAAACTGTCCATCAACAAGCCCAAATTATTTACGAAAGCTGATGACTCTAATATTTTTTTCAGCTTCTCGTACTTTGCTCTCTCTGCTCTAGATCTTGAAGCATCACAGCGTGCTTTTCCAAAATGCTCCCAAATAGTTGTATAAGACTGCCACATTGCCTTTACAGTTCGGTAAGACAAAGCAACCCATCTCACACTGAAAACACAACCAATTTTCAACAGTTGACAGTGAAGAGCCACAGCACATGCAGTTAACTCATCCTGATTCTTAGGAGACCTATGATATAAGGAATACAATTTATCACAAAATATCTGAAAATGATTCAAACCTGCAACTTCATTTATAGCATCACCTACACTGAGTTCAAGCCTGTGACTGGCACAGTGCCAAACAGTTGCATTAGGGAAATCATCAAGAAATAGTTTTGCATTTCGTCCTAACATTACTGATGCACCATCAGTTACAAGTGATATCACATTTTCTTTTAGGTACTGTATTGAAAAACCACCTCTTTGTAAGCAACTTAGAAGCCCATCATATATAGATTTTGCATTTGCACCAAGTTTCATATGTTCTAAGTCAAAATAGAATGATATAGGTTGGGAAGATTCACCAACTGCTGTTCTCAAGCAGACTACTAGAACAGTTTTCCCATTAATAGTAGTAGATTCATCAATCATAATAGACATTTTTGTTTGTTTTGAAATTATATTTTCCACCACAGTCTTTCGCATCTGGTTCCCTATGTGGTGAGAAACATCTGCACATAACTTACGAGACTGTAGAACTAAGTCGATACCGTTTCTTTCTTGCAGTTCAATATCAGAAGACATATCTGTGTAGGGCCTGTGTATTGCTATTGAGGGCGTGCAGCGTAGGTTTACTAGGTTAATTCCCGGAATGGCGGGACTGTCATATGTTGAAAGACTGGAGCGACTAGGCTTGCATACACTGGAATTTAGAAGGATGAGAGGAGATCTTATCGAAACGTATAAGATTATTAAGGGGTTGGACACGTTAGAGGCAGGAAACATGTTCCCAAGGTCCCCCTGACAGTGAGTTTAAGAAATTCGCCCTCGAATTTTATTCAAAGGAACGCGGTGTCATTAATACATGGCCAAAACAGAATTACATTTACTGAGGAATGTGGATCGATGTATTGATGACACATTGTATAACTACTACCTGTTAACTACTGGCTGTTAACAAGTGCTAACAGCGGCAGTTAACAAATCGTTTTCGTCTGAGTTGAATAAAGTGATAAACGACTCGAATCTTTCTGCAGTACTCATTAAACCCCAGCTGGAAATTGAAAACTAGGGAAACACCGTCCCCCTGCGTAACCCCCCCCCCCCCCCCCCCCACCCCCACCCCCCCCCCCCCACCCCCCATTTCCATCACGGGACCTGACTCCTTTCCAGGTCATCCACAGTCCTGTGTCCAATTTTACACATGCCCATTAGCCTACAAACCTACACGTCCTTGGAGTGTGGGTGGAAACCGGAGCACCCGGAGAAAACCCCATGCAGGTCATGGGGAGAACGTACAAACTCCGTACAGACAGTACCCCTAGTCAGGATCGAACCCGGGTCTCTGGCGCTGTAAGGCAGCAACTCTAGTCCGTTGGCTGTTTAGAGATTGCTGAAATGTTTGCTTTAATTCTGCTGAGCGTTACAGATCTTGCATTATCTCTCTGTTCCTTTCCTAATATTTTTAGAATTTCTATAAAAGTCCATGTCAGCATTTCCGAAGCTGGTTTCAATTCGTCAACATGTGATTGGAGGGGATGAGTGGTACAATATTGTTTATAAAACAACCCACTCCTTAATAAACCCAGTGGGGCTTCCACCCAGTATCTGCACTGTCTAACGGGAAGGGCAATGCTGGAGTAACCCAGTGGGGCTTCCACCCAGTATCTGCACTGTCTAACGGGAAGGGCAATGCTGGAGTAACCCAGTGGGGCTTCCACCCAGTATCTGCACTGTCTAACGGGAAGGGCAATGGAACCTGTTTACGATGACTATGAGGATTTCAAACTTGACGATCAACAAAAGCATCAGAAGACTAAATGGACAACAGGTATCTTTTGGTGTGGATCAGAAGAAATGTGCCTTTGTGGGTTTGCATTCACTAGTGATTTGGCAAAAGATAATGGGAGCTTGTCCACTTGATGTATCTCACGTTAGCTTTGGCTGAGGGTTGAGTATTGGTCAAGAAATTACTTATGATTTCATCAGCTTCTTCCCTACAGCCATTAGGCTACTAAACACTATAACCACCAAATAAGCTCTGAACTACCTAGACTCTTATTGTTATTATTGCACTATTATTGGTTTTTTTATGTGTACATATGTGTGCTTGTGTATGTATGTATATATCTATCAGCATGGGTTGGTATATATTTGGAGATGCAGCATGGAAACGGGCCCTTCGGCCCATCAAGTCTGCACTATCCTACAAACGCTAGGGACAATATATGATATTGATATACCAAGCCAATTAGCCTACAAATCACGCAATTTAGGTTAATTTAATTTGGGGACACAGCATGGAAACGTGCCCTTCGGCTCACTATTCTAACTACACTAGGGACAATATATATATATATATATATATACACATACAATTTGGTTCACTTTCAGGATACAGAATAAATTGGAATAAAAGCGAAATTATGCCAATAAGGGAACATAATAAACAGATAATACAACAATTTCCATTTAAAATAGTAAATGAAAAATTTAAATATCTAGGTATCTATGTAACTAAGATATATACATCATTATTTAAAGCAAATTTCCCCCCATTACTGAACAAACTACATAAGAATATTCAATATTGGAAAACACTCCCTATCTCAATGGTTGGCAAAATTAATGCCATAAAAATGATTTTTTTACCGCAAATATTATACCTTTTTCAGACAATTCCGATATATCTGACAAAAAACTTTTTTTAAAAATTGGACTCTATTGTTAATGATTTTATCTGGGATTATAAGAATCATAGGATAAACAAAAGACACTTGTGTAAATCAAAAATAAATGGAGGCCTGGCTTTACCCAATTTTTTGTTTTATTTCTGGGCAGTTAATATTAAAAATATGAATTTCTGGTTGGAAGAAATAGATCATCAACCAGACTGGTTAAAAATGGAAAAGGAAGATTGTTTACCTTTTGATATTGGTTCGATATTATTTGCTACGTCTAAATTAAACAAAAAAATTTATAGGGAAAACCCTATAATATTTAGTGCTATACGAATTTGGAAACAATTAAAAAAGACATTAAAATTAGATAATTTATCACTTTTTCTTCCAATTGTGAATAATCCTTTGTTTAAGCCTTCATGGGTAGACGGGGGTTTTACACAATGGAAGGATTATGGAATTAAAAATATGGGACAACTTTATAAGGAAGGCACCTTTCTGACATTTCAGGAGTTGCAACAGACTTATGGTCTTCGTGGAAATGATTATTTCAGATATCTTCAACTTAGAGATTATGTAAAATCGAACTCCCAAAATTTTCGAATTAGAAATTCAGAAATTCTTGATGAATGTTGGAACAAACATCCTAATACAGAAAAATTAATATCTTATATATATAATATCTTATTAGACAGTGACATTCCCTCCACGGACTTATACAGACAAAAATGGGAAAAAGAATTAAACCAAGTAATTACGAAAGATACTTGGGAAGAAAGTTTGCAACATATACATCAGTGTTCACTAAACGCCAGACATTCTCTAATACAATTTAAAGTAATACATAGGTTACACTATTCAAAAACAAAACTACATAAAATTTTCCAACATATCTCACCTAAATGTGATAAATGTCAACATTTAGAAGCTACATTATTTCATATGTTTGCAAACTGTATAAAAATTAAAAAATTCTGGGTAAATATTTTTAGCATAATATCTAAAGTAACCAGCACACAATTGGACCCAGATCCAAAATTAATTATACTCGGAATATTAGAATTAAATCAAACATTTAGAACAACACAAAGAAACTTTATGGATTATAGTTTAATAACAGGAAAAAAATTAATTCTAAAATTTTGGAAAGGCCCTACGGCCCCCACAATCAAAATGTGGATTATAGAAATGACGGAGACCTTAAACGTGGAAAGAATCAGATTTTCCCTGTTGGACAAACAGGAATTATTCATTGGAACATGGTCTCCTTTTATTGATTACTTAAAGGGTCAGAATGGTTCAGCACAGGAACCTGACTAGCACTCGGACTAAAGAATGGATGAAATGCTATACTTTGAAATGTACGAATATATCTCGAAGGAAGTTTTTGTTATTTTAATAAATTTCTCCATTCTTCTTTAACTAACTTTTTCCTTATCTTTATAATTTGTTTTTGTTTTTGTTTTTATTTTTCTTCTCTCTCTTTTCTTTCTTTACTTCATCTATTTCTTTAGTTCTATCTAGTTTAAAAAAAAAAAGGGGCAAAAGGTATTGGAGACAATATAATAATAATTGACAATATTATCAATTTAAAAATGTATGACTGTAAGTTATGTACCTATCTCCAATAAAAAATTTATCTTAAAAAAAATAAATAAATGTATCTATATATATATATAGTGTAAGAAAATAACTGCAGATGCTGGTACAAATCGAAGGTATTTATTCACAAAATGCTGGAGTAACTCAGCAGGTCAGGCAGCATCTCAGGAGAGAAGGAATGGGTGATGTTTCGGGTCGAGACCCTTCTTCAGACTGATGTCAGGGGGGCGGGACAAAGGAAGGATATAGGTGGAGACAGGAAGATAGAGGGAGAACTGGGAAGGGGGCGGGGGGGGGGGGGAGGGAAGAGAGGGACAGAGGAACTATCTAAAGTTGGAGAAGTCGATGTTCATACCGCTGGGCTGCAAGCTGCCCAAGCGAAATATGAGGTGCTGTTCCTCCAATTTCCGGTGGGCCTCACTATGGCACTGGAGGAGGCCCATGACAGAAAGGTTAGACTGTGAGTGGGAGGGGGAGTTGAAGTGCTCAGCCACCGGGAGATCAGGTTGGTTAAGGCGGACTGAGCGAAGGTGTTGAGCGAAACGATCACCGAGCCTGTGTTTGGTTTCGCCGATGTAAAGAAGTTGACATCTAGAGCAGCGGATACAATAGATGAGGTTGGAGGAGGTGCAGGTGAACCTCTGTCTCACCTGGAAAGACTGTTTGCACACACATATAAATGTATCTATATATATGTGTGTGTATGTATATATATGGAAATAAAGTGTATATATACATATTCACATATACTCACACACACACACACATATATATATATATACACACACACACACACACATATATATATATATATACATACAAATACATACATATAGAAATATATGTGTATATGTATGTGCATATATGTGTGTATGTGTATGTATGTATATATATGTGTGTGTGTGTGTGAGTATGTGTATACACACTGAACTTTTTTTTCTCTGTCGTTTATCATATTGTTTATAGTGTACTATGTTTACATATTCTGTTGTGCTGCTACAAGTGAGAATGTCATTGTCCTGTCTGGGACACATGACAATAAAACATTCGTGATGAATGTCTTCCTGTGACTTCAACAATGTCCAAATAAATCTGAACATTTGTTTCAGTTGTATTCTTGTTAATTGACCATTATAACGAGTGGAGTCTGAAGAAGGGTCTCGACCCGAAACATCACCCAGTGGGATTAGTTTGGAGTGATGGTGAATGGGTGCCTGATGGTTAGCAAGGACTTGTTGGGCTGAACGGCCTGTTTTTGTGATGTGGGACTCTCGGAATTTAATATGATATTTTAACTACGTTTGAAATCTCAGGTAACCGAGGCATGTCGTTCTGCCGTGGAAAAGGGTTGCAGTTGCTCATGGCCATGCTTCTGATTGCCTTGTTGATCCTCTTGATCTATGGACTTGATAAGAGTAAGTAGTCGGTGTAGATTGGTTATTTCCTACTAGCCAATTGTAGTGCTTGTTAGTAGTTGCTCTGCCTAATATGTGATATATATTACCAAGAGCTAGACAATAGACAATAGACAATAGGTGCAGGAGTAGGCCATTCGGCCCTTCGGGCCAGCACCGCCATTCAATGTGATCATGGCTGATCATTCTCAATCAGTACCCCATTCCTGCTTTCTCCCCATACCCCCTGACTCCGCTATCCTTAAGAGCTCTATCTAGCTCTCTCTTGAATGTATTCATAGAATTGGCCTCCACTGCCTTCTGAGGCAGAGAATTCCACAGATTCACAACTCTCTGTCTAAAAAAGTTTTTCCTCATCTCTGTTATAAATGGCCTACGCCTTATTCTTAAACTGTGGCTCCTTGTTCTGGACTCCCCTAACATTGGGAACATGTTTCCTGCCTCTAACGTGTCCAACCCCTTAATAATCTTATACGTTTCGATAAGATCCCCTCTCATCCTTCTAAATTCCAGTGTATACAAACCTAGTCGCTCCAGTCTTTCAACATATGACAGTCCCGCCATACCGGGAATGAACCTAGTAAACCTACGCTGCACGCTCTCAATAGCAAGAATATCCTTTCTCAAATTTGGAGACCAAAACTGCACACAGTACTCCAGGTGCAGTCTCACTAGGGCCCTGTACAACTGCAGAAGGACCTCTTTGCTCCTATACTCAACTCCTCTTGTTATGAATGCCAACATTCCATTTGCTTACATAGGGCAGTTGGATCGCTGTGAAGTCCTGCAGATCTATGCTGTAAGTGGACTGTAATAAATGTGTGTTGCATTACGACGTGTGTACGACTCCATACGTTGCAGTCGGCATGTCCACTCATTCTTGAGAGATGCGTGTATCTGACCACATGTGTAGGAAGGAACTGCAGATGCTGCTTTAAACAGCAGAAACAAAAAGCTGGAGTAACTCAGCGGGAGATGTACGTCACCCAATCCGTCTCTCCAGAGATGCTGCCTGTCCCGCTGGGTCGCTCCTGCATTTTGTGTCTATCTTCGTGTATCTGACGAAGTTTAGTTTATTGTCAGGTGCACCGAGGTACAGTGAAAAGCATTTGTCGCGAGCTGACCAGCCAGCGGAGAGACTATGCTTGGAGAATTTGCCGGGAATCCTCGAAACATCCGGAACTAACTTAGCGCCTCATTTCTGGCTGCCTTTTAAGGTTCACGAATGAATGGGAGCGTGAAGGGATTTCAATCACAGATCCAGGAGATCTCACAGGCCATGGTTAATGGTGAGTGGACTATCATTGACTACATCGAATTAGTATCAACAGAAGAAGAACATAAACTCACTCCCAATGCGTAAAAATCAGGAAAGCAGTCAACCCAGAGATATGAATATTAAGAAGATAACTGCAGATGCTGGTACAAATCGAAGGTATTTATTCACAAAATGCTGGAGTAACTCAGCAGGTCGGGCAGCATCTCGGGACAGAAGGAATGGGTGACGTTTCGGGTCGAGACCCTTCTTCAGGCTGAAGAAGAGTCTCGACCCGAAACGTCACCCATTCCTTCTCTCCCGAGATGCTGCCTGACCTGCTGAGTTACTCCAGCATTTTGTGAATAAATACCTTCGATATGAATATTAATTTTTCTAACTTCAAGTAATCCTTGCTGGCTTTGCAAGAGATTTTGTTAGCATTATCTCCCGTCATCCTCCTGTACTACAAGGCCCGCTCAACCTCTCCCAATAGCTCGGTCCCTTAGGTCCTGACAATACCTACGTAAATCCTCCTTTATTAGTTTAGTTTAGTTTAGAGATACAGCGCGGAAACAGGCCCTTCGGCCCACCGAATCTGTGCCGACCAGTGATCCCTGCACATTAACACTATCCTACACACACTAGGGATAATTTACACTAATACCAAGCCAATTAACGTACAAACCTGTACGTCTTTGGAGTGAGGAGGGAAACCAAAGATCTTGGAGAAAACCCTTGCAGTCACGGGGAGAACGTACAAATTTCTTACAGACAGCACCCGTAGTTAGGATCGAACCCGGGTCTCTGGCGCTGTGAGGAATCAACTCTACTGCTGTGCCCACTGGTCTCAAAGATGGTCTGCTGAGCATTCTGATTCCTGCCCCAATATCTCCATTGGCGATTTAGTTGAGTTTAGTTTATTGTCACGTGTACCGAGGTACAGTGAAAAGCTTTTGTTGCGCGCTGACCAGCCAGCGGAAAACACAATACACGATTACAATCGAGCTGCCCACAGTGCACAGATACATGATAAAGGGAATAATGTGAATAACGTTTAGTGCAACACAGAGCCAGTGAAGTCCAATCACTCCATTGTCCTCTGCAGGGGCACTCAGGGAAGGAGTTCCATTTTCCCACCCTATAATCTCTCATTGCTACCAGCATCAGTTTACTTTCCGAATTCCAACCTTGTGCTTGAATTTATTTCTCCTCTTTCAGTTTCCCACAAGACGGAGATGACGATGTTAAAGCAGAATATCGAGGACCAGATGACCAACTTGAGCTCCAGAGGTGAATGGCTTTCTTTGACGAGTCAAATTAGTTTTTGTTTAGTTTAGAGATACAGCGCGGAAACAGGCCCTTCGGCCCACCGGGTCCGGCCCAACCAGTGATCCCTGCACACTTACACTATCCAACACACACACACACTGGGGACAACACACACACACACACACACACACTAACATCCTAACCTAACATCCACTAACACACACACTGGGGCCAATGTACACATACTGTACACCAAGCCAATTAATCACAAAATGCTGGAGTAACTCAGCAGGTCAGGCAGCATCTCGGGAGAGAAGGAATGGGTGACGTTTCGGGTCGAGACCCTTCTTCAGACTGAAGAAGGGTCTCGACCCGAAACGTCACCCATTCCTTCTCTCCCGAGATGCTGCCTGACCTGATGAGTTACTCCAGCATTTTGTGCATAAATTGATTTGTACCAGCATCTGCAGTTATTTTCTTAACCTATAAACCTGTACATCTTTGGAGTGTGGGAGGAAACCGAAGATCTCGGAGAAAACCCACGCATGTCACGGGAAGAACATACAAACTCCGGACACATTGGGATCGAGACTGGGCCTCTGGCACTGTACATCCCTGTTTTTGTATAAAAGGCCCCTCGAAACAAATGCTAGTTCCTGATCGTTCTTGATTGCCATTCCTGTGTAAAAGGCTGTGCATTCACCTTATGTGTTCTTCTCATGCTTTTCAGATTTTATTCTGTTAGTGTAATTGGAAACATAGAAATATCAGGGTTTACCCAGGGGTGTCTTTCAGGGTTAACAATTTCTTCCTCATCTGTTTACCTTTGCTCGTAGTGTTGGCGGGCGTGTCAACGAAATTCGAAGACCTAATGCCCCAGATCATGATCAAAATGAGGGAACTGGCGGAAATCAGTGAGTTATCCGAATATCTATGTACTAAAACTCTCGTTTGTTTATTTGTTTGTTCCTGGATTACAATCAAAACGGTACACGATAGCGCGACAGTTTTAGGCCCACCTTACTCACCGTCGTCCCTTTGGTGCTAATGGAAGAAGTTTCATTGAAATCGGTGTTATATTTTAAAAGTTATTCACATTTTAAAGTTTTAATCTATCTCCTAGGGAGGGAGGGGGGAGGGAGGGAGAGTGGTGGAGGGAGGGTGAAAGAGGGAGAATAAGGGGTGTTGAGAGGGATGGAGTGGGAGGGGGAGGGGAAGAGGGGGGAAGGGGGGAGGAGGGAGGGGTCGGGAGGGGAGGAGGGGTGATGAGTAGAGAGGAGAGAGGGGAGGGGTGAGGACAGGGTGCTGCACCAATGCAGGAGAGGTTTGGGCCCAAACTTGGTCTAGTTTGTTCTATATCTCGTATAAGAAAATAACTGCAGATGCTGGTACAAATCGATTTATTCACAAAATGCTGGAGTAACTCAGCAGGTCAGGCAGCATCTCGGGAGAGAAGGAATGGGAGACGTTTCGGGTCGAGACCCTTCTTCAGACTGATCAGTCTGAAGAAGGTCTCGACCCGAAACGTCACTCATTCCTTCTCTCCCGAGATGCTGCTTGTTCTATATCTCTCTATATCTCTCTATATTACCATCTATTTCTTCCCTATCTCTTTCTTCCCTCTCCTCTCAGTCTGAAGAAGGGTCTCGACCCGAAACGTCACCCATTCCTTTTCTCTCAGTTTAGTTCCGTTCCGTTTAGTATATTGACATGTGTGGCAGATACAGGGAAAAGCTTTTTTTCACTTAAACCTATAAACCTAAGTCAAGGGATATGGGGAGATGGCAGGAAAGGGGTACCGATTGTGGATGATCAGCCATGATCACATTGAATGGCGGTGCTGGCTCGAAGGGCCGAATGGCCTCCTCCTGCACCTATTGACTATTGTCTATTGTCTATTGTCTATTGTCTACCCTAACCTATTCAATAAATGGTGATGACTCAATTCAAATGAAGGGCCGCATTAGATACCTGATGGGAGATACGTCCCCAAACATGCTGAGGGCAAGTTGATGGGAGTTCTGCTGGTTAATGTTTCAACCTGTTTTGTTTCCCAGTGTCTGGAGAACTACAGAAAGCCCAGGGGAACATGACCGACCTGATCTCCAAGCTGAAAATGGAAAGTAAGTTGGAAACTATTAAGTCTGAGAAATGTGCATGAAATTATGCGTTGAGGATACACTGTGCGGCAGGTCAAGTCAAGTCAATTTATTTGTATAGCACATTTAAAAACAACCCACGTTGACCAAAGTGCTGCACATCTGACTAGGAAAAAAAAAGAAACATACAGTGGCAAGTAGTAGTGCAAGTAGTAGATAAACTAATCTAAATTAATTAAACACATAGCTATGAAACCATCCCCTCCCCGGGCACTTTCCCCTGCAACCGCAGCAGATGCAACACCTGTCCCTTTACCTCCCAACCTCAACTCCATCCAAGGACCCAAACATTCTTTCCAGGTGAGACAAAGGTTCACCTGCACCTTCTCCAACCTCATCTATTGCATCCGCTGTTCCAGGTGTCAACTTCTCTACATCGGCGAGACCAAGCGCAGGCTCGGCGATCGCTTCGCTGAACACCTCCTCTCTGTCCGCCTTAACCAACCTGATCTCCCGGTGGCTCAGCACTTCAACTCCCCCTCCCACTCCCAATCTGACCTTTCTGTCATGGGCCTCCTCCAGTGCCATAGTGAGGCCCACCGGAAATTGGAAGAACAGCACCTCATATTTCCCTTGGGCAGCTTACACCCCAGTGGTATGAACATTGGCTTCTCTAACTTCAGATAGTTCCTCTGTCCCTCTCTTCCCCCTCCCCCTTCCCAGTTCTCCCACTAGTCTTCCTGTCTCCTATTACATCCTTTCTCTGTCCCGCCCCCTCCCCTGACATCAGTCTGAAGAAGGGTCTCGAC
This sequence comes from Rhinoraja longicauda, assembly GCF_053455715.1. Classification (NCBI taxonomy): domain Eukaryota; kingdom Metazoa; phylum Chordata; class Chondrichthyes; order Rajiformes; family Arhynchobatidae; genus Rhinoraja; species Rhinoraja longicauda. The sequence goes on from NC_135989.1 coordinate 12,999,352, forward strand.
CCGAAACGTCACCCATCCCTTCTCTCCAGAGATGCTGCCTGACCCGCTGAGTTACTCCAGCATTTTATATCTACCTTCGATTTAAACCAGCATCTGCAGTTTTCTATCATACACATAGCTATGTAGTGAAATAAAGAAAAATGACCAATAAACCTAACCTAACCTGTTTTATAAGGTGCAACGGCTCAATTCAAATTACGGTCGCATTAGATTATTTGATGGAAGACACTTCCCCAAACATGCTATGGGCAAGTTGATGGGGGTTCTGCTGGTTAATGTTTCAATCTTTGTTGGAAGGAACTGTGCAGGAAGAACTTCTGAAGAAGGGTCTCGACCAGAAACATCACCTGTTCCTTTCCTCCACAGATGCTGCCTGGCCTGCTGAGTTACTCCAGCATTTTGTGTCTATCTAATGTTTCAATCTGTTGTGTTTCCCAGTGTCTGGAGAACTACAGAAAGCCCAGGGGAACATGACCGACCTGATCTCCAAGCTGAAACTGGAAAGTAAGTCGGAAACTATTAAGTCTGAGAAATGTGCATGTAAATATGCGTTGAGGGAACACTGTGCGGCAGGTAGTGCAAGTAGTAGTGCAAGTAGTAGATAAACTAATCTAAACTAATTAAACACATAACTATGAAATCATCCCCTCCCCGGGCACTTTCCCCTGCAACCGCACGAGATGCAACACCTGTCCACTTACCTCCCCCCTCGACTCCATCCAAGGCCGCAAACAGTCCTTCCAGGTGAGGCAGAGGTTCACCTGCACCTTCTCCAACCTCATCTATTGCATCCGCTGTTCCAGGTGTCAACTTCTTTACATCGGCGAGACCAAACGCAGGCTCGGCGATCGTTTCGCACAACACCTCCGCTCAGTCCGCCTTAACCAACCTGATCTCCTGGTGGCTGAGCACTTCAACTCCCCCTCCCACTCCCAGTCTGACCTTTCTGTCATGGGCCTCCTCCATTGCCAGGGTGAGGCCCAGGGCAAATTGGAGGAACAGCACCTCATATTTCCCTTGGGCAGCTTGCACCCCAGCGGTATGAACATTGACTTCTCTAACTTCAGATAGTTCCTCTGTCCCTCTCTTCCCCTCCCCCCCCCTCCCCCTTCCCTGTTCTCCCACTAGTCTTCTTTAGAAGGATGAGGCGGGATCTTATTGAAACATATAAGATAATTAGGGGATTGGACACAGTAGAGGCAGGAAACATGTTCCCAATGTTGGGGGAGTCCAGAACAAGGGGCCACAGTTTAAGAATAAGGGGTAGGCCATTTAGAACGGAGATGAGGAAGAACTTTTTCAGTCAGAGAGTGGTGAAGGTGTGGAATTCTCTGCCTCAGAAGGCAGTGGAGGCCAGTTCGTTGGATGCTTTCAAGAGAGAGCTGGATAGAGCTCTTAAGGATAGCGGAGTGAGGGGGTATGGGGAGAAGGCAGGAACGGGGTACTGATTGAGAGTGATCAGCCATGATCGCATTGAATGGCGGTGCTGGCTCGAAGGGCTGAATGGCCTACTCCTGCACCTATTGTCTATTGTCTTCCTGTCTCCTACTACATCCTTTCTTTGTCCCGCCCCCTCCCCTGACATCGGTCTGAAGAAGGGTCTCGACCCGAAACGTCACCCATCCCTTCTCTCCAGAGATGATGCCTGACCCGCTGAGTTACTCCAGCATTTTGTGTCTACCTTCGATTTAAACCAGCATCTGCAGTTTTCTTTCCTAAACATAGCTATGAAGTGAAATAAAGAAAAATGGCCAATAAACCGAACCTAACCTGTTTTATAAGGTGCAACGGCTCAATTCAAATTACGGTCGCATTAGATTACTTGATGGTAGACACTTCCCCAAACATGCTATGGGCAAGTTGATGGGGGTTCTGCTGGTTAATGTTTCAATCTTTGTTGGAAAGAACTGTGCAGGAAGAACTTCTGAAGAAGGGTCTCGACCAAAAACATCACATAGAAACAGTTTTAGGCCCACCTTACTCACCGTCGTCCCTTTGGTGCTAATGGAAGAAGTTTCATTGAAATCGGTGTTATATTTTAAAAGTTATTCACATTTTAAAGTTTAAATCTATCTCCTAGGGAGGGAGGGAGGGGGAGGATACGGGGGGGTAGAGTGGGATGGAGTGGGTGGGGAGGTGAAGGGGGGGAGGGGAGGAGGGGGGAGGGAGGGGGAAGGGGGGAGGAGAGGGCGCTGCACCAATGCAGGAGAGGTTTGGGCCCAACGGGTCCACTTGGTCTAGTGGTCAATATAAATAAAGTGACCTCCAGATAGTTCCTGTCTTTGCCTTCAGAACAGCCAGTGAACATCTGGAATTCCTATGCAGAGATTATAGAGTCATAGAGTGACACAGCGTGGAAACAGGCCCTTCGGCCCAACTTTCCCACACCGGCCAACATGTCCCAACTACACTAGTCCCACTTGCCCGCGTTTGGCCCATATCCCTCCAAACCTGTCCTATTCAGGTACCTGTCTCAATGTTTCTTAAACATTGCAATGTTACCTGCCTCTACTACCTCCTCCAGTAGCACGTTCCATACACCCACCACTATTTGCTTGAAAAAGTTACCCCTCAGGTTCTTATTAAATCTTTCCCCTCTCACCTTAAACCTATGCCCTCTGGTTTCTCGATTCCCCTATTCTAGGCAAAAAAATCTGTGCATCTACCCGATCTATTCCTCTCATGAATTTATGCACCTCTATAAGATTACCCCTCATCCTCCTGCGCTCCAAGGAATAGAGTCCTAACCTGCTCAACCTCTCCCAATAACTCAGGCCCTCAAGTCCTGGCGACTTCCTCACAAATTGGCTGGGCAAATATTTAAAAAAATTGGCCCTAGTGTGTGTAGGATAGTGTTAGTGTGCGGGGATCGCTGGGCGGCGCGGACCCGGTGAGCCGAAAGGCCATTTTACGCGCTGTATCTCTAAATCTAAAAAATCTAAAACCCTTGACAACCCAAAAACATCCACTGACCTCGGTGCACGTCACCATTAACTAGACTGGACTGAATGTTTTTCAGAGTGTCAGAACCTTCAATGCCCCAACAACTGGATCGCCTTCAAGGAGAGCTGCTACTTCTTCTCAATCAAGGAAGCCACATGGCACAATAGCCAGCAGTACTGCACCCTCCATGGGAGTAACCTCGTTGTCATTAATGACGAGATTGAGCAGGTAAGAGTAAGCTTTCGGAGCGGGCTTTGTTAAACTCTCCAAGGAGACACCAGATTTGCAGAGGAAGGAACTGCAGATGCTGGTTTAAATCGAAGATAAAGACAAAACAACTGGAGCAAATAAGCGGGGCAGGCAGCATCTCTGGAGAGATGGAATGGGTGACATTTCGGGTCTGAAGAAGTGTTTCGACCCGAAACGTCACCCATTCCTTCTCCCCAGAAACACCAGATTTGACTGTTTACAATAGGTAGAGCACTTTTTCATGCAGGTTCGCACTAACATTTCCTGGTATAATTGTACCACCAAATCAATGCGTCCAACACAATTTGAAACTGAGAAACAAAGAAACGTAGGTGCAGAGATAGGCCATTCGGCCCTTCGAGCCAGCTCCGCCATTCAATATGATCATGGCTGATCATCTAAAATCAGCACCCCGTTCCTGCTTTCTCTGCATATACCTTGATTCCGTTAGCCCTAAGAGCTAAATCTAACTTTCTCTTGAAAACATCCAGTGAATTGGCCTCCACTGCCTTCTGTGGCAGAGAATTCCACAGATTCACAACTCTCTGGGTGAAAAAGTTTTTCCTCGTCTCATTCCTAAATGGCCTACCCCTTATTCTTAAACTGTGTGACCCCCTGGTTCTGGACTCCCCCAACATCGGGAACATTTTTGACCCCAACAGGGGTCACAGCTTAAGGATAAGGGGGAAGTCTTTTAGGACCGAGATGAGAAAACATTTCTTCACACAGAGAGTGGTGAGTCTGTGGAATTCTCTGCCACAGAAGGTAGTTGAGACCAGTTCATTGGCTATATTTAAGAGGGAGTTAGATGTGGCCCTTGTGGCTAAAGGGATCAGAAGGTATGGAAAGAAGGCAGGTACGGGATACTGAGTTGGATGATCAGCCATGATCATATTGAATGGCGGTGCAGGCTCGAAGGGCCGAATGGCCTACTCCTGCACCTATTGTCTATGTTTCTATGTTTCTAAGATGCTGGAGTAACTCCAGTACTTGCATGAAAATGTTACTCCTGTTACTGAAGTGTTGCTGTCTTGTTGCTTAAACAACAACTTGCTATTTTAACAAGATAAAGCAACTCAAATCGCTTCACGCCAATACGATCACAGGATATTTAACACCAAGCTTCTAAGGGCAGCGCAGCTGGTAGAACTGCTGCCTCGGGTTCCATCCTGACCTCGGGTGCTGTCTGTGTGGAGTTTGCTCGCTCTTCCTGTGACCACGTGGGTTTTCTCCGGTTTCCTCCCACATTCCAAAGACGTGCGGGTTTGAAGGGAGAAGACCACACCTCGAAACACTTCTCCAAAATTACCAGCAGAAACAAGGAACTGCAGATGCTGGTGAATGCAGAAAGGACACAGAATGTTCCTCAAAAGAGAGCTAGATATAGCTCTTAAGGATAGCGGAGTCAGGGGGTTATGGGGAGGAGGCAGGAACGGGGTACTGATTGAGAATGATCAGCCATGATCACATTGAATGGCGGTGCTGGCTCGAAGGGCCGAATGGCCTCCTCCTGCACCAATTGTCTATTGTCTATTGTTAATGTTCCACAAAATCTTCTCAGGTTCCCAGCTGCATTCCATCTGGGATAGCTCTCTCAGCAGGTCAGGCAGCACCTCTGGAGATAGACACAAGAAGCTGGAGTAACTCAGCGGGACAGGCAGCATCTCTGGAGAGAAGGAATGGGTGACGTTTCGGGTCTGAAGAAGGGTCTCGGCCCGAAACGCCACCCATTCCTTCTCTCCAGAGATGCTGCCTGACCCGCTGAGTTACTCCAGCATTTTGTGTCTATTGTGTGTTTCCCTCCAAACCTTTCCTACCCAAGTACCTGTCCAAATGCCTTTTAAATGCTGTTATAGTACCTGCCTCAGCTACCTCCACTGGCAGCTCGTTCTATCTGTGAAAATATTGCCCCTCAGGTTTCTATTAAATCTTTCCCCTCCCACCTTAAACCTTTGTCCTCTGGTTCTTGCTTCCCCTACAATGGGGTATTCACCCTACCTTTACCTTCCCTGAACCTTTACGCAAGTCAGATTTTATGTAAGTCGGAATCACCATCCCTACCCGCTGCCCGAAATGACTCAAGAGTCTGCAGAAGGGTGTCGACCCGTAACGTCACCTCTCCATGTTCTCCAGAGATGCTGCCTGACCCGCTGAGTTACTCCAGCACTCTGTGAAACGTCACCTATCCATGTTCTCCAGAGATGCTGCCTGACCCGCTGAGTTACTCCAGCACTCTGTGAAACGTCACCTATCCATGTTCTCCAGAGATGCTGCCTGACCCGCTGAGTTACTCCAGCACTCTGTGAAACGTCACCTATCCATGTTCTCCAGAGATGCTGCCTGACCCGCTGAGTTACTCCAGCACTGAGAGTATTCATTGTCTCAGTGGTCTCTGGATGCGTCCAGGGCACTTTCCGCAGCGCACGGCCTTCTGGGTAAGTAATGCTGCCATTGCCGGTTTGTTTCCGACGTAAACCTGAGTAATCGAACAGTATTGTGGAAGTTTCACACTGCCTTGTTTGCACTAGGGACTGAGTACAGAATTCAGTTTCAGTTTCAGTTCAGTTTAGTTTATTGTCACGTGTACCGAGGTACAGTGAAAAGCTTTTGTTGCGTGCTAACCAGTCAGCGGAAAGGCAATACATGGTTACAATCGAGCCACTCACAGTGTACAGATACACGATAAGGGAATAACGTTTAGTGCAAGGTAAGGCCAGTGAAGTCCAATCAAAGATATGTCGAGGGTCTCCAATGAGAGGCGGCACGGTGGCGCAGCGGTAGAGTTGCTGCCTTACAGCGAATGCAGCGCCGGAGACTCAGGTTCGATCCTGACTACGGGCGCCGTCTGTACGGAGTTTGTACGTTCTCCCCGTGACCTGCGTGGGTTCTCTCCGAGATCTTCGGTTTCCTCCCACACTCCAAAGACGTACAGTTTTGTAGGTTAATTGACTGGGTAAAATGTAAAAATTGTCCCTAGTGTGAGTATAGGGTAGTGTTAATGTGCGGGGATCGCTGGGCGGCGCGGACCCGGTGGGCCGAAGGGCCTGTTTCCGCACTGTATCTCTAAATCTAAAATCTAAATGAGGTAGGTAGAAGTTCAGCACTGCTCTCTGGTTGTGGTAGGATGGTTCAGTTGCCTGATAACAGCTGGGAATAAACTGTCCTTGAATCTGGAGGTGTGTAGTTCTTTTTCTTTTGCCGGATTGGAAAAGCAACAAGACACACAACCACATAAAAGTCTGTTTGTGAGTTGTTTACGTGAGTGTGAGTGTGTGCACCTTAATGCCTGATGATGCTTTCTTCAATTCTTTTTCAGACGTTTATCAGCTTGAGTTCCAAACTTGATCATTTCTGGATTGGTCTCAGTGACTGGGGGACTGAAGATAATTGGGAGTGGGTCGATGGCACAGCCTTCAACACATCAGCGACGTAAGTTCCTTTCAGCTTTCCAAGTTTGCACTCTACTGCATAGCTCTTTGCTGATGCCACAGTGGAAATATCAATGGGGTTCAATGTTGAGCGGTTAGAAACATAGAAACATAGAAAATAGGTGCAGGAGTAGGCCATTCGGCCCTTCGAGCCTGCACCGCCATTCAATATGATCATGGCTGATCATCCAACTCAGTAACCTGTACCTGCCTTCTCTCCGTACCCCCTGATCCCTTTAGCCACAAGGGCCACATCTAACTCCCTCTTAAATATAGCCAATGAGCTGGCCTCAACTACCTTCTGTGGCAGAGAATTCCACAGACTTACCACTCTCTGTTTGAAGAAATGTTTTCTCATCTCGGTCCTAAAAGACTTCCCCCTTATCCTTAAGCTGTGACCCCTGGTTCTGGACTTCTCCAACATCGGGAACAATCTTCCCGCATCTAGCCTCTCCAACCCCTTAAGAATTTTATATGTTTCTATAAGATCCCCCCTCAGTCTTCTAAATTCCAGCGAGTATAAGCCGAGTCTATCCAGTCTTTCTTCATATGAAAGTCCCGCCATCCCAGGGATCAATCTGGTGAACCTTCTCTGTACTCCCTCTAAGGCTAGAATGTCTTTCCTCGGATTAGGAGACCAAAACTGTACACAATACTCCAGGTGCAGTTTAATGTAGTTTAGAGATACAGCGCGGAAACAGGCCCTTCAGCCCACCGGGTCCGTGCCGACCAGCGATCCCCGCACATTATCACTACACTACACACACCAGGGACAATTTTTACATTTACCAAGCCAATTAACCTACAAACCTGTATGTCTTTGGAGTTCGGGGGGAAACCGAAGATCTCGGAGAAAACCCACGTAGGTCACGGGGAGAACGTACAAAGTCCGTACGGACAGCACCCGTAGTCGGGATCGAACCCGGGTCTCCGGCGCTGCATTCGCTGTAAGGTAGCAACTCTCCCGCTGCGCCACCGTGCCGCCCAAACAGGGTAAGGCTGAGGTTTTTTTATTGTCACGTGTACCGAGGTACAGTGAAAAGCTCTGCTTTGCATGCTATCCAATCATGGGCGGTAGAGTTGCTGCCTTACAGCCTTGTACGTTCTCCCCGTGACCTGCGTGAGTTTTTCTACGTGGCCTCTGGTTTTCCTTCCACACTCCAAAGGCGCACAGGTTTGTAGGTTAATTGGCTTGGTATAAATGTAAATTGTCCCTAGTGTGTGTAGGATAGTGTTAGCTTGTGGAGATTGCTGGTGGGCACGGACTCGGTGGGCCGAAGGGCCTGTTTCCATGCACTATCTCGAAAACTAAACTATCAGATCAGATAATACTGTGCATCTATACAATCAATAGGGCAGCATAGTAGCACAGCTGGTCGAGCCTCTGCCTCACAGTGCCAGGGGTGGGGGGGTTAGGGGGGGGTTTGAGGGGAGGAGAGGTTTGGGCCCAACGAGTCCACTTGGTCTAGTTGTATAATACATTTTGCTCAGCATGAATGAGTTCGGGCGAAGGGGTCTGTTTTCTATGCTGTGTGATTTTTGATTCTAACTTCATGCTCATTTTCCACTCTAAGGCACTGGGGTGAAGGTGAACCCAACAATTACGGGAATGAAGAAGATTGCGGTCAAATTAAATCTGCGAGAGATTGGAACGACGCCAATTGTGACTCTAAGTTGCACTGGGTTTGTGAGCAGAAGAGAAACCTGGTATGAACCTCCGCTAGTCTCCAATGTGGGCCAGCCTGGCCAATCACAACCCTCTGCTGAGTTCTGAACAAAGAACGATCATGCCCACTCAAGAGGCATTGCCTTCAACGCCATACCCAGGCAAGGCAAAGCCAGGCAACTAAAGATAGACACAAAAAGCTGGAGTAATTCAGCCGCTCATGCAGCATCTCCAGAGAAAAGGAACAGGTGACGTTTTCGGGTTCTGAAGAAGCCAGAGACTTGTCAATCTGTGGAATTCTCCGCCACAGAAGGCAGTGGAGGCCGATTCACTGGATGTTTTCAAGAGAGTGTTAGATATGGTTCTTAGGGCTAACGGAATCAAGGGATGTGGGGAGAAAGCAGGAACGGGGTACTGATATTGGATGATCAGCCATGATCATATTGAATGGCGGTGCTGGCTCGAAGAAGGGCTGAATGGTCTACTCCTGCACCTATTTGCTATGGTTCTTGGTCTCAACCCGAAACTTCACCTATTCCTTCTCTCCAGAGATGACGTCCGACCCGCTGAGTTACTCCGGCTTTTTGTCTGTATCTTCGGTTTAAACCAGTATCTGCAGTTCCTTCCTACACACAAGGTCAGGGAACTACACCCACACAGCCTTCCATGCGTTGCAACAGAACTATACCACTGCTGTGGAAATGCAATGGGAGTGCGGGTGGATTTGAAAGGCGCTATGTAAATGCAGCTTCTCTGTCCCAAAACTCCTCTAATCCGTGGGACTTTGGTAGACGTGGACTAGCAGATTTTCTAACAATAATAACAATAGACAATAGACAATAGGTGCAGGAGTAGGCCATTCAGCCCTTCGAGCCAGCACCGCCATTCAATGCGATCATGGCTGATCACTCAATCAGTACCCCGTTCCTGCCTTCTCCCCATACCCCCTCACTCCGCTATCCTTAAGAGCTCTATCCAGCTCTCTCTTGAAAGCATCCAACGAACTGGCCTCCACTGCCTTCTGAGGCAGAGAATTCCACACCTTCACCACTCTCTGACTGAAAAAGTTCTTCCTCATCTCCGTTCTAAATGGCCTACCCCTTATTCTTAAACTGTGGCCCCTTGTTCTGGACTCCCCCAACATTGGGAACATGTTTCCTGCCTCTAATGTGTCCAATCCCCTAATTATCTTATATGTTTCAATAAGATCCCCCCTCATCCTTCTAAATTCCAGTGTATACAAGCCCAATCGCCCCAGCCTTTCAACATACGACAGTCCTGCCATTCCGGGAATTAACAATATTAATTTTGTGATAATATCAATTATTTAATAATACTCTCTATTAATAACAGTTTCATATTACACATATTAGTACTCAGTTTTGCTGGACTTTTGGTTTTGCCAGGTTATTAGAGTTTTAATGAACACACCATAAATCCAGAGGATTTTTGTCAAGAGATGTTCACCATTTTGCTTTCTGCTTAATGTATCTAATCTCTGCTCTTTAAATTGATTGTTGTTTTTAATTCTCTTCACCAGTTGTTTTTACAATCACTTTGTCAATTCAATAAATCTGAGAGATCCCAATAAAATTACATGGCGTTCATTTGCATTTGTGTGTGTCTATGTATGCGTGTGTGTGTGTGTGTCTATGTATGTGTGTGCGTGTCTATGTATGTGGAGGCATGTCTATGTATGTGTGCACATGTCTATGTATGTGTATGCGTGTCTATGTATGTGTGTGTGTCTATGTATGTGTGTGTGTCTATGTATGTGTGTGTGTCTATGTATGTGTGTGTGTGTCTATGTATGTGTGTGTGTTTATGTATGTGTGTGTGCATGTATGTGTGTGTGTATCTATGTATGTGTGTGCGTGTCTATGTATGTGTGCGTGTCTATGCATGTGTGAGTGTCTATGCATGTGTGCGTGTCTATGCATGTGTGCGTGTCTATGCGTGTATGTATGCCTGCGTGTCTATGTATGTCTGCGTGTCTATGTATGTGTGTGCGTGTCTATGCATGTGTGTGCGTGTCTATGTATGTGTGCGTGTCTATTCATGTGTGAGTGTCTATGCATGTGTGCGTGTCTATGTGTGTGTGTGTCTATGCATGTGTGTGCGTGTCTATGTATGTGTGTGCGTGTCTATGTATGTGTGCGTGTCTATGTATGTGTGTTTGTCTATGTATGTGTGCGTGTCTATGTTTGTGTGCGTGTCTATGTTTGTGCGCGTGTCTATGTATGTGTGTGCATGTCTATGTTTGTGTACGTGTGTCATGTCATATTCACTGGAATTTAGAAGGATGAGGGAATTTTTTGAAACATATAAAATTCTTAAAGGATTGGACAGGCTAGATGCAGAAAAAATGTTCCCCATGTTGGGGGAGTCCAGAACCAGGGGTCACAGTTTAAGAATAAGGGGGAGGCCGTTTAGGACTGAGATGAGGAAATACTTCTTCACCCAGAGAGTTGTGAATCTGTGGAATTCTCTGCCACAGAAGGCAGTGGAGGCCAATTTACTGGATGGTTTCAAGAGAGAGTTAGATTTAGCTCTTAGGGCTAACGGAATCAAGGGATGGGGAGAAAGCAGGAACGGGGTACTGATTTTAGATGATCAGCCATGATCATATTGAATGGTAGTGCTGGCTCGAAGGGCCGAGTGGCCTACTCCTGCACCTGTTTTTGTATGTTTCTACGTATTTGTGGTGTGGGTGTGTCCAACCCCTTAATAATCTTATACGTTTCGATAAGATCCCCTCTCATCCTTCTAAATTCCAGTGTGTACAAGCCTAGTAGCTCCAGTCTTTCAACATTGAGATATATTGCTCTCTCTTGAATGCATTCGAAGAATTGGCCTCCACTGCCTTCTGAAATACTATGAAATACTATGAAATAGTATTTGTCTGATCACAAGTGGCTAAAGAAATTAAATCCATATTAGAGTCATAGGACAGAAATACATAAAATGCAGAATAGTCAAGTTGATTTAAAAAAGCAAGATAAGCATGCCTTTCTTTTTCCCTGAGTCAGCAAACTGCACCCATTTCCTTCCCATCCAACAATATTATTGTTCTGTCCAGGGTCACGTTTACTCTGGATTTCACCAATTCCATCCTCACTTTCCCGCTTCAACTGGTTGTAAGAGTCTGTTCATCCATTGGTCATTTATTTGGAGCACTGCGTTCAGTTTTGATCCCCCTGCCACAGGAAAGATGTTGTTAAGCTGGAAAAGGATGCAGAGAAGATTTACGAGGATGTTGCCAGGACTCGAGGGGCCCGAGCTGAAGGGAGTGGTTGGGCAGGCTAGGACTTTGTTCCTTGGAGCACTGAAGGATGTGGGGTGATCTCAGAAGAGGTGTCTCAGACCATGTGGGGAATAGATAGGGTGAATGCGCAAGGTCTTTTAACTGGAGTAGGGGAGTCAAGAAAGAATCAATAGCAACCCGAGGGGTAACTTTTACCCACAGAGGGTGGTGGGTATATGGAACAAGATGCCGGAGGGGGTAGTTGAGGCATGTAGTATAACAACATTTAAAATACATTTGGACAGCTACATGGATAGGATATGATTGGAGGGAAAAAGTCCAATGTGGGCAGGTGCAACTAGTGTAATAGAGGCATCCCTCACTTTTTAAGAAAGGAGGGAGAGAGAGAAACGGGAAATTATAGACCAGTTAGTCTGACATCAGTGGTGGGGAAGATGTTGGAGTCAATTATAAAAGACGAAATTGCGGAGCATTTGGATAGCAGTAACAGGATCGTTCCGAGTCAGCATGGATTTACAAAGGGGAAATCATGCTTGACTAATCTTTTGGAATTTTTTGAGGATGTAACTAGGAAAATGGACGGGGAGAGCCAGTGGATGTGGTGTACCTTGACTTTCAGAAAGCCTTCGACAAGGTCCCACATAGGAGATGTGGGCAAAATTAGAGCACATGGTATTGGAGGTAGGGTACTGACATGGATAGAAAATTGGTTGGCAGACAGAAAGCAAAGGGTGGGGATAAATGGGTCCCTTTCAGAATGGCAGGCAGTGACTAGTGGGGTACCGCAAGGTTCGGTGCTGGGACAGCAGCTATTTACAATATACATTAATGACTTGGATGAAGGGATTAAAAGTACCATTAGCAAATTTGCAGATGATACAAAGCTGGGTGGTAGTGTGAACTGTGAGGAAGAAGCTATGAGGTTGCAGGGTGACTTGGACAGGTTGTGTGAGTGGGCGGATGCATGGCAGATGCAGTTTAATGTGGATAAGTGTGAGGTTATCCACTTTGGTGGTAAGAATAGGAAGGCAGATTATTATCTGAATGGTGTCAAGTTAGGAAAAGTGGACGTAAAACGAGATTTGGGTGTCCTAGTGCATCAGTCACTGAAAGGAAGCATGCGGGTACAGCAGGCAGTGAAGAAAGCCAATGGAATGTTGGCCTTCATAACAAGAGAAGTTCAGAAAAGGAGCAAAGAGGTCCTTCTGCAGTTGTACAGGGCCCTAGTGAGACCGCACCTGGAGTACTGTGTGCAGTTTTAGTCTCTAAATTTGAGGAAGGATATTCTTGCTATTGAGGGCATGCAGCGTAGGTTTACTAGGTTAATTCCCAGAATGGCGGGACTGTCATATGTTGAAATACTGAGGCGACTAGGCTTGTATACACTGGAATTTGGAAGGATGAGAGGATATCTTATCGAAACATATAAGATTATTAAGGGGTTGGACACGTTAGAGGCAGGAAACATGTTCCCAATGTTGGGGGAGTCCAGAACCAGGGGCCACAGTTTAAGAATAAGGGGTAGGCCATTTAAAACGGAGATGAGGAAAAACTTTTTCAGTCAGAGAGTTGTGAATCTGTGGAATTCTCTGCCTCAGAAGGCAGTGGAGGCCAATTCTCTGAATGCATTCAAGAGAGAACTAGATGGAGCTCTTAAGGATAGCGGAGTCAGGGGTATGGGGAGAAGGCAGGAATGGGGTACTGATTGAGAATGATCAGCCATGATCACATTGAATGGTGGTGCTGGCTTGAAGGTCCGAATGGCCTCCTCCTGCACCTATTGTCTATTGTCTATTGTCTATCTTGGTCGACATGGGCAAGTTGGGCCGAAGGGCCTGTTTCCATGCTATCAGACTTCATGACCCTTTGACTCTACATGCATCAGAGATGAACCAGAACAATGGAATTCTTCTTTGCTGCTGCTTTACAGGAACCTCCAAAACAGCAGCATCAACAACAAATATACAATGAACCAGTGGACACAAAATGCTGGAGTAACCCACTGCCCTGACATCAGTCTGAAGAAGGGTCTCGACCCGAAACGTCGCCCATCCCTTCTCTCCAGAGACGCTGCCTGACCCGCTGAGTTACTCCAGCATTTTGTGTCCACCTTTGATTTAAACCAGCATCTGCAGTTCTTTCCTACACAATAAACCAATGCTTCCAGAGTACCGGCATCTCGAAAAAGTTAAAAACAAGATTTTTAAATCTTATAACAAAAAGATCATGCAATTTAAAAATAAAATTCACTAATTAAATTAGGTGGTCAGTTTTTTCCCCCTATCTCTCTCTCCACTTCCACCTACATTCCAACCTCTAGCTTCACAATTTTCACCTCCTCGTCTCACAATCTTTGTGTTTTCATCTCTGGACTTTGTCCAACCATCTGCCCTGGTTGGTTCATCAAACCTCGCCCCTCACCTGTATCCACCTATCACTCACCAGACTTTGTCCTCTCTACTAGCCTCCTCTCTTCCAGCTTTCTGCCCCTCCCCCTCCCCCCGACAATCAGTCTACAGCGGGTCCCAACCTGATCTGTCACCTATCTATGTTCTCCAGAGACACTGCCTGACCCGCTGAGTTACTCCAGCACCTTGCAACTGAAACTAGCCTTTACTCTCTTTCTCAATGGCTGGAACTACTCAGCTGGTCAAAGTGCATCTGTACGCAGCGAAACAGAGTTGGATAGGAAGGGCTTAAATGCAGGCAAAATGCAACTAGCCCAATTTGCCAACTTGGTCAGCATGGGCAGGGTGGGCCGAAGGGCCTGCTTCCATGCTGTACAGTTCTACGATTCTAGTTAATGCTTCGGGTCAAAGACTCTTCGTCAGGGCTCAAGAAGGGAATGAGACAGCACTAAGGGCAAACAAGGAGAACGAGACAGGTGGTCCTACCCTCAGCGAGAAGGCGAGACATCCATTCAAGAGAAGTGGCAGAGACTTCAACAAATCAGTGAACATCACAAATTCTAAATGGGGAGAGAATCCAGAAATCGGATGTGCAAAGTGACGGGGTTGCTGGTGCACGATTCCCAAAAAGTTCATCAGCAAGTCGAATCTGTAGTAAAGACAGCAAACTGTCTGTAGAAGGGTCTCGACCCGAAACGTCACCCATTCCTTCTCTCCAAAGATGCTGCCTGTCCCCGCTGAGTTACTCCAGCATTTTGTGTCTATCTTTAAGCAAATTCAATGCTAGCTTTTATTTCAAGAGGGCTTGTATACAAACACAGGGATGAAATGTTGAGGCTCTATGAGGCGCTGGGCAGGCAGCATTTGGAATATTGTGAGCAATTTTGGGCACCGTATCTGAGGAAGGATGTGCTGGCCCTGGAGAGGGTCCAGAGGAGATTTACAAGAATGATTAGGTTAACACATGATGAGCGTTTGTCGGCACTGGGCCTGCACTCGCTGGAGTTTAGAAGAATGAGGGGGGACCTCATTGAAACGTACAGAATAGTGAAAGGCTTGGATAGAGTGGATGTGGAGCGGATGTTTCCACCAGTGGGAGAGTCTAGGACCAGCGGCAGGAATCCAATGGCATTTGCTGCATTCCCATTGCCTGCTGCTAACATTTGGACCTGGCATTTCATCTCCTATTCCCAACGTTCTTCCGACAACACTTTAACCTGCCACGGAGGACAGGGATTGCTGAGAAGGGATTTTAGTGGGATTGCCATATCTGGAGGAGGAAACAGTGTGGCTCATAGGCAATAGACAATAGACAATAGACAATAGGTGCAGGAGGAGGCCATTCAGCCCTTCGAGCCAGCACCGCCATTTAATGTGATCATGGCTGATCATTCTCAATCAGTACTCCGTTCCTGCCTTCTCCCCATACCCCCTGACTCCGCTATCCTTAAGAGCTCTATCTAGCTCTCTCTTGAACGCATCCAGAGAATTGGCGTCCACTGCCTTCTGAGGCAGAAATTCTAACCGTAGGTCAAATTGCTTCACAGTTTCCCTTCAAAGTAGCAGAGCCCACGCCTCAACGTTCAAAACCCTGGGTTGTCCGACCTCCTGAAGTTCAAGTTAGGAGGAATAACCTTGCTATTTCCTGTACTGCTTTAATTTTACTGAGGATCACAAGTCATACAATCTGATGATTTGTCAGCTTCTTGTTCCATAATTTCTCTGAAAAATATATGTCAGTTGGTTTCAGTTCTGCAGTTTCTGGCCAAATAGTCAGAGATATTGCAAACTTCCTTGGATTTCAGGAACAGCCCTCCACTTACAAGCTGGGGCATGAAAATGGCACCAAGCTGGCGACTCTGCACACTGTCTCTGTGTAACACGTGTGCTGTGTCTCAGATGCTTATCTAATATGTCTCTGAGGGCTTATGTGTTGTGATACGTGCTGAGCTGAATACAAAAATGAATATCACTGTACCATCACCATCGGCGGTCACTCGAAGCGACTATGATATTTTGGATTTTTTTTAGATTTAGAGATACAGCGCAGAAACAGGCCCTTCGGCCCACCGGGTCCGTGCCGCCCAGCGATCCCCGCACACTAACACCATCCTACACCCACTAGGGACAATTTTTACATTTGCCCAGCCAATTAACCTACAAACCTGCACATCTTTGGAGTGTGGGAGGAAACCGAAGATCTCGGAGAAAACCCACGCAGGTCACGGGGAGAACGTACAAACTCCGTACAGACGGCGCCCGTAGTCAGGATCGAACCTGAGTCTCCGGCGCTGCATTCGCTGTAAGGCAGCAACTCTACCGCTGCGCCACCGTGCCGCCGCTGCACTGTCCTCTCCATAGGGTCGGGACGCCTGTGCGTGACTTTGTTTAACGTGGGGAGCCTGGTGCACAGACAGCCACCACACGGTCCTTGACAGATCTGGGTCAGGATCCAGTGGCGTGGAATCCAAGATGGCCGTTGTGACGCTCCACTAAAGTCAGCCATCATCCTCCACCTGGTCCACCATTCCACCTCCGCCTGTTCCATCACTGTACGCCGGCACATGTGACAGATAAAGTACCGTACTACACCAAAGATAGACACAAAATGCTGGAGTAACTCAGCAGGACAGGCAGCATCTCTGGAGAGAAGGAATGGGTGACGTTTCGAGGCGAGACCCTTCTTCAGACTGAACCTCTTTCTTTGATTAATTTTGGGGCCTTAGCAATACTTTAAAACTTTCAGCTTTGTTTTTTTTTAAATGTCTTCATGAATACATTGACATTCTACATAGGTTTTCAAAAGGGGTAGAGGTATATTTATGAGACGGCATCCGTTAAAACCAGATAATGTCAAGTCTCTAACCTACTGTTGCAAACTGAATGATCTAGGATATCTGTGGTAATGTTCCATTGCTGGAAGGCAGTGAAACCACAAAACTCTCCTGTCCAAACGGAGTCACAATCAGAAGTCACAAACGGATGGAGAGAAAACAGCATAACCCATGTGTAAAAGGACAAAACAGTTTTCAAATACTTTCATGGGAAAGTATTTGAAAACTCTCCCCATCCCTCTGCTCGAAGGGCCTCCGAGATCCATCCACTTCTCCAATTCTAACCTCAACACACAACATTAAACTGACAGAGATTTTCAGAAATTTTCCTCAATTAAAATACTGGGGCACCATACACTGTGGTCACCATTACAAACTCAGCTATTGGTCTGAAAGGTCCCGACCTGAACATTCAACCATCTCATGTTCTCCAGAGATGCTGCCAAACCCGCTGAGTTACTCCAGCACTTTATACCTATCCATGTTCTCCAGAGATGCTGCCGGACCCGCTGAGTTACTCCAGCACTTTATACCTGTCCATGTTCTCCAGAGATGCTGCCTGACCCGCTGAGTTACTCCAGCACTTTATACCTGTCCATGTTCCCCCGAGAGTGGCTGCCTGACCCGCTGAGTTACTCCAGCACTTTATACCTGTCCATGTTCCCCAGAGATGCTGCCTGACCCGCTGAGTTACTCCAGCACTTTGTACCTGTCCATGTTCTCCAGAGATGCTGCCTGACCCGCTGAGTTACTCCAGCACTTTGTACCTGCCAATGTTCTCCAGAGATGCTGCCTGACCCGTTGAGTTACTCCGGCACTTTGTCCTTTGGTAGACACACAATGCTGGAGTAACTCAGCGGGTCAGGCAGCATCTCTGGAGAGAAGGAATGGATGACGTTTCGGGTCGAGACCCTTCTTCAGACTGATGTCAGGGGAGTGGGCGGGACAGAGATAGAATGTAGTTGGAGACAGTTAAACAGGTGGGAGAACTGGAAAGGGGGAGGGGATGGAGAGAGAGGGAAAGAATGGGTTATTTGAAGTTAGAGAAATCAATATTCATACTGCTGGGGTGTAAACTGCCCAAGCGAAATATGAGGCGCTATTCCTCCATTTTGCGCTGGGCCTCACTCTGACAATGGAGGAGGCCCAGGACAGAAAGGTCAGACTGGGAGTGGGAGGGGGAGTTGAAGTGCTGAGCCACTGGGAGCTCAGGTAAGTTAAGGCGGAGGTGTTCAGCGAAACGATCGCCGAGCCTGCGCTTGGTCTCGCCAATGTACAGGAGTTGACACCTGGAACAGCGGATACAGCAGATGAGGTTGGAGGAGGTGCAAGTGAATGAACAAGCAGATACAATAGATGAGGTTGGAGGAGGTACAAATGATTGAACAGCAGATACAATAGATGAGGTTGGAGGAGGTGTAGGTGAATGAACAAGCGGATACAGCAGATGAGGTTGGAGGAGGTGCAAGTGAATGAACAGCAGATACAATAGTATAAGAAAATAACTGCAGATGCTGGTGCAAATCGATTTATTCACAAAATGCTGGAGTAACTCAGCAGGTCGGGCAGCATCTCAGGAGAGAAGGAATGGGTGATGTTTCGGGTCAAGACCCTTCTTCAGACTGATGTCAGGGGGGCGGGACAAAGGAAAGATATAGGTGGAGACAGGAAGATAGAGGGAGATCTGAGAAGGGGAGGGGAAGAGAGGGACAGAGGAACTATCTAAATTGGGAGAAGTCAATGTTCATACCACTGGGCTGCAAACTGCCCAGGCGAAATATGAGGTACTGTTCCTCCAATTTCCGGTGGGCCTCACTATGGCACTGGAGGAGGCCCATGACAGAAAGGTCAGACTGGGAATGGGAGGGGGAGTTAAAGTGCTCGGCCACCGGGAGATCAGGTTGGTCAATGCGGACCGAGCGCAGGTGTTCAGCGAAGCGATCGCCGAGCCTGCGCTTGGTTCATACAATAGATGAGGTTGGAGGAGGCGTAAGTGATTGAACAGCAGATACAATAGATGAGGATGGAGGAGGTGCAGGTGAATGAACAGCAGATACAATAGATGAGGTTGGAGGAGGTGCAAGTGAATGAACAAGCGGATACAGCAGATGAGGTTGGAGGAGGTGCAAGTGAAACGGATACAGCTTTGAGTACATCAGCATTTGCAGTTCCTCATTACCACTCTGTTATTTGATAATCATTTCCTTCCCTCTGCTGGCAACTCTGTGAAACTGGGGTCGTGGTTTCATGTTTGATCCCGACATAAAATGTGGGTCAGAGACCCGCTGAAACACATTATTTTCCACCTCTGTAATCTTGCTTCAGCTCCCCTGCTATCATCACCTCTAAATTTGGCCGCGAATAGAGTTAATGTTCGTAGGTCGGTAGTGACTAGGTGGGCCGAAGGGCCTGTTTTCGCGCTGTGTCTCTAAAATCTAAAGTCAGATGTCTACACAAAAACGTGTTTTCAAAGTCGTAATTGTATCGGTTTCTACAACTTCATCCTGAAACCTGAGTTCTGTTTCTTATCTCACGGACGTGTCTCTCTCTGTCTGCAGCCTTGCCTGTTAACTGTGTGTGTGAGTGTGTGTGTGTGAGAGTGTGTGTGTGTGTATGTGTGAGTATGTGAGTGTGTGTGTGTGTGTGTGTGTGTGTATGTGAGAGTGTGTGTGTGTGTGTGTGTGTGAGAGTGTGTGTGTGAGAGTGTGTGTGTGTGTGTGTGTGTGTGTGTGAGAGTGTGTGTGAGAGTGTGTGTGTGAGTGTGTGTGTGAGAGTGTGTGTGTGTGTGTGAGAGTGTGTGTGTGTGTGTGAGTGTGTGTGTGTGTGTGTGTATGTATGAGAGTGTGTGTGTGAGTGTGTGTGTGTATGAGAGTTTGTGTGTGTGAGAGTGTGTGTGTGTGTGCGTGAAAGTGTGTGTGAGAGTGTGTTTGAGAGTGTGTGTGCGTGTGTATGTGTGAGTGTGTGTGTGTGTGTGTGAGAGTGTGTGTATGTGTGCGTGTGTGAGTGTGTGTGTGTGTGTGAGAGAGTGTGTGTCTTTGTCCACGGTCTGCTGACTAACTCGCCTCAAGCCCTGCCCTCTAACTCTGCATGCCCCACACAGTGTCACTGGTGGTTAAAAAAACAGGAAGTAAAACCTTTATCTCTCTGGCTTCTTGCAATGACACACGCGCAGAGCCTTTGCAGTTGAGTGCTCCGTTTATACATATGCTGTAGAGAAATATAAATTACATACATACATATAAACCCTATTTATCCAGCCACGCTAAGCAGAGCGACTGTGTGCCCACACAGAAGTGATCAGACGGGGAAAAAAGGTATGTTTCAAATCACAACTTTGAGAATAACGTTTGACCATAACTTTGTAAAAAATAATACAGGGAGAATGAAGAAGTGTCTCGATCCGAAACGTCGCCTATGTATTTTCTCCACAGATAGACACAAAGTGCTGGAGTAACTCAGCGGGACAGGCAGCATCTCCGGAGAGAAGGGGTGGGTGAGGTTTTGGGTTGAGACCCTTCTTTGGGTCCCGACCCGAAACGTTTCTCCAGAGATACTGCCTGACCCGCTGAGTTACTCCAGCATTTTGTGTCAACCAGCATCTGCAGTTCAATCTTTCTTTCACGAGGATAAATGTTGTTTCTGTGGGTCTAAAGTGCTGTTTCTCAGAATGAGTTCAATGGAAAGGATCACTTAAATGTATGAGAGTATGTAATTCACTTAAATGTATGCAGAGTATGCAATTCTCGTGCTACTGACTTAGTTAACACTGCCAAGTAGTTGCCAGACTTTACTAACAAGGTATCACAAAATGCTGGAGTAACTCAGCGAGTCAGGCAGCATCTCAGAACAGAAGGAATGGGTGACAGTATATCCAGAGATACTGTCCGTCCTGCTGAGTTACTCCAGCATTTTGTGTCTACCTGAGAACTTAATTGTTTAATTGCTGGTGCGTAATCACAATTGAACAGTCTTAGCTCTTGAGATGAGGGGGGAAGTTTGTGGCTGTGTTTGAAAACAAGGTCGAGGGCACAATTGCTGGAGGAGGGTGGTTTTAACATGTCGGCTTTCACTGTCTTGCAGATGACCATCTCTAACCATTGGTACAGGTTGCCTTCTCTGATCGTTGCCTGTTTGGTGTCAAGCGTGACCTCTGACATTTCCTGCCATGATGACAATGGGCAGCCAGTCGATTGGTAAGCTGGGTCACTGGCCGTTCGAACCTGGAAGCTGTTCAACTAAACACTGGGTTGGGTTGGGTTGGGTTGAGTTTAGACTAGTTTATTGTCACGTGTACCGAGGTAGAGTGAAAAGCTTTTGTTGTGTGCTAACCTTTTTTCTGTCTTTCCTGGTAATTTTGTGTGGTCCTGGACTTGAAGCAATAAGCTGGATCTCTTTCCCAGGATCCAACTGTGTGTTTCCAGTATTTTATCTCTGTTTTTAACTCTGGATCAACTGTTCAATTTTCTGGAGACGATCCCAAAGCTAAATCAGTGTGCTACCACGCCCTCTGAAAAGGGGAAATATTAGATATGGCGGTGGATTGTACTTGCCAAGATTATGTAAGAGAATGATTATTAAAGATTATTCAAGATTATTTAAGAGACGGCAATTTCTGAGAATGGCCAAAAAGGGAATTATCTCAAACTACATCCCGGGATGGAAATCTCCAACACCAGAGCTGCAGCAATAAGGTTTAATGTGGATGTGGAGGGCAGGTTTTTTTACACAGAGTGTGGTGGGTTGTAAAGGGAATATTCCCTTTACTCATAGAAACATAGTAAATAGGTGCAGGAGTAGGCCATTCGGCCCTTCGAGCCAGCACCACCATTCAATATGATCATGGCTGCTTTCTCCCCATATCCCTTGATTCCGTTAGCCCGAAGAGCTATACCTAACTCTCTCTTGAATACATAAATGATGTGGTGTGTGATAGATCAGCCATGATTGCTTGGCAGTGTAGACTTGATGGGCTCTCTCTTGAATGCCTTTGCTGTTAATTTCTCTCACCCCATTCCTCCCACCCCTTCTCTACATTCAGGTTTATAGTTTACAAGTTGCCCAAAGATGTTGATGGCTCTGGTGTAAACTACATGTACATGGACCATGGGGCGGCTGGCTGGAGAACTGGGAGATACACAGTGAACAGCACACATGGAGCAGTGGGAGCAACATTGCAGCAACTCTATGGACAACCTACAGCTCAGGTAAATGAAGTGCATGCCTCTGTCCAGGAACTGCATAGAGGGGCGGGACGATTTCCTCCCACACTCAATACTAACAGGTTTGTAGGTTAATTGGCTTGGTAAATGTAAAAATTGTCCCTAGTGTGTGTAGGATAGTGTTAATATGCGGGGATCGCTGGTTAGCGTGGACCCGGTGGGCCAAAGGGCCTGTTTCCGTGCTGTAGCTCTGAACTAAACTACACATTGTGTCACGAGGAAAAAAATGCTGTAGTTACTTTGTATCTTCTAAACGCTTTGGGTTCTCTCAGAGTGTTTCCCAGTATACAATGTTAAGACCTTTAATAAACTAACTTGTTAGATAGACTCACCACCGATCTATGAGCTGTTTTATTTTGTGTCCGTGCCTATCTAAGTAAAGGCAAACACAGAGTCGAGATGGAGTAAAAAATTCCCTCCTGCACATATTAAGAGGATATTGTAGATTCTATTTACCAAAGTCTTAAGGGCGAATTAATGTTCTTACCTGAGCTGCACTATACGTAACTCCAGATTCACACGTTCACTCTCTGAAAAGGCCCGCCCTGCCATTCAGCACAGGGATAAATAAGGCTGTGTAATAAAGGCCTGTGATTCCATTTCCTGTGAACAAGTAAAGGAAACATTGTTCTTGATTGCAATGGTTATACTGTGAGTTAACCGTCAGCAGCTTCCTGGATGGAGTAGATACTGGGAGATACAGTATCCAGTAGATACTGGAGTAGATACTGAGTCAGAGAGTGGTGAAGGTGTGGAATTCTCTGCCTCAGAAGGCAGTGGAGGCCAGTTCGTTGGATGCTTTCAAGAGAGAGCTGGATAGAGCTCTTAAGGATAGCGGAGTGAGGGGGTATGGGGAGAAGGCAGGAACGGGGTACTGATTGAGAGTGATCAGCCATGATCGCATTGAATGGCGGTGCTGGCTCGAAGGGCTGAATGGCCTACTCCTGCACCTATTGTCTATTGTCTATTGTCTATTGGAGTAGATACTAGATACAGAACCTTGGGCGGTGAGAGCATGTATTGAGGGGGTTGTTCTGGCATGCTAGGCCCAACTGTTGAGCCTTTCCGAGGAGTCGTGGGCCTAACTCAACGAAACACCAATGAAGAGAGGTGCCCGCCCACTTGATAACCCCAATGATTTACGTGCATTTACATGTATATGATCAGTTTTTTAAAAGAGCTAGTTAACATGTAGGTAGCTGTTTTTTGGATGTGGAGTTTAGTTTTTCGTTTAGTTTAGAGATACAGCACGGAAACAGGCCCTTCGGCCCACCGAGTCCGCGCCGACCAGCGATCCCCGCACACTAACACTATCCTACACTTGGGACAATTTACACATACACCCAGCCAATTAACCTACAAACCTGTACGTCACTGGAGTGTAGGAGGAAACCGAAGATCTCGGGGAAAACCCACGCAGGGAGAACGTACAAACTCCGTACAGACAGCGCCCGTAGTTGGGATCGAACCCGGGTCTCCGGCGCTGCATTTGCTGTAAGGCAGCAACTCTACCTCTGCGCCACCGTGCCGCCATTAAATTATTTATTGTCCTTAGCATAAGTTGGTATATTCAGTTAGATAGTTAGATAATACTTTGGCTTGTGGGCTTGGTTTGGTCTTCTTAGTTGAGCGCTTATCCTGGAGTTGTAGCACGAATACTTTGTGTTTTAATTGATATTTACTCAGGAATGTCAGACAAAATGCACTTCAGTTGGCCAATGTAATCAAGGGCCATTTTCACCACCTTCTCCCTTCTCCTGCTTTGTAGACGCTATAAATGCTTGAAAGCATCCACCACCAGATTTAAGAAGAGCTTCTTCCTGCTTTTATCAGACTACTGAATGGTCCCTTCATCAGCTAGGGTGTAGTCTTGATCTTCCAACCTATCCCACTCCAGACCTCGCACTTTTTTCAAATCTGCACTTTCTCTGTAACTTTAACACGAGCGTCGCAATAGTATATTCTATACTCTCCGAAGGTATTTATTCACAAAATGCTGGAGCAACTCAGCAGGTCAGGCAGCATCTCGGGAGAGAAGGAATGGGCGATGTTTCGGACTACAGGCTCCAACAACGAAACGTCGCCCATTCCTTCTCTCCTGAGATGCTGCCTGACCTGCTGAGTTACTCCAGCATTTTGTGAATAAATACCTTCGATTTGTACCAGCATCTGCAGTTATTTTCTTACATTACATATTCTATCCTCTGGTATCTTTCTCTTTGCACCACCTCTGGTACTTATATATGGCTTGATTGTATTCATGTACAGTTTGATTTGACTGGAATAGCGTGCAAAACAAAAGCTTTTCACTGTAATGGTGTACGTAATGACCAATGATGACAATAATTAACCAATACCTGTACCAAATGCTACACTTCCAGAGGAGCTGAATGGCAGATGGCCAAAGTTAAAGAAAACCAAAAGACCCAGCAACTGGAAATATAAAACCAGAGAATACTTAATATACTCTGAGTCAGATGGCGTCTATGGAGATGGATGAAACGTGTATGAAGGAACTGCAGGTGCTAGTTTAAACCGAAAATAGACACAAAAAGCTGGAGTAACTTCTCGACCTGAAACGTCACCTATTCCGTTTCTGCAGAGATGCTGCCTGACCCGTTGAGTTACCCCAGCTTTTGCGTCAATCTTTGAAAAATAGAAACATAGAAAATAGGTGCAGGAGGAGGCCATTTGGCCCTTTGAGCCAGCACCGTCATTCATTGTGATCATGGCTGATCATCTACATTCAGTAACCCGTGCCTGCCTTCTCCCCATTTCCCTTGATTCCACTAGCCCCCAGAGCTCTATCTAACTCTCTTTTAAATTCATCCAATGAATTTGCCTCCGCTGCCCTCTGCGGCAGAGAATTCCACAAATTCACAACTCTCTGGGTGAAAAAGTTTCTTCTCACCTCAGTTTTAAATGGCCTCCCCTTTATTCTTAGACTGTGTCCCCTGGTTCTGGACTCCCCCCAACATTGAGATGGATGAAAAGTCGCATATATAAAACTAGCTGTGTTTCACTCTCTGCAGATGCTGCCTGAACTGCTGTGTGCTTCCAGCATTCTGATTTTATTTATGTCTGGAGCTGATAGTAGAATTAAGAGCAGTTGCTAGAAGAGGCATCAGAAGAGGAATGGCCATGGGTGCTGTCTGTACGGAGTTTGTACGTTCTCCCCGTGACCTGTGTGGGTTTTCTCCGGGATCTCCGGTTTCCTCCCACACTCCAAAGACGTGCAGGTTTGGAGGTTAATTGGCTTTGGTGTAATTGTAAATTGTCCCGAGTGTGTATAGGATAGTGTTAGTGTGCGGGGATCACTGGTCAGCGTGAACTCGGTGGGCCAAAAACCCGCGCGGGTCACGGGGAGAACGTACAAACTCCGTACAGACAGCACCCGTCGCCATTCCTCTTCTGATGGCTCTTCCAGTGTCCATTCCGATACCCATTAGAAACATAGAAACATAGAAAATAGGTGCAGGAGTAGGCCATTCAGCCCTTCGAGCCAATGAACTGGCCTCAACTACCTTCTGTGGCAGAGAATTCCACAGATTCACCACTCTCTGTGTGAAAAAAATCTTTCTCATCTCGGTCCTAAAAGCCTTCCCCCTTATCCTTAAACTGTGACCCCTTGTTCTGGACTTCCCCAACATCGGGAACAATCTTCCTGCATCTAGCCTGTCCAACCCCTTAAGAATTTTGTAAGTTTCTATAAGATCCCCCCTCAATCTTCTAAATTCCAGCGAGTACAAGCCGCGTTTATCCAGTCTTTCTTCATATGAAAGTCCTGCCATCCCAGGAATGAATCTGGTGAACCTTCTCTGTACTCCCTCTATGGCAAGAATGTCTTTCCTCAGATTAGGAGACCAAAACTGCACGCAATACTCCAGGTGTGGTCCCACCAATGCCCTGTACAACTGCAGCAGAACCTCCCTGCTCCTATACTCAAATCCCCTCGCTATGAATGCCAACATACCATTCGCTTTCTTCACTGCCTGCTGCACCTGCACGCCTACTTTCAATGACTGGTGTACCACGACACCCAGGTCTCGTTGCATCTCCCCTTCTCCTAATCGGCCACCATTCAGATAATTCAGATAATTGAGATAATTGTCTTGCTTTTGCAGAGTAACGATGTGGCGTATGTGCTCTACAATGACCAGAGCGTGATCGGATCGAGCTCTCTCGGTGGCCACACGAAAGGTGAAACGTAGAACTTTTCTGCACGGGTTCAGGCCCTTCGGCCCACAACGTCTGTGCCGAACGCAATGCCCAGTTCAACTCTTCTGCCTGTACATGATCCTCGTCCCTCTACTCCCTGCACTTCCATATGCTTTTCTAAAAGCCTTTTAAACACCTCTACTGTATCTGCCTCCACCTCCACCTCTGAATGAATGAATAGTATTTTTAGTTTAGAGATACAGCGCGGTAACAGGCCCTTCGGCCCACCGAGTCCGCGCCGACCAGCGATCCCCGCACATTAACACTATCCTACACACACTACATTTGCCCAGCCAATTAACCTACGAACCTGCACGTCTTTGGAGTGTGGGAGGAAACCGAAGATCTCGGAGAAAACCCACGCAGGTCACGGGGAGAACGTACAAACTCCGTGCAGACGGCGCCCGTAGTCGGGATGGAACCCGGGTCTCCGGCGCTGCATTCGCTGTAAGGCAGCAACTCTACCGCTGCGCCACCGTGACCGCCCAATGAACTCTTTAATTAAGTAATGAATGAAGTAATTAATTAATTGATGATGCTTTATTATCACACATGACGCGCCACAGTGAGATTCTTTGTTGTGCATGCCCAAGGTATGCAAAGAGTCGCTAACCAAGTTACAAAGTGTTCCATTTAGTCCCCAATGGTCCCCCTTTCTTCTCACCACCCCCCCCAAATAAAATTTGTCCCGCACATCTCCGTTAAACTTTCCACCTCTCACCATGTAGCTATGCCCTCTAGTGTTGGACATTTCCACCCTGGGGGAAAAAAAGGTTCTGACTGTCTACCCTATCTGTGCCCCTCATACTTTTAGACGCTTCTATCAAGTCTCCCCTGAACCTCAGATATTTCAGAGAAAACAATCCAAGACCATCCAGCCTCTCCCTGTAGCTGAAACCCTCTAATCAAGGCAGCACGTTGGGGAAACCTCCTCTGCATTCTCTCCGATCCCTCCCACATCTTTCCGGTATTGGGGTGACCAGAGTTGCATGCAAGACTCCAAATGCGGCCTAACCCAAGTCCTATAGACTTTAGTGTAGTTTGGAGATGCAGCGCGGAAACAGGCCCTTCGGCCCACCGGGTTCACCCTGACCAGCGTTCCCCGCACATTAACACTATCCAATGCACACTAGGGACAATTTACAATGATACCAAAGCCAATTAACCCATAAACCTGCACGTCTTTGGAGTGAAGGAGATCCCGGAGAAAACCCATGCTGGTCAACATAGAAACATAGAAAATAGGTGCAGGAGTAGGCCATTTGGCTCTTCGAGCCAGCACCGCCATTCAATATGATCATGGCTGATCATCCAACTCAGTATCCCGTACCTGCCTTCTCTCCATACCCCCTGACCCCTTTAGCCACAAGGGCCACATCAGGTCAAGGGGAGAACGTACAAACTCCGTACAGACGGCACCCGTAGTCAGGATGGAACCCGGGTCTCTGGCGCTGTAAGGCAGCAACTCTACCGCTGTGCCACCCTGCATCTACAAAGACTCCCTCTTTGTACGTTCTCCCCGTGACCTGCGTGGGTTTTCTCCGAGATCTTCGGTTTCCTCCCACACTCCAAAGACGTACAGGTATGTAGGTTAATTGACTGGGTCAATGTAAAAATTGTCCCTAGTGGGTGTAGGATAGTGTTAATGTGCGGGGATCGCTGGGCGGCGCGGACTCGATGGGCCGAAGGGCCTGTTTCCACGCTGTATCTCTAAATCTAAATCTAAAATCTCTCTTGTTCCAAACTTGCTTCTCCTTCCAAGAAAGAGCTTGTTAGTCCAGCAACCTTGTATAAAATAGGATATTGCACTGGTGTTATAATGGGCATAATTGGAATCCAACTGAGGGTATGCAAAATGCTATATCAATGCAAACAATTGCTACAACTCAGTGTATTACGGTTAGGGTTTATTGATCATTGTCTGTTTTTTTTTTCTCATAAACCCAGGAGTTGTACTTTTGGATCGGACACAAGGCTTCTGGTTAGTTCACAGTACGCCACACTTTCCACCAACAACTCAAGGAAGTTATCAGTGGCCATCCAGTGGAAGAAGAAATGGCCAGTCCTTCCTCTGTGTAACATACCCGTACTCTCAATTCCAGGAAATTGGTAAGGTGCTTTCTCAAAAGGTGCTTCTTCAGCGCTTGAGACAGCATTGGGTCGTAAACAGGCGTCTGCGTCTGAAGTTTACTAGACTGATTGGAGTACTCTTCCTCCAACAGTGTGGCCCGCTGCCTCTCTACATCGGGGGGCTGGGGTGGAGGGTACAGCACCGAGGAGTCCCCTGTAACCTGTTTCTCTCGGGGTTCACAGGCTCGCCAGCCATCTGCCATTTTTGCAGGCTGGAGGAGTCTGTACCACGTGTACATGGAGTGTGTGAGTCTGTGTACCACATGTACATGGAGTGTGTGAGTCTGTGTACCACGTGTACATGGAGTGTGTGAGTGTATACCACATGTACATGGAGTGTGTGTGTGTATACCACGTGTTCATGGAGTGTGTGAGTGTTCCACGTGTACATGGAGTGTGAGTCTGTGTACCACGTGTACATGGAGTGTGTGAGTCTGTGTTCCACGTGTACATGGAGTGTGTGAGTGTATACCACATGTACATGGAGTGTGAGTCTGTGTACCACGTGTGCACGAAGTGTGGGTCTGTGTACCACATGTACATGGAGTGTGTGAGTCTGTGTACCACGTGTACATGGAGCGTGTGAGTCTGTGTACCATGTGTACACGGACCATGTGAGTCTGTGTTCCATGTGTACATGGAGTGTGTGAGTCTGTGTTCCACGTGTACATGGAGCGTGTGAGTCTGTGTTCCACATATACACGGAGCGTGTGAGTCTGTGTTCCACGTGTACATGGAGTGTGTGAGTCTGTGTACCATGTGTACATGGAGTGTGTGAGTCTGTGTACCACGTGTACATGGAGTGTGTGAGTCTGTATAGCACGTGTACATGGAGTGTGTGAGTCTGCGTTCCACGTGTACATGGAGTGTGTGAGTCTGTGTTCCACGTGTACATGGAGTGTGTGAGTCTGTATACCACGTGTACATGGAGCGTGTGAGTCTGTGTTCCACATATACACGGAGCGTGTGAGTCTGTGTTCCACGTGTACATGGAGTGTGTGAGTCTGCGTTCCACGTGTACATGGAGTGTGTGCGGTTGCGGCCCCTGTTCCAATATCTGAAGGGGCTGCTCCTTGCCATCTGGCTGCACTTCACACCCACCTCCCTCATCTTTGGACACCCCTGTGCGTAGGGGAGAGGGTGGGGCCGAAGATCAAAGATACTAGAGGAGCAAGATAGACCACTCGACCCTAAAAACCTGTAGTATGTCACGACGCCATTTTAGTAGGCAGAAACATTTAGAAAGAAAAATAACAAATCTGTGAATTGATAGATGAGATATATTCTGCATTTTAATGGTATCATCACACATACTGTTCCCCCAAAACACTGATTACACTGCGAGAGGCAGAGCGAACGGCGGGTTTTGCTTACTAAAATGGCGGCCGTTCTGCTCCTTTGCGTACTACACTTCAGTATAGGCGATTTCGACGGAGTGGTCCATCTTGTTCCTCTAGTATCTTTGCGGAAGATGTCCTGGTCGGGTTGCTCCTGGGCCTGGCCAAGCTGGCCATCCGCGACTCACGGCGCCAGGCGGAAGAGGGCTCTGC
Organism: Rhinoraja longicauda; assembly: GCF_053455715.1. NCBI lineage: Eukaryota > Metazoa > Chordata > Chondrichthyes > Rajiformes > Arhynchobatidae > Rhinoraja > Rhinoraja longicauda. The sequence continues at coordinate 13,029,262 of NC_135989.1, forward strand.
CCAAGCCGGCTGCCTGCCCGTTTCCTGGGGTTACGTCCGCGCCCGGGTGGGGTTAGAGAGGGACTACGCGCTGTCCACGGGCACCCTGGGGGATTTGTGGGACCTCTGGGCACCTCGGAGGTATAATAATAGTGTAAGAAAATAACTGCAGATGCTGGTACAAATCAAAGGTATTTATTCACAAAATGCTGGAGCAACTCAGCAGGTCAGGCAGCATCTCGGGAGAGAAGGAATGGGTGACGTTTCGGGTCGAGACCCACCTTCAGACTGATGTCAGGGGGCAGGACAAAGGCCTCTAAGGATGGCGAAATAGCAATTTGAGAATATTTGTTTTGCTTGTATTGTGGTGGTGGGTTTGTTTTGAATAATTCAGTATTGTACATATTGTAAATAAGTGAATCAATTATTTTTGGTTAAAAAAAACAGTGCGGCACTCCCTCAGCACAGCCCCTCTGACAGTGTGGCACTCCCTCAGTACTCCCCCCACCCCCACAGTGTGGCACTCCCTCAGTACAGCCCCTCTGACAGTGTGGCACTCCCTCAGTACAGCCCCCCCCCCCCCACAGTGCGGCACTCCCTCAGCACAGCCCCTCTGACAGTGTGGCACTCCCTCAGTAACCCCCCCCCCCCCCCCCCCACCCCCACAGTGTGGCACTCCCTCAGCACAGCCCCTCTGACAGTGTGGCACTCCCTCAGTACTCCCCCCCCCACCCCCACAGTGTGGCACTCCCTCAGTACTCCCCCCCCCCACCCCCACAGTGTGGCACTCCCTCAGTACAGCCCCTCTGACAGTGTGGCACTCCCTCAGTACTCCCCCCCCCCCACCCCCACAGTGTGGCACTCCCTCAGTACAGCCCCTCTGACAGTGTGGCACTCCCTCAGTACTCCCCCCCCCCCCCCCCCCACAGTGCGGCACTCCCTCAGTATTGCCTCTCTCACAGTGTGGCACTCCCTCAGTACTGCCCCCCCCCCCCACACAGTGTGGCACTCCCTCAGTACTGCCCCCCTGACAGTGTGGCACTCCCTCAGCACTGCCCCTCCCCCACAGTGCAGCACCTCCCTCTGTACTGCCCCCCCCCCCACAGTGCAGCCCCTCCCTCAGTACTGCCCCCCCCCCCACAGTGCGGCACTCCCTCAGTACTGCTCCCCCCCCCCCCCCCACAGTGCGGCACTCCCTCAGTACTGCTCCCCCCCCCCCCCCCCCACAGTGTGGCACTCCCTCAGCACTGCACCCAGTCTCCTGCCTTCTCCCCATAACCCCTGACACCCTTACCAATCACGAATCTGTCAATCTCCACCTTTTGACGGCACTGGGCCTGTATTCGCTGGAGTTTAACCTTGTTGAAACCTACCGAATAGTGAAAGACCTGGATAGAGTGGATATGGAGAGGATGTTTGCACTGGTAGGCATGGTGGCGCAGTGGTCGAGCTTCTGCCTTAGCGCTAGAGACCCAGGTTCAATCCTGACTCCGGGTGCTATCTGTACGTTCTCCCAGTGACCTGTGCTGGTTTTCTCCGGTAGCTCCGGTTTCCTCCCACACTCCAAAGGCATATGGGTTTGCAGGTGGATTGGCTTGGTATCATTGTAAATTGTCCCTAGTGTGTGCAGAATAGTGCTGGTGTTCAGGGATCCTGGTCGGTGCGCCAAAATGGCATTAGCAAATTTGCAGATGATACTAAGCTGGGGGGTAGTGTGAATTGTGAGGAAGATGCAATAAGGCTGCAGGGTGACTTGGACAGGTTGTGTGAATGGGCGGATACATGGCAGATGCAGTTTAATGTAGATAAGTGTGAGGTTATTCACTTTGGAAGTAAGAATAGAAAGGCAGATTATTATCTGAATGGTGTCAAGTTAGGAAGAGGGGATGTTCAACGAGATCTGGGTGTCCTAGTGCATCAGTCACTGAAAGGATGCATGCAGGTACAGCAGGCAGTGAAGAAAGCCAATGGAATGTTGGCCTTCGTAACAAGTGGAGTTGAGTATAGGAGCAAAGAGGTCCTTCTACAGTTGTACCGGGCCCTGGTGAGACCGCACCTGGAGTACTGTGTGCAGTTTTGGTCTCCAAATTTGAGGAAGGATATTCTTGCTATTGAGGGCGTGCAGCGTAGGTTCACTAGGTTAATTCCCGGAATGGCGGGACTGTCGTATGTTGAAAGGCTGGAGCAATTAGGCTTGTATACACTGGAATTTAGAAGGATGAGGGGGGATCTTATTGAAACATATAAGATAATTAGGGGATTGGACACATTAGAGGCAGGAAACATGTTCCCAATGTTGGGGGAGTCCAGAACAAGGGGCCACAGTTTAAGAATAAGGGGTAGGCCATTTAGAACGGAGATGAGGAAGAACTTTTTCAGTCAGAGAGTGGTGAAGGTGTGGAATTCTCTGCCTCAGAAGGCAGTGGAGGCCAGTTCGTTGGATGCTTTCAAGAGAGAGCTGGATAGAGCTCTTAAGGATAGCGGAGTGAGGGGGTATGGGGAGAAGGCAGGAACGGGGTACTGATTGAGAGTGATCAGCCATGATCGCATTGAATGGCGGTGCTGGCTCGAAGGGCTGAATGGCCTACTCCTGCACCTATTGTCTATTGTCTATTGTTTCTGCGCTGTATTGCTAAAACCGAAAAACGAAACTGAGTTTAAAAAAAATATTAATTGAGTTAGATAGAGCTCTTAAAGATAGCGGAGTGAGTTAGATAGAGCTCTTAAAGATAGGGGAGTGAGTTAGATAGAGCTCTTAAAGATAGCAGAGTGAGTTAGATAGAGCTCTTAAAGATAGCGGAGTGAGTTAGATAGAGATCTTCAATGTCGGGAGCCCCGACCATCCCGATGTGGCAACTCCAACAGCCTGACCGCGGGAGAAGACGGCAGGGGAAGAGAAAAAGACATTCTGGCCTTCCATCACAATGAGGAGATGACTGGAGGAGACTCACTGTGATGGATGTTTCTTTTGCTTGGTGTTGGTTTATGATTGTATGTGTTATTGCATATTTTTATTGCTTATTTTTATTGGTCTTCTTGTTGAACTGCGGGTAATTTTTCATTTCACTGCACATTTATGTGTATGTGACAAATAAATTGACTATTGACTAAAGATAGTGGAGTCAAGGGACATGGGGAGAAGGCAGGAACGGGGTACTGATTGAGAATGATCAGCCATGATCACATTGAATGGTGGTGCTGGCTCGAAGGGCCGAATGGCCTACTCCTGCACCCGTGGTCTATTGTCTATTGACTAAACTATGATGAAAAGTTCCTTAACATTCCCCCCAAACATTGTTCCCTTGCAGGCACTCAGTTAATATACAACAACCCTCGCGTCTATGACCATTCCATCCCTCCCTCCTTTGCTAAGGATCTACCAGATCTCCAGCGAGCAGCGGCCGGTGAACACAAGAAAACCCCTCCATGGAACCGAAAGGTGGTCCTATCTTCGGCTGCCGGGAAGCAATTCACCAGCTTTGCAAAATACAAGAATTTTGGAGCAGGTGGAGTATTCTCTCAATTGTCACTTGTGGCTCACTTTGGCTGTTGACGGTTCGATTGTTATTTAAGAAATGCTGGAGTAACGCTGCAGGACAGGCAGCATCTCTGGAGAGAAGGAATGGGTGACGTTTTGGGTCGAGACCCTACATCTGAAGAAACGTCACCCATTCCCTCTCTCCAGAGATGCTGCCTGTCCCGCTGAGTTACTCCAGCATTTTGTGCCTATCTTCAATTTAAACCAGCATCTGCAGTTCTTTCCTACACACCGATTGTAATTTAGTTTAATTTAGTGATACAGATTTAGATTTAGAGATACAGCGCAGAAACAGGCCCTTCGGCCCACCGGGTCCGCACCGCCCAGCGATCCCCGCACATTAACACTATCCTACACCCACTAGGGACAATTTTTACATTTGGCCAGCCAATTAACCTACAAACCTGTACATCTTTGGAGTGTGGGAGGAAACCGAAGATCTCGGAGAAAACCCACACAGGTCACGGGGAGAACGTACAAACTCCGTACAGACAGCACCCGTTGTCAGGATCGAACCTGAGTCATATCATATCATATCATATATCTACAGCCGGAAACAGGCCTTTTCGGCCCTCCAAGTCCATGCCGCCCAGCGATCCCCGCACATTAACACTATCCTACACCCACTAGGGACAATTTTTACATTTACCCAGCCAATTAACCTACATACCTGTACGTCTTTGGAGTGTGGGAGGAAACCGAAGATCTCGGAGAAAACCCACGCAGGTCACGGGGAGAACGTACAAACTCCTTACAGTGCAGCACCCGTAGTCAGGATCGAACCTGTGTCTCCGGCGCTGCATTCGCTGTCAGGCAGCAACTCTACCGCTGTGCGGATACAGTGTGGAAGCTGGCCATTTGGCCCACCAAGTCTGCACTGACCAATGATCCCCGCACATTAACATTATCCTACACACACTAGTGACAGTTTACATTTACACCAAGCTAATTAACCTACAAACCTGTACGTCTTTGGAGTGTGGGAGGAAACCGAAGATCTTGGAAAAAACCCACGCAGGTCACGGGGAGAACGTACAAACTCCGTACAGATGGCGCCCGTAGTCAGGATCGAACCCGGGTCTCTGGCGCTGTAGGGCAGTAGTTCTACCGCTGTGCTACCCATGTACCATGTTTTGTCTTTCCGCTGACAGGTTAGCACACGACAAAAGCATCTTACTGCACCTCGGTACTCGTGACAATAAACTAAACTCAACTTCCCATCTATGTCTTTGTCCGATGAGGGACAATGAAGCAGATTGGCCTTGGACTCTCGGCAGTACAGAGAATGAGGGGTGTCTTAATGAAGCGGATAAGAATTGACAAGATAGACGCTGTGAGAACATGTCTCCTGGCAGGAGATGAAGAAACAAGGAGGAAGGACCTCAGGAAAAAATCTTGCTTATTTCAGATTAGTTTAGGATGGATACAGCATGGAAAGAGGCCCTTTGGCCCACTAAGGCCATGCTGACCATCGATCAGTCTATCAGCTCCATAGTATCTTACTTTATCCTCCACTCCCTGCACATATTAGGGAAAGCCTAATACAGAGGCCAATTAACCTACAAACCCACACGTTTAGGATGTGACGGAGTTGAAGAGGAAGGTTATGCATCTTTGGAATCATGGATGCCAAGGATATTTTGGATATTCAAGGCTGAGATTAATGGATTTTTTGTACAAGGGTTGTGGGGTCCTGCAGTAAAGTGGAGCTGAGAGCAGTGACCAGGTCAGTCATTATGTTATTGATTAGCAGAGCAGGCTCCAGGAACTGTGTAAGCTAATTGTTATCTAACTCTAATTAAGAAACAGTTAGACAGGTACATGCATAGGACAGGTTTGGAAGGATATGGATGAAACACGGGCAGGTGGGACTAGTATAGCTGGGACATGTTGGCCAGTGTGGGCAAGTTGGGCCGAAGGGCCTGTTTCCACACTGTATCACTCTGTGACTCTAGTATAGCTGGGATTTGTTGGCCGGTGTGGGCAAGTTGGGCCAAAGGGCCTGTTTCCACACTGTATCACTCTATGACTCTAGTGTAGCTGGGACATGTTGGCCGGTGTGGGCAAGTTGGGCCGAAGGGCCTGTTTCCACACTGTATCACTCTGTGACTCTAGTGTAGCTGGGACATGTTGGCCGGTGTGGGCAAGTTGGGCCGAAGGGCCAGTTTCCACTCTGTATCACTCTGTGACTCTAACTCCTAATGTTCTGCAGATCTGTACACTGACTGGGTGGCAGGGGTCTTCCAGAGCGACCTGTTTGTGCAGTCGTGGCTGAACTGTCGGAACCCTCTCCCCTCTAACTGCTCGGGGCAGTTCTCAGTGTACAACGTGGAGGGTATTCAGTTCCCCACGGGCGCAGCCTTCACCACTCACGTGGACCACTCGAAGTGGTGCGTGACGAGGCCCGGAGGAGGCAGCAGCTGGACCTGCATCGGCGACATCAACCGAGACCAGGCGCAGGAGGAGAGGGGCGGTGGGACCGTCTGCAACGATGACCCAGCGGTCTGGGAAGCCTTCTCCACCCTCGTGGTGTCCTGTCAGTTCTGCAAGTGCACTTGCAGTGGGAATGTCTGACGGCAGTGCCTGGGGCAATGTGCGTCCATCTTTGCTTTGGTGTCCGTGTGCAAGAAACCTTGGGGGACGTTAGCACCCACAGAGTTGGTGCGTTGGTGTTCACTGTTGTTGCTGGTGTGTTGGTGTCCTGTCCTGTGAGACGGGATTGGGCTTCGGATATGAAGTATAGTCGGGTCTTGACCCGAAACGTCACCCGTTCCTTCTCTCCAGAGATCCTGCCTGTCCCACTGAGTTACTCCAGCATTTTGTGTCTATCTAGGGCTTCTGATAGCCGATCGGGTCAAGAGTTTTCACTCTGATCTCAGATGAGGCATTGATGTCCTCAAGCAGATGTATAACACCCACTTTGAAGAAGTTCATAAGCGATAGGAACAGAATTAGGCCATTCGGCCCATCAAGCCTACTCTGCCATTCAATCATAGTTTATCTATCTTTCTCTCTCAACCCTAATCTCCTGCCTTCTCCCCATAACCCATGACACCCATACTGATCAAGAATCTGTCTATCTCTGCCTTAAAAATATCCATTGACTTGGCCACCACAGCCGCATGTGGCAATGAATTCCACAGATTCACCACCGTCTGACCAAAAAGAAATTCCTCCTCATCTCCATCCTGGAGGAACGTCCTTTAATTCTGAGGCTGTGCCCTCTGGTCCTAGACTCTCCCACTAGTGGAAACATCCTCTCCATATCCACTCTATCCAGGTCTTTCACTATTCAGAGGAAGAGTCTACTAAAGCATCCCATCCAATGTTATCCTTCCAACAACATTACTATAGCAGATCAGGTCCTCATGATCACATCAAGAGTCAAGAATCAAGAGTGTTGGATTGTTATATGTACCGACAACAGAACAACAAAATTCTTACTTGAAGCAGCATAACAGATCTATAAACATAATACTCGTAGATAACGTGTAATAAACAAAATATCACTAAACTGAAACCTCTATATTAGTGGAAAAAAGGTTAAAGTCCTCAGTGCAATCAAAGACAGTTAACAGTTCATCGTTTAGACAATAGGTGCAGGAGTAGGCCATTCAGCCCTTCGAGCCAGCACCGCCATTCAATGTGATCATGGCTGATCATCCACAATCAGTACCCCGTTCCTGCCCTCTCCCCATACCTGCTGACTCCGCTATCATTATGCTTTCTCTGCACATCCCTTGATTCCTTTAGCCCTAAGAGCTCTATCTAACTCTCTCTTGAAAGCATCCAGAGAATTGGCCTCCACTGCCTTCTGAGGCAGAGAATTCCACAGATTTACAACTCACTGAGTGAAAAAGTTTTTCCTCATTATTTAGTGTTGTGTGGTGAGACACAGTGGTGCAGCGGTAGAGTTGCTGCTCCTACAACACCAGAGACACGGGTTCGATCCCGACTAAGGGGGCTGTCTGTACAGAGTTTGTACCTTCTCCCCGTGACCACGTGGGTTTTCTCCGGGTGTTCCGGCTTCCTACCACATTCTAGTCAATCAAATTTCTTGATTGGCATTGTAACACCACGAAATTCAGGCGCACTGCCTGAGATGAGCTCAAATGTCCAAGATAAAAAATAACAATAAAATAACAGTAAAAGTGTGAGGAAAATAAAAACTGTTCATACTCTCCGTGCGCACACTGTGACCCACAGATTCACGCACGCATACACATTATGCCTACATATGCACCCTTATCAGAATATAAGATATTGCACAGAATAGTATTATAAAAATAAATATTATAAATGAATATATCAGTATTGCACAGAGGTTGTTATTGTACAGTATAAATATTGTCTATGGGGGGGGTGTGCTTTCAGTGCAGGGTTCAATATGGTGATGGCTTTAGGGTAGAAACATTTTGTTAGTTCTAAAGACTACAGGTTTGTAGGTTAATTGTCATCGGTAAATCTGTAAATTGTCCCTAGTGTGCAGGACTAGTGCTAATGTACAGGGACCGCTGGTCGGCATGGACTCGGTGGGCCGAACTCAGTCCATGTCCGAGATCCCCGATCTCCCCTCACCCCTGCAACTACCTGAAACTGAACAAAACTGTTTACAGTGCAATATAAAGTAACTGTAGACGCTGGCAATGATTGACACAAAAGGCTGGAGTAACTCAACAGGTCAGACAGCATCTCTGGAGAACATGGATAGATGACGTTTTGGATTAGGACCCTTCTTCAGATTTACAACCTCTGCCATATTTTCTTTGGATTTCAGTTTTCGATCGAATATTTGCATTATATCCAAGATCTCCTATTTCACATCCATAATATTTTTTTTAGTTTAGTTTAGAGATACACTGCGGAAACAGGCCTTTTGGCCCACCGAGTCCGTGCCGACCAGCGATTCCTGCGCATTAACACTATCCTACACACACTAGGGACAATTTTTACATTTACCAAGCCAATTAGCCTACAAACCTGTACGTCTTTGGAGTGTGGGAGGAAACCGAAGATCTCAGAGAAAACCCACGCAGGTCACGGGGAGAACGTACAAACTCCGTACAGACAGCACCCGTAGTCGGGATCGAACCCGGGTCTCCGGCGCTGCATTCGCTGTAAGGCAGCAACTCTACTGCTGCGCCACCGTGACCGCCCGAATATCTCCTCACTGCGCTCCTGCCTCAGCTCATCTTTGCTCCACCCTCCTCACTGCTGTTTACGCTGTCTCCAGACCTGACTATTCCAACATAGTCCTGCACTCCTATCCTCACTCTACTCCCTGTAAAACTTGAAGGTATTTATTTACAAAATGCTGGAGTAACTCAGCAGGTCAGGCAGCATTTTTCCCCTGTAAACTCCTCCTCCCCTGTAAACTTGAGGTCATCCAACTGCTGGTGCCAACATCCTAACCAGCGCTGTCCCAAAACCTCGCCTATTCCTTTACTCCAGAGATGCTGCCTGACCCGCTGAGTTAGTCCAGCTTTTTGTGTCTATCTCCCACTCATCAATCTCCTTTGTACTGTTTACTTGCAAAGCCTCTCTGTTAAGCATCACCCACATTTTTAAATTGCTTCCTTTATTTCTGTAGTTTTACTCAAGTTTTCGAGGTCCTACAAACCTCGTGAAATTGCCAAGTTCCTCAATTCTGCCCGCATTCCCGTCTCTAAATGTATCCAATCCACCATCTGTTGCCAAGGTCTTGGGCATAGAATTATCTACCCTGAACCTCCCCCATTTAAAAGATTCCTTAGAATTACTTCTTTGTCTAAGCTTAGAATCGCAAGCTCCAAGATCTCAGTAAAGTATCATTTTTTGTTCCATCATGTTTCTGTGATGGGCCGTGGGACGTTCTCCCAATGGTAAACTTGTTATACCAATGGAAACTTCTATTGTTTCACTTGGTTGATATGCTGCCTACAACTGTAAAGGTATTAGAAAACAAAATGTGTAGGAAGGAACTGCAGATGCTGGTTCATACCGAAGATAGACATAAAAAGCTGGAGTAACTCAGCGGGTCAGGCAGCATCTCCGGAGAAAAGGAATAGGTGACGTTTTGAGTCGAGACCCTTCGTCAGACTGAGAGAAACAAAATGTCCGTTGCAAGAACTTAACACGAAAATGCCAGTATTGTCCAACAACAGAAATGTGGAACAGGTTAACACATAGCCCCTCTTGTCCTCATCCCTTGCAATAATTACTCACCTTGCTCTGTGTTGGTCAATAGTTCCCAGCTGAATTATCCACCGTGGCAGTTCTTTGTTTCTTGTGGAGCTGGTTTCATGCACTGTACTCCCACACCAGATTGGTGCCCTTGGTATTCCTGACTACAGACTTTGTAGCATTTAATATCTTTGTCTGAATTATCAGTAAATTGTAACTGTAACTAAATAAACTCTGTTTTTTTTAACCCAGGACTTGCCCTGTTGTTGATTTCACATGGTTTTATACTGCATATACATTGAATATCACTTGTATTGGGGCTTCAAGCCATGATACCTAATGCTTTTCAAACACACATGTGAAAAGAGGTTTGCAGCCACACATAATTAGACACAGAGAACATAGAGAAGTAGCATAGAAAGAGGTCATTAAGTGTGTGCTGAGCCTCAAGCACCCATTCACTCAGATTTTATGGTAATCCCATTTTATTCTCTCCAAATTATCTTGGTATATCTTATATGGTGCAGGAGTAGGCCATTCGGCCCTTCGAGCCAGCACCGCCATTTACCATGATCATGGTTGATCATCCACAATCAGTACCCCGTTCCTGCCTTCTCCCCATATCCCTTGACTCCGCTATCATTAAGAGGTCTATCTAACTCTCTCTTGAAAGCATCCAGTGAATTGGCCTCCACTGCCATCTGAGGCAGAGAGTTCCACAGCTTCACAACTCTGAGTGAAAAAGTTCTTCCTCATCTCCGTTCTAAATGGCCTACCCCTTATTCTTAAACTGTGGCCCCTGGTTCGGGACTCCCCCAACATCGGGAAATGTCATCTTCTAGGTGACATTTTGGTTCGAGACCCTTCAGACTAAATGTCTGGTTTACATGTGGCACCACTTTCAGGGAGCATCACATCCTGATGTCAAAGACTTCAGAGAATTTCATTGATCTATCTGGGACATACGACAATAAAACACTCTTGACTCCAAGTCGACTTGATCCATGTGTACGAAGGAACTACAGATACTGGTTTAAATTGAAGATCGACACAAAATGCTGGAGTAACTCAGTGGGACAGGTACCATCTCTGGAGAAAAGGAATGGGTGACGTTTTGGGTCGAGACTCTTCTTAAAGACTAATGTCAGGGGAGTGGAAGGTACATACATAGATAAGGAAGTGTATAGATAAGGAAGTGTAAGGTGTGTAAACAGGACAAAGGGAATGATGTTCAAGGAAAATGCAGAGTAAATCATTGTTAGTTAACAATGACCCATCTCATGTCTTGGCAAAGAGGTTCCTCCAGTCCCTCCATTCCTCGTTCTCCAGTCCCTCAGGTCCTCACTTCCTCCAGTCCTCTAATCCTCAGTTCTCCAATCCCTCCAACCCTCAGTTCTCCAGTCCTCCAACCCCCAGTTCTCCAGTCCCTCCAACCCTCAGTCCTCCAGTCCTCCAATCCTCAGTTCCTCCAGTCCTCCAACCCTCAGTTCCTCCAGTCCTCCAACCCTCAGTTCTCCAGTCCCTCCAACCCTCAGTTCTCCAGTCCCTCCAACACTCAGTTCTCCAGTCCTCCAACCCTCAGTTCTCCACTCCCTCCAATCCTCAGTTCTCCAGTCCCTCCAATCCTCAGTTCTCCAGTCCCTCCATTCCACATTCTCCAGTCCCTCTAATCCTCAGTTCTCCAGGTCCTCACTTCCTCCAGTTCCTCCACTGCTCCAATCCTCAGTTCTCCAGTCCCTCCAATCCTCAGTTCTCCAGTCCCTCCATTCCACATTCTCCAGTCCCTCTAATCCTCAGTTCTCCAGGTCCTCACTTCCTCCAGTTCCTCCACTGCTCCAATCCTCAGTTCTCCAGTCCCTCCAATCCTCAGTTCTCCAGTCCCTCCATTCCACATTCTCCAGTCCCTCTAATCCTCAGTTCTCCAGGTCCTCACTTCCTCCAGTTCCTCCACTGCTCCAATCCTCAGTTCCTCCAGTCCTCCAATCCTCAGTTCTCCAGTCCCTCCAATCCTCAGTTCCTCCAGTCCTCCAATCCTCAGTTCCTCCAGTCCTCCAATCCTCAGTTCTCCAGTCCCTCCAATCCTCAGTTCCTCCAGGTGTCTCCAATCTTAATCTCCAGTGTCTCCAGTGCTTAGTCTCCAGTGCTTGGCCTCCAGGTCCCTCCAGGGGTCGCTGCAGCTGCCCCTTGGACAAAACCCATTGAGAAGCTTGCTGTCGCCCGTGACTGATGCGCGGCCTGTCCAATGGCAAGCGGGTTGGAGCCAATAGCGGCCCGTCGGGGGGGGGGGGCGTGGCCGTGACGGGTCGCAGCCAATAAGCGGACCGGAGTGGGCGGGGCGAGGGCGGGACCAACGCATCAAGTTGGGTTGCGCGGCAGGAGGCGGTTTGAGGGACAAAATGGCGCCGAGCCGGAGTAAAGGGCCGGTGGTGAAGAGGAGGAGAAACAATGTGCTGAGGAGCTTATACCGGCTAAAGGTACTGGACTGGTAACGCTAAATGCTGCATTTGCAACGTGAAAGCCCCCCTAAATAAAGCGTGAGGGGGATGAAAGTCAGGCTCTGTGTGTGTGTGTGTGTGGTCTAACTTGACCCTGTCCCACAGCACAGTCACCTACAGAATACAATCATAACCTGCATCATCATAATGAAACACTCACAATAGTCCATTCCCTTTCATATTCACCTCCTCATTAGAGTTTCTGGGTCGAAATTGGATTGTGATTTTTTAAAAAAAAATTATTATTTTTTTTTTTTTTAGATTGCCATGACTCAATTGTTCAGAAAGACTAGGTTGCATTCCTATAGAAATGTTTCACCTCCCCTCCAGGCTGTCCCAAAGATGCAGACAAAGAACTGCCTTCAACCAGCCCTGCTGTGTGGCAGGGAAATGCAACACCAATGGAAAAGTTCCCGCTTTCTCAACTGTGTTCTTGATGTGTACTTCCATTTAAAAGTCATGAGGCTGGTCCAAAAATCAAAAAACAAACAAGGATGTTTGAAATTGAAAGAGGAGAGAGAGGAGGGGGGAGGGGCAACACTTCTACTGAAAATGGTGACCATCTTATCATGTTTGCCTGATGTGAAAACAGCATTCAGTTTTCTGCCAGTGTAAAATTGATCAGCTTTTTTTTTTTTTTCAGGAGTTATGAGTTTAGGGCTGAATATTGACATTTGTGGTGTGTATTAATGACTGAGACTGAAATGTGAACTTGCGGGTAGTTGAATACACTGCGTTCCCCACAAGAGTTATTAGATTTGTTAGTATTTATTCACAAAATGTTGGAGTAACTCAGCAGGTCAGGCAGCATCTCGGGAGAGAAGGAATGGGATTTGTTAGAGTGGCCTTGTTCCTGGGGACTGAACATTAACAGGTTTGTTACTACCTTAGCCTGCAGAAGGGCCTGACCCAAAACATCATTTATTCAAGTTCTCCATGGATACTGCCTGACTTGCTGAGTTCCTCCAGCACTTTGTGTTTTTTATTCTCATAAGGCATGGGATTTGGCCCATCAAGTCTGCTTTACTATTTGATCGTTGCTGAACTATTTTTCCCCTAACACCATTCTCCTTTCACCATATCATTCCATACAGCTGTCTTTTTATATCTTCCCTTTTTATAATACAGGCACTTATAGAGGGGTCCTGATCAGAAATGTCCCCTATCCATGTTCGCCAGAGGTGCTGCCTGACCCGCTGAGTTACACCAGCACTTTTAACCTAAACATTCCTTCCATGTGATGCCGTGTTTCAACATTGAAGTCATCAATTTCGGATAACAATGTGTCCCATTTGATTTAGAATTAACCAGATCTGATAAAAGAGCGCCAGTGTTTGGTATTTATTTCACAAAATGCTGGAGTAACTCAGCAGGTCAGGCAGCATCTCAGGAGAGAAGGAATGGGTGACGTTTCGGGTCGAGACCCTTCTTCAGACGTGTTCTTCAGCAAGTCGCCTAGTCTACGCTTGGTCTCGCTGATGTAGAATATATTTACGTACACCTTCAATATCTTCCATTGTATTTAGTGCTCTCAAAGTGGCCTCCTCTGTCTACGCCAGGTTTCACTGATGCAATGCAAACTCTTCGTCAAACATCTCTGCATTTTACGCCAGGGACAGCTTGGCCTCCCTTTTGCCACCCATTTTAATTCCACGTCCCATCCCCATACTGACCTGCATGTCCTCGGCCACCATTGCCAAAATGAGACTACCCATAAATGGGAAGAAAAGTACATCATATTTTGCTTGGATTGCCTACAACCCAGTGGCATGAACATTGAATTCTTCAGTTTCAGATAACACCACTCCCTTCTCATTTACCCCCCACCTTCTCATCCCCCCCCACCTTCTCATTTCCCCCCCCCCCCACCTTCCACTCCCCCCCAACGCCGTTGCCCAGTATTATTTAACAACCAAGATTTTTATGTTCCAATGCTATCTTTGCATACCAATATAGTTCTTCGTATTGATGTGATAAAGAGCCTCCAGAGGATCACTTTAATATGAACAATTATCTCGGGTTGAGATTCATCAGTCTGAAGAAGGGTCTCGACCTGAAACATCACCCTCTCTCCTAGATGCTGCCTGACCTGCTGAGTTACTCCAGCATTTTGTGATACCTTCGGGTTGAGACTCAGTCTGAAGAAGGGTCTCGACCCGAAACGTCACCCATTCCTTCTCTCCAGATATGCTGTCTTGCTCCAGCATTTTGTGTTTACCTTCAATTTAAACCAGCATCTGCAGTTTTTTCCTACATACTTAATTTGTTCTTGTCTGTGAACAATTTGGGTAGATGGAAAGAAACAATTTCTGGTGGTTTGAGAGGAGCCCTGGACTGGAGATGATTAGACCAGAAGTTAAAATTTGTATAATTAGATGCCCATTGTCACATGCTCTGATTTTGCGTAGCTGCAGTTGGATGTTATATGTTTCATTTTTTAATTACAGATAACTGGACAGTTTTCTCATCGAATGTTTCAAAATTTGCCACCCATTCTTTGTGTCCCCTTGAAAAACATAGTGGATGATGATTTTTTACTAGCTGGGTAAGTAAATTTCCTGTCAGCAAGCATTTGTACATGAGAGTCATTTCAATACAAAGAGGAATACAAGTGTGTCTCTTTTGAATTTCTTTTTCCTGTTTCCACAGTCATATATTCCTTGGTTTTACAAAATGTGGTAGGTATGTACTGTCCTACACCAGAGATGTGCCAGAGCAAGATTTTGATGAATTACCCTACTATGTGTATTACCTTTACTGGTGGAAGTTCAACATCCATGACAAGTTGAAAAAGGTGAGTAACTCTTGAAGAAAGTACACCAAACTCGGTGACTCAGATTGATCCCTAAAAGGGTCTGACTTCTTTTTTTCCTCTTCCTGTTGGGATCCATTCTGTCAATTTTTTGGGTTAGAAATGACTTGCATTTGTCTATTATTTTTTAACACAAAGCTCTCAGATTTGTATGATATTGAGTAATCACATAAGACGACATGAGGACAGATAATCAAATAGGCAGGTTTTATCAAAAAGTGAGGTAAGAAAGGTAGTGTTGCAATTCAGGCAAATTCCGATGAACCTCTTCTGCACCTCTCCAAAGCCATAATGGTAAAAGCGAAACTACTGGAAATACTCTGAACGTAGTTAACCAAAGTTTTATAAAGCTGCAAGATGATTGCCTCACTTCTATACGCCGATGCTCTGACCGATGAAGGCAGGTATGCCCTACACTTTTTTTTACGAACCTGGGGTCACAGTTTAAGAATGAGGGGTAGGCCATTTAGAACGGAGATAAGGAAAAACTTTTTCACTCAGAGTTGTAAATCTGTGGAATTCTCTACCTCGGAAGGCAGAGGAGGCTGATTCTCTGGATGCTTTTGAGAGAAAGTTAGATAGAGCTCTTAATGATAGCAGAGTCAGGGGGTGTGGGGAGAGGGCAGGAACGGGGTACTGATTGTGAATGATCAGCCATGATCACATTGAATGGCGGTGCTGGCTCGAAGGGCCAAATGGCCTCCTCCTGCACCTATTGTCTATCCACTTGTGTTGCCACTTTCATGGAGTTATGGACTTGTACCCCAGGATCCCTCTGTACATGAGTTCTCTTAAGGCTCCTCCCTTTTACGATGTATATGATAGAGCGACTAAACTTGGGTTCAACAAATTGGAATTGGAAGTAACGGGTATCGGAGATAGAGACAGGTTGCAAGTCAAAGTGACATTCTGCCTGTGAATCTCTGCAATATGTAATGGCAGAGGCTAGCCAATTAGCCTGTTTGCACCACTTATCAGCACTGAGAGCATTAGAGGTTGGTGCCAGCCAGAACAGACACCATCCAACCCAGCAAAACATGCTTTGTTGCTATTGTGATATTAGAGTAATAGAGTTAATGTATGTGTGTGTGTGGATGCCTGCAAGCATGAAATTGTGGTAAATGCATGCAATTGTACATCTGTCACTCACTGTCACTGTTACATTAATTACCTGTACAGTACCAGTTTAATACATCCGATGGTAGACACAAAATGCTGGAGTAACTCAGCGCGTCATGCAGCATCTCGGGAGAGAAGGAATGGGTGATGTTTTGGGTCAAGACCCTTCTTGAGGGTGTGTGAAACATCCCATACTGGAAGCAGGGAAAAACTTGTTATCCTAAGGCCGGGAGTGATTTCCAATTCGCTCAGTCACACATTTAGACACATTGGCTGTGCTAAACTATATACTCTTTAGTTTTTTTTAGAAAAACGTGCGTTGAATTACTCTGCAGAAGACAACTAGAGATTGATGTCACTCTTTTTGCTTTATTGAATTTTAGGTTCGGCAAGTGCTTCTTTTCAAAGATCAGGAAGTGTACAGTGACCTGTATCTAACTGTGTGTGAATGGCCAAGTGATCCCTCAAAGCTTATTGTGTTTGGATTCAAGTGAGTAAACTTGGAACAAGATTTGGATGTTGCTGGCAAGGTTGGCGTTTATTGTGTTCATTCCTAATTACTCTTGAAGTGAGTGGGCTGCTCTTATTTCAGATTTAGTCAAGCCACATTGTTATTCAGATTCAGATTAGTTTACTGCCATAAACACCAGGGTGCAATGAAATACTTCGTTCTCATGAAACTCAGATTACACACTATGCACGGTTATAACAGATACAACAATACATACGTACCATAACATCATAAAAAGCAACTGCAGATGCTGGTTTATACCAACGATAGACCAAATGCTGGAGTAACTCAACGGGTCAGGCAGCATTTCTGGAGAAAATGAATAGGTTAGACTCAATCTAAAGAAGGGTCCTGGCCTGAAATGTCAATAAAAACATGCTGTCACTTTTAATAATTATAGCAGTGACATTTGTAGTACTGTGTTGGCAGTAAGGTGCTTAGAGATGCCCTGAAAGTTGCTATAAAAATGCAAATCTACCTCTCACTCTGATTTAGAAGGGTGTGAGCTCAAATCCTTCGGTAAAAACCTTTCACAAAGCTAGTGTATTTGCTAACCCTTTTATTAGTTTATTCACTTCTTTGTCACTGCATTTTAAGTAAGGAAGGGGGGGGGGTTGGGGGAATGTTTGAGATATTGTGTTTTAAAAAAAAAATCTCTACTTTCCCTTCACAAAGTTAAAATGCAATCTTTTTGTTTAATGCAGCATTCGGTCAGTAAATGATCTGCTGATAAATATGGTTATGAGTGATGAAAACGATCGAGATATTTATATTACAACTGTTGCCACACCACCATTTGTGCTGTGTCCCGACTGCAGAGATATGGCATTGATTAATACAGGTATGAATGTAAACCATTTTTGTGTGTGTTTGTGCTTGCGTGCATGTGCATATATAGATATGTCTTTGAGTGTTTAAATGATTGCTGTCGTATGTTTTGCAGGTGAGCAGAATGCCTATTGCCTGCAGCACGGCTTCATGCTTCACACTAAGTACCAAGTGGTGTATCCCTTTCCCACGTTCCAGCCTGCTTTCCAGCTCAAGAAAGATGGAGTAGTGTTACTTAACACCAGCTACTCTCTGGTAGCATGTGCAATATCTGTAAATACAACAGGTATGGCCCAAGTGGTCATTGTTCATACGGGAACCTAGATAATATGTGGCTGGAATAGGCGCAAGATAATTTTACAGGAAAATGATGGCATTGTTTTGTTCAGGCAGTGTGGTGCAGCGGTAGAGTTGCTGCCTCAAAGTGCTTGAGACCCGGGTTCCATCCTGACTACGGGTGCTGTCTGCACCGTGTGTTCTCCCTGTGACCATGTGGGTTTTCTCCCGGGTGCTCCGGTTTCCTCCCACACTGGAAAGACGTGCGGGTTTGTAGGTTAATTGGCTTTTGTAAATTGTTACTGGTGTGTAGGATAGTGCTAGTAGTGTACCGGGTGATCTCTGCTCGGTGTGGAAGCGATGGGCCAAAGGGCCTCTTTCCACTCTGTATCTCTAAACTAAACTAACTCTTGAGAGTGTGGTGATAGTATATTTGAAGGGGAGGGTAACATACTGGAGGGTCGAATAGGAAGGGCAGGTGGAAAGAATGAGTGAGAATGGAATTGAAAAAACAGAACATTGTTGTCATGGATAAGGTGAGCTTGCAGTGGCATGTGGAGATATGGGTGAGAAATTAAAGATCTGAGTTTGAGACTGAAGGCCCTTGCCTATTTCCTTGCAGCAAGCAATCTAGTGAGAGAGGAAAGATGGAGAGAAAGGAAACCAGTCATAAAATGTTGCTCACGTGTTGACACCAATTAAGAAGATGTACACTGCTTTAACTACTCCTTCCCATTCAGATCCATTTGACACTTTTTGTTTTCTGTGTCCCTCACAGGGAAAAATGAACAAGTTCTGTACAGCAAGAGCAGAGAAAACGGCGAAGCTCCAGGAGATCAAGAGGTGGATCCAAGGACTTTTATTTCACCGGGATTGTGCAGTTTCAAGTCTACTCATAACTGTGAAGGCACTAAACCCCCTTTATGCTGCCCAGGAGCCCTGGACTCCGCCTCTCACAAAGCCAATGCCGCCAACTGCTCGCACACTGGAAACTGTTTGGAGGAAGTGTTGAGCTGGGAACATGAAGCCTGCAAGCATGCCGTTTTGGCAGTGTGTAACCCTGCCCACTGTGACCGTCTGTCTGCTGCGGGCAAAGCAAAGGAGTTTGCAGCTGACATCTTCAGACGAGCGAAAGCTGCCACCGGCACTCTGGAGCCGTTGGGCAGCGTAGACATGTGCAAGGAAGACGCCCTACAAAGGAAACTTGCGGGAGACTGCCTTCATATCCTTAATCCGCAAGGAAGCGAGACTTCGGAAACCCTTCCTTCTGCCTCCAGTGAATCCAAATTACCGACCCAGTGTTGTAGTTGTGTTGCAGATACTTGTAGTTATGCCTTAAGTACCAAGGAATCGCATTCTGTTGTTTTGGGGTGCACTTGCACCACCCATGGGAATCCCACCCTAGACAATGATGTATCATCTGATGCTCAAGCAAGGACTGAAGGGACAGGTTGTTTTGTGCAGAGTGACTGGAGCACAATGGATGATTCTAGCACCCAGCACCAGGAAACTGCACAAACAGACCAAGGTTATGTGAATTACATAAAGCTGCACTATGTTTTGGAACCCACTGGCATGGCGGTGGATGATGAAGGTAAGTAGTTAACATCTACAGTATTCTACAGTGCCGCCCGCGTGACCTGCTGAGGCTTTCCAGCACTTCCATTCTTATCTGCACTGTGATTCCATTTGCTGTTCCATATGACTGTCTCAGGTTAGGCTGATCTCAATCCCAAATCTCTCCAAAAATGTGATCTTCTCTCCCGTTAGTACCTTTACTAATTTTCTCTTTGGAACAAAGCTGCAATTATGGAGTCAAGAGTTAAGACAAGAGTGTTTTATTGTCATATGTCCCAAATAGAACAATGAGATTCTTACTTGCAGCAGCACAACAGAATGTGTAAACATAACGGGACAGAAAAAAAAGTTCAGTGTGTGTGTGTATATACACATACTCACATAGATCATATTACGTACACGCAAAAAACAAACAATAATAGTGCAATAATAACAATAATAGTCTGTGTAGTTCAGAGCTTATTTGAGGTTGTAGTGTTTAATAACCAAATGGCTGTAGGGAAGAAGTTGTTCCTGAACCTGGAAAGTGGAAACAAAGAACTACAGATGCTGGTTTATACCAACAATAGACACAAAGTGCTGGAGTTACTCGGCGGGTCAGGCAGCATCTCTGGAGAAAAAGGATGGTAGACGTTTTGGGTCGGGACCCTTCTTCAGACTGAAAGTCGGGGGGGGGAGGGGAGAGGGGTGGTGAAGAGCTGCAGACAAGAAAAGAACAGGAAGGGCCGAATGGCCTACTCCTGCACCTATTGTCTATAGGGCCAACAAGGCTGGCTACAAATGACTTCAGGCAGGGTGGTGCCCTGGTAGGCCCATTGCTGTCAAGGGACGATGTGATCTCAAAAGGGAAACAATGTGGAGAACTGTGGAACTGATAAAACGACAAGAGAGCATATGTAGAAGGTACTTAAAATGAGAGAATTCAATGCTTATACTACTAGGTTGTAAGCTACTCCACCAAAAGAGCTGTTCCTTCAATTTGCGTGTGGTCTCACTCTGGCAATGGAGGTGGCACAGGACAGAAAGGTCAGTGAGGGAATGGGAATTGAAATGGTTGGCAACCGGGAGATCCCGTAGGCTTTGGCGGGCCTTGGTAATCACTAGAAGCCTTGAGGTGCTGTGTTGAACAATGCTTTTAACATAGTGGGAAGTAGTGGGTGTTTGCAACATGGTGGGTGTTTGCAACATGGAAGTGTGAAACCAGCCCAAGTTTATTGCATTCCTTCTTTCAAATTTAACTCTGGCTGCATCTTGGAATCTTTATTTCATACCTTCTGATTCAGTAACATCATCTCTTATACAAAACTGTAGCTTGTACGTGGGAGACTAAAACAGTTTTTGTTTCTCACAGGATATGATGATAAGATCTCATTGCCCTTTGTAGTGACTGACTTGAGAGGAAGGAATCTGAAGCCTTTTAAAGAAAATGCCTTGTTTCAGGTAACTTAACCAATCCAAATTAAAATAGAAATGACAAACTGTGATCGTATGACCTTGTGAACCTACTGTGTTATTAAAAGAAAAGGCACAAAGTGCTGGAGTAACTCAGCAGGTCAGGCAGCATCTCTGGAGAACATCGAAAGGTGATGTTTCGGGTCGGGTCCCTTCTTCAGACTCCCTACCTGAAACCACATGCCCATGTTCTCCAGAGATGCTGCCTGACCCACTGAGTTTCTTCAGCACTTGGTGTCTTTTTCTTTGTAAACCAGCATCTGCTGTTCCTTGTTTCTAATGTGCATCCTGCATGCCTCAAATCCTGCATGCTCTTCATAACCCTTGACTCACCTTAAGTTAAAATCTGGCTCATGGCCGTAAACATGACTCGTAGATAGTCTGCATCATAATTCTTTCCAACATTCAAGGATAAAGCTCCCTATTGAGTAACCCTACCGAGTCATCAGGAGCCTTGAGGATTAATTGACATGACTGTAGCAGGCCGCTGTGCTGAACAATGGTAGGGTGAAATATGGAAGTGTGAAACTAGCCCAAATTTATATTGTGTAGAAAGGAACTGCAGATGCTGGTTTCTACCAAAGATAGACACAAAGTGTTGGAGTAAATCAGCGGGTCAGGCAACATCTCTGGAGAAAAATAATAGGTGATGGAACCCTTCTTCAGACTATTGCAATCCTTCTTTCAAACTTAACTGTGACTAATTTTCTTTCATTGAATTTGGAGCTCTTCAGTCATTCAGTACAAGTGATCCATGCAGATTTTATATTCCAGAACCCTTCTCCAACCCAGCTTCATCTGTATCAGTTCCTTGTATTCTGAAGAAGGATCTCGACCCGAAACATCACCCATTCCTTCTCTCCAGAGATGCTGCCTGTCCCGCTGAGTTACATTCCTTTCTCTCAATTGTACTTGCTTATTTCCAACATCATGGATCCATTCTTTTTACCTCAACATCTTCATATGGAAGTGAGCTCTGTGTTTTGAATGATAGTTTCTTGTAGATCTAACATTATAGCTTGCTTTTGAAATCGATTTTAAATGCTTAAGATGAACAGAAACATTTAAAAACTGTTCAAAAGGAGTTATTTACTTCGAAGAATAAATGTACTTAAAATCATAATGAAGATATAAATTAATTAAAACATTCAGACTAAGTAAAATGAACCAAAAAAAAATCGTGATCACTTATCTGCACTCAACATTTTAGTCAAAGAGTGTAAGAAAATAACTGCAGATGCTGGTACAAATCGAAGGTATTTATTCACAAAATGCTGGAGTAACTCAGCAGGTCAGGCAGCATCTCAGGAGAGAAGGAATGGGCGACGTTTCGGGTCGAGACCCTTCTTCAGACTGTCATGTGGGTGAGCTAATTTGCCTTGCATGTTGCTGTAAAGCCATCAACTCAGGATAGAGTCCAGCAGTGGGAGAGAAGGCCAGATAGACCGGTTGCGACTAATGCATAGCAATGCACTGAAAGGAAAGCAGACATCAGATGACTCCTTAGGAGCAACCTGGGACTTCTGGCAAATTACATTTCATTAAACACCGGCCTTATTTGCAACTGTTTCTACTGTAGATTAACCGGCTGGTATGCTTCACCCACTGAGGCACAGATTGAATCAATGATGCATACAGATTGAATATAATGCATACAGATCCTCAGTTTAAAGTCTCATCCAAAAGATGGGGACTCTTACAGGTAGTATTTCCCTGCCTTGCTGTGTCAATCTACTAAGGATTTGTGTGTGTCCCATGTTCAGTGCAGTCAAGGCTGTTCTGTGGATGTAGATTTATATATGGAAACTATTTATTGCATGAGATGTCACACTGAAATCATGTGCCTGCAAGTGATTGTCCAATATTTTATCTATTTCTAGGGCAAGTATCTGACTGTAGAGCAACTGACACTTGACTTTGAATATGTTATTAATGAGGTGATAAGGAATGATGCTTCCTGGTCAAAACGCTATTGTTCCTTCAGTGATTATGATATAGTAATCCTAGAGGTGAGTGATTAAACAAAACAAAAGAAGGGTTATGAACTGCTTGGCAGTGGTGTGTCGGAATGTATCTTGTCATGTTGAATAATTGTTGACCAGTTCCTGATCCACCTTAAATATTCACTAATTCCATCACCGGCACACAGCGGCTGCACTGTGTACCATCGATAAAACACCCTCGAGCAGCTTGCCAAGGTTTGTTCAACAGCGCCTTCTAAACTCACGACAGTCAGTACGAGAGCAGAAGTGCCACTACCAGTGGACTCCCTGATCAGCCATCCTGATTTGGGAATACGTTGTTTACTTAGTGGCCATTAGATTGAAATGCTTGCGGCACGGTGGCGCAGCGGTAGAGTTGCTGCCTTACAGCGAATGCAGCGCCGGAGACTCGGGTTCGATCCTGACTACGGGCGCCGTCTGTACGGAGTTTGTACGTTCTCCCCGTGACCTGCGTGGGTTTTCTCCGAGATCTTCGGTTTCCTCCCACACTCCAAAGACGTACAGGTATGTAGGTTAATTGACTGGGTAATATGTTAAAAACAAATTGTCCCTAGTGTGTGTAGGATAGTGTTAACGTGCGGGGATCGCTGGGCGGCGCTGACTCG
The DNA here is from genome assembly GCF_053455715.1 of Rhinoraja longicauda. Classification (NCBI taxonomy): domain Eukaryota; kingdom Metazoa; phylum Chordata; class Chondrichthyes; order Rajiformes; family Arhynchobatidae; genus Rhinoraja; species Rhinoraja longicauda. Next base: position 13,052,620 of record NC_135989.1, read on the forward strand.
GTGGGCCGAAGGGCCTGTCGCGCTGTATCTCTAAATCTAAAAAAATCTAAAATCTCACTCCCCCAACAATGATAAGCACTTTGATACATATTAGATAAGTATCTCAGATACAGTTCAAGTATATAGCAGTAGTACACTGAGACAGTATACAGAGTCGCCAGTTGGCGCTCTTTCCAAGTCACAGTAGTTGTAAGTGCAGGGATCTTGATCTGACCATGAAGGTTTGTTGTCCTGACGGCGTTGCAGGGTCGGCCTGGCCAAGCGTAGCCGTGGTGGCCTCCACTGCTGCTCCACCGCTAAAATTGTCTTGTATGTTGTTGAAGGGCCTCGTGTGGCCTGGGGAATATTGAAGACATAAATCAGAGTGCCACTATACTTAAGTGCAGTTCCATTTCTGCTCGCTGTATTTAGATGTGTAATTAGCACCTTATAGAACAGTGATCTGTTTTCGTTCCAAGGTATGTCCGGTGACCAACCATGTCATCATTAACATAGGACTGCTGCTCTTAGCGTACCCTTCAGATGAGGAAGGACAAGTAAGGTAAGGTCAAACTATGAAACTTTTAAAACTTCTCAGCAAGATTTGGACAGAAACATGGATGGGATGAGTGAAGAGGGACATGGGCCAAACGCAGGCAGGTGGGACTAATGTAGATGGGGCATGTTGGTTGTAGTGGATAAGTTGGGCCGAAGGGCCTATTTCCAAGCTGTTTGGCTCTATGACCGATTAGATCGAAGGCACATTGCTGTCAGGGGTACATGAAATTTGTTTTCTAAGGGCGAGTTTCATGTTGATCAAGCAGGCATCTGCACCACATTGCTGCTGTTCCTGTAAATTGGAATGAAAGGAGTTATTTTTGCCACGAGATAAAAGTAGATGATTCTCTGACTGGGGATCGAAGCATATGACCCATCAAACGTGCCCCTACTGCAAATTCATTCACATTGTCGCTCTTTAATCTGAAACATTGGGTATTAGTTCATTCCTGCACTCTCACTGTATGTTTCTCCACCTTTCATGAGTACAGGGATCTCAGTATTACAGGTGCTCCTCGACTTACGATAGGGTTACGTTCCGAGAAACCCATTGGAAACCGAAAATATTGTACGTCGAAATGCATTGAATACAACTGATCACGTGGCCGGAAGCGAGCTGTGGGCCGCTGCCGTTTGCACCATCGCAAAGTCGAAATATCGTAAGCCGGGGAGCACCTGTACTGTTTGTTTATTATGTGCCAATGTTTACAATCTCGCCCATGTATTAAACTGCTATTAAACTTGATGAATGATTTTTCAGACCCAAGGCGTATCACACTTGTTTGAAGGGTGCATGGAACCTGAACACGGGCACCTTTGCGACTGTGGGTGTTGGGGACTTGACCGCTGTCCAGGGTCAGACAAGGTAAGGTAAACGGTGCATTCTGCCTGCACCACCTCGGTTGCGAAATGGAAAATCCAGTCCAGCTAATGTTTGCCCTTTCTGGCTCCCTTACGCAGCGGCAGTGTTTGGAGCACCTTTCGGAAAAGCTGCGTTGATGTCGCAATGCGATGGCTCGTTCCCGAAAGTACCTTTCGCAATGTCAACAGGATGACTAACGAAGCTTTGCATAAAGGTGTGCGGTAATGCCGTGGATGTGAGTTGTATGTGGCACACACCATCCAGCCAATCAACTACAAACTGCGTTCCCTTCCCCAGTTCTATACAGCAGCCACACACCTCCCAGTGCCTTGAGGCTTCTGTGCACTAATTGACCTTGTCAGCCGGCATTCAGTGCTGTTTCTTCTTTTCCCTTGTTTTTATTCAAAGAGGGTGTGCCCATTGAAGGAGCTCTGTTGCGATAATACAAGGCATATTCCCCCCTTCCCCTGAGAACTGTCTGCTATTCACTTGGATAGTTTGGTTTAGACATACAGTGCAATGGCCTTAAGGCCCACCGAGTCCACACCGACCAGCGATCACCCCTGTACACTCACCTACACACGCTAGGGACAATTTTACAACTTACTGAAGCCAATTAACCTACAAACCATTACCTCTTCGGAATGTGAGAGGAAACCGGAGCACCGGGCGAAAACCGACATGGTGACGGGGAAACGTACAATCTCTGTACAGACAACACCCGTAGTCAGGATTGAACCTGGGTCTCTGGCGCTGAATGGCAGCTGCTCTACTGTTGTGCCACTGCACCGCCCATAGAACTGTGGATAATAGACTTAAAAGTCAGGAGATGTGTAAAGACAACCTTATAGATCAATGCACTGTTATTTTGTGCATTTGTCTATTGTGATTTTTCTTACCAGCCCCTCAAAAATCTGCTCCAGTTAATCCATCCAGTAGTGTTTGAGTCATGTTGCCTGTGAAGTTGTTTCACAGTAATGTTTTTAGTTTAGAGATAAAACTTGGAAACAGGCCCTTGGGCTCACCTAGTCCACGCCGACCAGTTCACATTAGATCTGCTATCCCATTTTTGCACGTACACTAAGGGCAATTTTACCAAGGCCATTAACTTACAAACCCATGTCTTTGGGATGAGGGAGGAAAGCAGTGCCCAGCGAAAAGCTCCTTGATCACAGGGGGAACATGCAAACTGCACACAAAGAGTGTCTGAGTTTGGGATTGAACCCGGGTCTCTGGGCTGTGCAGTAGCAGCAGCACTACCAGCTGCACCACCGTGCTGCCCACTGAGGCAGTGTGAAGCATTACAATGCACATGACCTGTGCCATAATTAATTTGCCTGCAGTAATCTCATGATCATGTTGTTTCAATTGCATGTTAATCACACTGGATGCCGATGAGCAGATTAGCCTTTGTGATTGGAAAACCAGGGAGCAAAGGGTAGGTATATAATGATTTCATGTGAATCTCGGCTTCTATCTAGGTCGCTCGCTGAAGCGCCTGGCAGATAGTGGACGCAGTATGTGGATTGTTCTGTAGTCGTGACTCTCCATCATTCGTTCAGACGATGACTTTTAAAGGGAAGATTCAAGAGACCATCTCTCAAGAACAAAGCCAGTGCCAATGCATTGAAGATTTTAAGTTTTCTTTTATAAAGCTACCTCTTTATTCAGAATTTTGTTTCATTCATTCCTTCTCAAGCCATTAAGAAACCCTTGGAGATTTTAGGAATAAGAATTGATCTTCCAAGCGTGTGCACAACATTTGAATAGTTATGTTTTTTTGAGACTGGTACTTAAATATAAGTACTGTCCTTCCCCTTCACTGAAGTTTAATATCTCTGATGTTTGCAATTACCTCAGTATCTAATTTACGACTTTGTTAATTTGTGTTAATGTCTATTGAAGATTTCCAGAATGCTTATCTGGATAGTATTTTTTTTAGAAAGACAGTGCAAGTACGTTTAACATTATTTAGGGTCTAGTTTAAAAAATTTGAGGAGCTGGTTGCATTCCTTCCTTCGTTCGTGGCTCTGGCCAACAATACTTGTCACTGGACATTAGGCATTCTTCATAGCAGCCAGCCTCCATCAGAATTCATCGGTGAGATGGGTTTCCTGGTTACAGATTTGCAGATGATAAGTGATGTAACCAGTTTCCACGTTGGGCTGTTGCTGAGTATGAATATGTTCCTCTGATTTTTAATAAAGGAGATTCAGAAACTTGGTGTGATTGTCTGCTTTAGAAATGTAACACGGTCTGTCAATGTTGGCTCACTGAGTAGAGATTGGCCCAGCTGGCTAGCCATTAAAACTCGGACAACACCAGAATCTGTGGCCAGTAACATCATAAAACGAAACAGACTGACAAGATTTAGAGCCAGGATTTGCAATAAGCATTTACTGCAAATTGTCTGCTCTTGAGGGGAGCTGAAATGATTTGCAAAGTAAATTATTTGCAAAGTGGGGATTTAAAAAAAAAAAAAATCCTGCCAGAGATTGTTGGCTCTATGAAGGTATGTGAGCAGAAATTACTGGATTTAATAACAAGCCATGGTCTACATTTGTGAGTATAACCAACCCACAAAGATGTTTGGATCACAAATGGGAGGAAGCAGATTCCATCTGAAAATGAATCAATTTCTTTCCCATGCTGTTGTAGTGGATGGGTCATGAGGGAGTGGAACGGCTGTTGGGTGTATATGTTTGCAATATTACTGGCACGACCAAGATTGATTGTTTCAGGTTGAGACCCTTCTTCAGAGACCCGCTGAGTTAATCTAGCACTTTGTGTCTTTGGTATACACCAGCATCTGCAGTTCCTATCTACAGCCCTTTGTCACAAAATTGCTTTGAATGAGTGGTCACACTAAAGAAATTCCCCTCCCCACCAAAACTATGCATCCTGATAAAGTAGATAATAGACAATAGGTGCAGGAGGAGGCCATTCGGCCCCTCGAGCCAGCACCGCCATTCAATGTGATCATGGCTGATCATTCCCAATCAGTACCCCGTTCCTGCCTTCTCCCCATACCCCCTGACTCCGCTATCCTTAAGAGCTCTATCTAGCTCTCTCTTGAATGCATTCAGAGAATTGGCCTCCGCTGCCATCAGAGGTAGAGAATTCCACTCCAACCTCTGCTCCCCACCATTCTACCCATCAATGTTTAGAAAATGACCATTGAATAATTAAATACACCATTAAAAACCGTGCAAATAAACTTAGTTTTTATTAAAAATGTATAAATTAACCTTATTAAAATATACAATTACGCCTTATTAAAAATGCAGATATAATCAAAAATAATGCAAATACATTTTAATGCAAATTGTGTCAATGATCATCTTTCTTATTTAAAGAGGGGATCGTGGAGAAGCAGGAAAACTCTGTGCTCTTCCCCACCGCCGGCGGCGCTGCGGCGTGGACTCTTTGGGCAGCAACTGGCTCTTCAAAACCAAAGCAAGGCCGGGGTTGCCGGAGCCCGGCGCTAGGCCGCGTTGCCAAGGAGACGGAGGCTGCCGCTGCCCGGGCGCGTCACTACCGGGGGGCGTATCCGGGCTGGGGACAAGATGGCGGCGCACAGGCTGGGGGTGAGGACAGGGCAATGGGGACATGGGGCTGAAGGGGAGAACACTGCACAGGCTGAGGGTGAGGACAGGGGACTGGGACTGGGTGAAGGGGAGAACGTGGCACTGCACAGGGTGGGGGTGAGGACAGGGACATGGGAATGGAGAATGGCACTGGGAATGGGAACATGGGACTGGGTGAAGGGGAGAACATGGCACTGCACAGGGTGAGGACAGGGGAATGGCACTGGGAACTGCACTGGGACTGGGTGAAGGGGAGAACATTCTGCACAGGCAGGGGGTGAGGACAGGGACATGGGAATGGAGAATGGCACTGGGAATGGGACTGGGTGAAGGGGAGAACATGGCACTGCACAGGCTGGGGGCGAAGAACAAGTACATGGGAATGGCACTGGCACTGGGAACTGCACTGGGTCTGGGTGAAGGGGAGAACAATCTGCACAGGCTGGGGGTGAGGACAGGGACATGGGAATGGAGAATGGCACTGGGAATGGGAACATGGGATTGGGTGAAGGGGAGAACATGGCACTGCACAGGCTGGGGGTGCGGACAGGGACATGGGAATGGAGAATGGCACTGGGAATGGGAACATGGGATTGGGTGAAGGGGAGAACATGGCACTGCACAGCCACGGGCTGGGGGTGAAAATGGGGAATGGGAACATGGGTCTGGGTGAAGGGGAGAACATGGCACAGCACAGGCTGGGGGGAGGATGGGGACTGGGACTGGGAACATGGGTCTGGGTGAAGGGGAGAACACTGTATACGCTGGGGGTGAGGACAGGGGAATGGGGACATGGGTCTGGGTGAAGGGGAGAACACTGCACAGGCTGGGGGTGAGGACGGGGACAGGGTAATGGCACTGGCACTGGGAACGGACTGGGTGAAGGGTGAGAACATGGCACAGCACAGGCTGGGGGCGAAGACAGGGACAGGGGAATGGGGAATGGCACTGGGAATGGGAACATGGGACTGGGTGAAGGGGAGAACATAGCACTGCACAGCCACAGGCTGGGGGTGAGGACGGGGACAGGGGAATGGCAATGGGAATGGCACTGGAAATAGACTGGGAATGGGACTGGATGTGGGTGAAGGGGAGAACATGGCATTGCACAGGCTGGGGGTGAGAATGGGGAATGTGAATGGGAACATGGGTCTGGGTGAAGGGGAGAACACTGCACAGGCTGGGGGTGAGGGTAGGGAATGGGGAATGGCGCTGGGACTATGGGACTGGGTGAAGGGGAGAACATGGCACTGCACAGGCTGGGGGCGAGGACAGGGACAGGGGAATGGCAATGGGAATAGACTGGGAATGGGACTGGGATCTGCACTGGGTCTGAGTGAAGGGGAGAACATGGTGGCGCACAGGCTGAGGGCGAGGACAGGGGAACGGCAATGGGAATAGACTGGGAATGGCAATGGGAACATGGGTCTGGGTGAAGGGGAGAACATGGCACTGCACCGGCTGGGGGTGAGGGTGAGGATGGGACTGGGAATGGCGCATAGGCTGGGGGTGAGGAATGGGAATGGAAATAAACTGGGAACGGGAATGGCAATGGCACTGGGAATGAATCTAGGGGAGAACATGGCGGCGCACCGGCTGGGGTTAAGGGTGAGGGCTGGGACTGGGGAATGGGAATGGCAATAGACTAGGAACGGGAATGGTAATGGCACTGGGAATGGGTCTAGGGGAGAATATGGCACTACACAGGCTGGGGGTGACGGGAATGGGAATAGCAATAGACTGGGAACGGGTATGGCAATGGCACTGGGAATGGGTCTGGGTGAACGGGAGAACATGGTGGAGCACAGGCTGGGGGTGAGGACAGGGGAATGGGTATGGGACTGGGATTAGGTCTAGGGGAGACCATGGTGCTGCACAGGCTGGGGTTGAGGAATGGCAATGGCAATATTCATGACATTTCTATGCATGTACATATTTTTTTACCAGACATTTGTGCACCATTCCAAGTGGTTGGCGGCAGGATGCAGGAAGATCCATCAGACGTCGGGGTGTCGCCATCCATTAGTCCCTATCGTCATCGAGCAAACTGTAAGTGCTCTAAGGGGAACAAGCCCCTTTGTGAATCAGATAACACGCCACTTCCAGTGCAAGTAGTTCCACTGAAATGCGATAAGATGCTTTGAGTTAGAGAGAATCCCGTTACACAAACAAACCTGTTAATGGGGAGAAGAAGGGTCTCGACCCGAAACGTCACCCATTCCTTCTCTCCCGAGATGCTGCCTGACCTGCTGAGTTACTCCAGCATTTTGTGAATAAATCGATTTGTACCAGCATCTGCAGTTATTTTCTTATACTGTTAATGTGGAGGTTGGGGGGGAGGTTTGGCTTGAGAGTTTCACACTGAAAACAGCAACGCTTTTTTACTCAAAGGATCATCAAAAATAATGGTATTTTTAATAGCTTTAAATGACTGTAAACTGTGAATGCAAAAGACAACATATTAAAGGTCCACCACCGATTTTTCGGCAACTGCCCACATGTCTTTGGGAAGTGGGAGGAAAAGAGAGCACCAGGAAGAAACCCATGTGGTCACACGGAGAACATGCAAACTCCACACAGACAGTAGCCGAGGGCAGGATTGAACCCAGGTCTCTGGCGCTGTGAGGCAGCAGCTCTACCAGCTGTGCCACCCGCAACTTGAACGGGAATGTGATGGAATCATCACATCTGTAGGTAATGAAGGCACTCGTGAGTTTTTTAATTAACGTGATTTTTGAGACAAGGCTCAGATATTGGAAAGATCTGACTGATGTTGGTAATGAAGAGGATATAGAATTAGGGGTTCAACTCTAAACTAATTGCTCCATCAAACAAATAGTCAGCTGTGCCCTGTAATCATCTCTCCCTTCCAGGGTCGTGGGGAGCGAGCTTATGATATCTACTCAAGGCTACTGAGAGAGAGAATTATTTGCGTCATGGGACCTGTGAGTATTATTTGTTTTGAGTGTCTCCTTACTTTGGCCGTTTTAGTCGACTTTATTAACTGTGTGTGTTTCTCTCAGATAGACGACAACATTGCCAGCTTGGTCATCGCTCAATTGCTGTACCTTCAGTCCGAGAGTAACAAGAAGCCGATCCACATGTACATCAACAGTCCCGGTGAGCTCCAGTCATAGAGTCGTACAGTGAGGAAACAGGCCCTCCGGCAGGGTAGGACGGTCCCCAGTTCCATCTCCTTCCGCCCTTGCTCCTCGCCCCCTTCACTTCCGTCATCAACACCAGCTCCCTCCTCCTCCCGGACGACTCCATGTTGAATGCTGAAGATGTTGAGCCCACAGCTGGGCGGCACTCCAGACCCCACCTCGATATTGCGCTGAAATGTTTAACAAATGCTCGCAGCAGTAGAGCTACTGCCTCACAGCGTCAGAGACCGGGTTTGATCCTGACCACGGGTGCTGTCTGTACAGAGTTTTCACGTTCTCCCCCAGACCTGCATGAATTTTCTCTGGGTGGTCCAGTTTTCTGCCGCATCCCAAAGACGTACAGGTTTGTTGGTTAATTGGCTTTGGTAAAATTGTAAATTGTCCTTAGTGTGCGTAGGATAGTGTTAGTGAGCGGGGATCACTGGTCGGCACATACTCGATGGGCCGAAGGGCCTGTTTCCGCTCTGTATCTCTGAAGTAAACTAAACTAAGCTATACTGCATTTCCTAGTTTTGTTTAGTTTATTGTCACGTGTACAATAAACATTTATTGCAGTGTTGTACAGTGAAAAGCTTTTGTTGCATGCTAACCAGTCAGCGGAAAGACAATAGATGATCGCAATCAAGCCGTTTACAGTGTGTGTAGATACATGATTAGGGAATAATGTTTAAGAAAATAACTGCAGATGCTGGTACGAATCAAAGGTATTTATTCACAAAATGCTGGAGTAACTCAGCGGGTCAGGCAGCACCTCAGGAGGGAAGGAATGGGCGACGTTTCGGGTCGAGACCCTTCTTCAGTCTGACCCGAAACGTCACCCATTCCTTCTTCAGTCTGAAGAAGGGTCTTGACCTGAAACGTCACCCATTCTTTCTTCAGTCTGAAGAAGGGTCTTGACCCGAAATGTCACCCATTCCTTCTTCAGTCTGAAGAAGGGTCTTGACCCGAAACGTCACCCATTCCTTCTCTCCTGAGATGCTGCCTGACCCGCTGAGTTACTCCAGCATTTTGTGAATAAATACCTTCGATTTGTACCAGCATCTGCAGTTATTGTCTTAAAACATCATTGCCTATATAATCTCATTTCCCTTTTACCCTAACTAGTCTGAAGAAGGGCCTCAACCCAAAACGTCACCCATTCCTTCTCTCCTGAGATGCTGCCTGACCCGCTGAGTTACTCCAGCGCTTTGTGAATAAATAAGGGGAAAATGTTTTATAGTTTACAGTACAGTTTATTGTCACGTGTGCAGAGATACAGTGGAGAGCTTGTAGTTTAGTAGTTGAGGCCTGTCGTCTAGCTGTGGTGGGATGATTTGGTTGCCTGATTCCTATAAAGCGTGTCCACCTCCCCCTTCTCCCGTGCAGGCGGCGTGGTGACAGCTGGCCTGGCGATCTACGATACCATGCAGTACATTCTGAACCCCATCTCCACCTGGTGCGTGGGACAAGCCGCCAGCATGGGCTCCTTGCTGCTGGCCGCGGGCTGTCCCGGAATGAGGCACTCCCTGCCCAACGCACGCGTCATGATTCACCAGCCCTCAGGAGGGGCATACGTAAGTACCCAGGCACCATCTGGCCTCGGGGCATTGTCGCAGCTCAGAAAGTATCCAATGCTTCATAGAGCATGAAAATGGCACTGCTTGTCCATGCTGACAAAGTTGGCTTTACATAGAAACATCTTAGGCCCCCCCTTGGTCATGCCTGACCATGGGTGATGCATCCTAGTTGGCTGCTTGCTCCACACCTCGGCTAGAGCAGCGTCGCTTGTGGCTGAAGAGACCGATGTGGGAGTGACAGTCTCTGTTGCAAAGGTCACCTTTGTGTGTGGTCTCTGGTCTGGTGAAGTTGCTGCGCTCCTTTCTGCGTGCCCGCTTGTCTGCCTCTGCGTTCATCAGTTTCTCTTCCCCCGTTTTGAGATGTTGGTTCAGGGTACCTCTCCACCTTGTACGGTCAGCTGCAAGGCTCTCCCAGGACTCCACATCGATGTCGAGCGCCTTCAAATCTCTCTTGCAGACATCCTTGTAACGTAGCTGGGGGCGGCCGATAGTTCTCCTACCAGATGTCAGCTCTCCATAGAGAATGTCTTTTGGAATACGGCCATCCTCCACGTGGTGGACATGGCCCAGCCACCGCAGCCTGAGTAGAGTGGACAAACATAGAGAAGTAGAGAAGAATGTTTCTGAGTAGAGAAACATACAAACATAGAAAATAGGTGCAGGAGGAGGCCATTTGGCCCTTTGAGCCAGCACCACCATTCATTGTAATCGTGGCTGGGCTAGTCATTTGGAAAAGAAAGGCCTAAATAAAGTGGACGTAGAGAGGACGTTTCCTGTAGTGGGAGAGTCTAGGACCAGAGTGCACAGTCTTAGAATAAAAAGACCCACTTTCCATATGGAGATGAGGAATTTCTTTAGTCAGAGGGTGGTGAATCTGTGGAATTCATTTGCACAGATGGTTGTGAAGGCCAAGGTAATTTGTATTTTTAAGGCAGAGAGTGATAGGTTCTTGATTAGGAAGGGGGGATAAAGGTTATGGGGAGAAGGCAGGAGAAAAGAGTTGCTAGGGGAAAATAGATCAGGCATGACTGAATGGCGGAGCAGACACGATGGGCTGAATGGCCCAATTCTGTTTCTATGTAATATGATCTTAAGGCCATTTGCAATATCCTTCCAAACCCCTCTTATCAACATTTGTGTCCGTATGTCTTTTGAAAGTTATGAATGTATGTGCTTCCGTAGCTTCCTCTGGCATTACACCAAAATCCATAGACTTCTGATTTCAGAAATGACATCATAGAAACATAGAAAATAGGTGCAGGAGGAGGCCATTCGGCCCTTCGAGCCTGCACCGCCATTCAATATGATCATGGCTGATCATCCAGCTCAGTAACCTGTACCTGCCTTCTCTCCATACCCCCTGATCCCTTTAGCCACAAGGGCCACATCTAACTCCCTCTTAAATATAGCCAATGAACTGGCCTCAACTACCTTCTGTGGCAGAGAATTCCACAGACTCACCACTCTCTGTGTGAAGAAATGTTTTCTCATCTCGGTCCTAAAAGACTTCCCCCTTATCCTTAAGCTGTGACCCGGCACATGGCACATGGGGACCGTTCAATCCCTCCAGCCTGATGCACCTGCATTGTACCCTGACCTATTTACATCCCTTAATGCCCTTGCACCATAGCAGGAGGTGGAATCAGACACAATCATTCCATTTTGTTCAGAGGGGTGTAGGGGAGACACTTGAAAAGGCTAGCCATAGAAGGAGGCACAGGTACCTGCTAATGCTGGTTTAGTTCAGTTCAGTTTAGTTTATTGTCGCGTGTACTGAGGTTCAGTGAAAAGCTTTTGTTGTGTGCTACCCAGTCAGCAGAAAGACAATACATGATTACAATCGAGCCACTTACAGTGTAGAGATACATGATAAGGGAATATAAGAAAATAACTGCAGATGCTGGTTCAAATCGAAGGTATTTATTCACAAAATGCTGGAGTAACTCAGCAGGTCAGGCAGCATCTCGGGAGAGAAGGAATAGGTGACGTTTCGGGTCGAGACCCTTCTTCAGACTGATGTCAGGGGGGCGGGACAAAGGAAGGATATAGGTGGAGACAGGAAGATAGAGGGAGATCTGGGAAGGAGGAGGGGAAGAGAGGGACAGAGGAACTATCTAAAGTTGGAGATGTCGATATTCATACCACTGGGCTGCAAGCTGCCCAGGCGAAATATGAGGTGCTGTTCCTCCAATTTCCGGTGGGCCTCACTATGGCACTGGAGGAGGCCCATGACAGAAAGGGAATAACGTTTAGTGCAAGGTAAAGCCAGCAAAGTCTGATCAAGGATAGTCTGAGGGTCACCAATGAGGTGGATAGTAGTTCAGGACTGCTCTCTGGTTGTGGTAGGATGTTTCAGTTGCCTGATAACAGCTGGGAAGAAACTGTCCCTGAATCTGGATCCCTGAAAAGACTGGAGCGACTAGGCTTGTATACACCGGAATTTAGAAGGATGAGAGGGGATCTTATTGAAACATATAAGATTATTAAGGGATTGGACACATTAGAGGCAGGAAACATGTTCCCAATGTTGGGGGGAGTCCAGAACCAGGGGCCACAGTTTAAGAATAAGGGGTAGGCCATTTAGAACGGAGATAAGGAAAAACTTTTTCAGTCAGAGAGTTGTAAATCTGTGGAGTTCTCTGCCTCAGAAGGCAGTGGAGGCCAATTCTCTGGATGCTTTCAAGAGAGAGCTAGATGGAGCTCTTAAAAATAGCGGAGTCAGGGGGTATGGGGAGAAGGCAGGAACGGGGTACTGATTGTGAATGATCAGCCATGATCACATTGAATGGCGGTGCTAGCTCTAAGGGCCGAATGGCCTCCTCCTGCACCCATTGTCTATCTGGAGGTGCATGTTTTCACACTTCTTTACAAAGAAAGATAGAAGGATATGGTCGTAATGTGGGCAAACGGGCAAGTAGGTTGGCATGGACATGGTGGGCAGAAGGGCCCATTTCTGTGCTGTATGATCCTGTGACTCTCTCAGTGGCTTTGAGTAGTGCAGTTACCAAAGAAGCAGGAATCCGCGCAAAGCCGATGGGAATGAGGGGACGTGTAATGCAGATGCAGATACAGAGGTAAGCTCTAACCGCTGGTGTGTGGTGCTTGTTCATAGGGCCAGGCAACTGACATCGCCATTCAGGCAGAGGAGATCCTCAAAATTAAGAAGCAGATCAATAATATTTACGCCAAGCACACCAAGCAGCCACTCCAGGTGATCGGTAAGTGCTGAATGCAATCAGTAATTTCAGATTGACGTGATCATCTTCATAGAAACATGGAAAATAGGTGCAGGAGTAGGCCATTCGGCCCTTCGAGCCTGCACCGCCATTCAATATGATCATGGCTGATCATCCACAATCAGTATCCCGTCCCTGCTTTCCCCCATATCCCTTGATTCCGTTAGCCCTAAGAGCTAAATCTAACTCTCTCTTGAAAACATGTCACCAGCACCCACATAAGTACCACTGTAACAGCAGCAAAGAATCACTCGGATTACCAGGCTGTAGTGATCCACCTTTTTTAATCATATCTTTCATTCATTTGTTCTATATCTCTCTATATCACTGTCTATCCCTTTCCCCTGACTCTCAGTCCGAAGAAGGGTCTCGTGAAACGTCACCAATTCCTTTTCTCCACAAATGCTGCCTGACCTGCTGAGTTACTCCAGTTTGTTGTGCCCATCTTCGGCTTGGATTTCAGTTGGAATTCTGGCCGAGGGAGTATTACAAGTGTGAAAAGCTCAGTGTCTCACAAGATGGCTGATCTCTTTCATAAGATCACAAGTGATAGGAATAGAATTAGGCCATTCGGCCCATCAAGTTTGCTCCGCCATTCAATCATGGCTGATCTATCTCCTGCCATTCCCCTGCCTTCTCCCCATAACTTCTGCTACCTGTACTAATCACGAATCTATCTTTCTCTGCCTTAAAAATATCCACTGACTTGGTCTCCACAGCCTTCTGTGGCAAAGAATTCCACAGATTCACCACCCTCTGACTAAAGAAATTCCTTCTCATCTCCTTCCTAAAAGAACGTCCTGTAATTCCGAGGCTGTGACCTCTAGTCCTAGACTCTCCCACTAGTGGAAATATCCTTTCCACCTCCACTCTATCCTCTATGCCTTTCTCTATTCTGTACGTTTTAATGAGGTGCCCCCCCACTCATTCTTCTAAACTCCAGCGAATATAAGCCCAGTGCCGTCAAAACGCTCACTGATACAGTATGTTACCCCACTCGTTCCCAGGGCAATGGGGCTTACGTGTTAATTCCCCGGATCTGAGTAATGCTGATGAAACAAGGGTGGCACGGTGGTAGAGTTGCAGCCAGAGGCGTGGCTTCAATCCTGACTGAGGGTGCAGGAAAGAACCGCAGATGCCGGTTTAAATCGAAGATGGACACTAAAGGCTGGAGTAACTCAGCGGGACAGGCACATCTGTGTGAGGGAATGAATGGGTGACGTTCACTCCAGAGATGCTGCCTGTCCCGCTGAGTTACTCCAGCATTTTGTGTGTACTGACTGACTGACTGCGGGTGCCGTGTGTGTAGTAACCCTTGTCCTTTGTGGCCGGCCTGACGACCCTGTTGCTTTGCAGAAGGGGTAATGGAGCGGGACCGCTACATGAGCCCCGTGGAGGCTCAGGAGTTCGGGATCATTGACAAGGTCCTCGTGCATCCTCCGCAGAACGGGGAGGATGAGCCGCAGCTGGTTCACAAGGACGACACCACCACCACATCTGGCTCACCGGAGCCCTGAGCTGAGCCCCCCCCACATCTGTCCACCGCTCGCCCAGCTTCTCCGCGGTGTGTAGATTAATATTTTTATTAAATGATCGCTACCCGAAGCCTCTCCGATGTGGTGCTACCTCACTTTCCCGGTCCTCGCCCAAGAGATGTGAACACAGTCCCAAAACTGCTCATGTAATTCTAAATGTGGCCTGACCAGTACCTCACAGAGCCTCAGCACTACATCATTATCCCCATCCCTGAGAGCGGTGGCGCAGCGGGAGAGTTGGCGCCTCACAGCGCCAGAGGCCCGGGTTGGATCCCGACTACGGGTGCTTGTCTGTGCGGAGTTTGTACCTTCTCCCCGTGACCTGCATGGGTTTTCCCCATGAGCTCCGGTTTCCACCCACACTCCTAAAGACGTACACGTTTGTAGGTTGTGTAAGAAATTTAGCTGCAGATGCTGGTACAAATCGAAGGTATTTATTCACAAAATGCTGGAGTAACTCAGCAGGTCAGGCAGCATCGCAGGTGCTGCCTGACCTGCTGAGTTACTCCAGCATTTTGTGAATAAATACCTTCGATTTGTACCAGCATCTGCAGTTATTTTCTTATACTAGAGAACAGCCCACTGCCCAAGTTATGAGTAGTGAACTTTAATCTTGTATTTCAATGGTACTTTATTGTCTCTTACCTAGACGCACAAGTTTGTTGGTTCATTGGCTTCTGTAAAATTATAAATTGTGTGTGTTGGATAGTGCTAGTGTACGGGGCGTTCGCTGGTGGGTGTGGACTTGGTGGAGGGAAGGATCTGTTCTCGTGCTGTATCTCTAAACTAAACCTACTGCAGACTGAATGGTCACCATTTCACACTTTTGTAGGTTAATTGGCTAGGTAAAATTATAAATTGTCCCTAGTGTGAGTAGGCTAGCGTTAATGTATGGGGATTGCCGATCAGCACTAACTCAGTGAGCTGAAGAGCCTGTTTCCACACTGTATCTCTAAACCTTTCACTGTTTCTTGGTACATGTGACAATAAACTAATCTAACTAACACAGAGTCGTGGCCAGTTCATCCCTTGCAGTTCTGTGGGAGACATGTGCTCTCAGATATATGGTTTTTCATTTAAAGGACACAACCACGGCTCCATCTGTCCTCAGGATACATTTACTTTTAAAGAAATGGACTGGAGTTCGCTTTAGAGGTTCTGGTCAATAATTAGTTGTTGGATTCGATTTCTGCATCACATTTGGGCGGCACGGTGGCGCAGCAGTAGAGTTGCCGCCTTACAGCGAATGCAGCGCCGGAGACTCGGGTTCGATCCTGACTACGGGCGCCGTCTGTACGGAGTTTGTACGTTCTCCCCGGGCCCTGCGTGGGTTTTCTCCGAGATCTTCGGTTTCCTCCCACACTCCAAAGACGTACAGGTATGTAGGTTAATTGACTGGGTAAATGTAAAAAAAATATATATTTTTTTGTCCGTGGTGTGTGTAGGATAGTGTTAATTTGCTGCATAATGTTTCTTGTGTGCAAACTCCACACAGACAGCATCGGCGGTCGGGACAAAACCTGTGTCGCTGGAACTGTGTGGCAGCAGCTCTACTCACTGTATCGTTGTTTAGTCTATTTAAACTTCTTCCCAGTGTTTTAATGCGCTATGCTACTTTCCAAATCATCCATGATTTTGAAAGTTCTGCCTTCGTTCCAGAACAACTTTAGTATGGTCTTTCCACCACTGACCCACACCATGACAAGTTTACTTTCAAACTCTTGAATGTCAAGTCAAGAGTGTTTTATTGTCATGTGGCCCAGATAGATCAATTAAATTCTTACTTGCAGCAGGACAACAGAATATGAAAACATAGTACACTGTAAACAATATAACAAATGAGAAAAAAAAGATCAGTGTATATATATATATATATATGTATGTGTGTTTATATGTACATATATACACATATATGTGTGTGTATATATATGTATACATACATACACAAGATATTTATTCACAAAATGCTGGAGTAACTCAGCAAGTCAGGCAGCATTTCAGGAGAGAAGGAAAGGGTGACGTTTCGGGTCGAGACCCTTCTTCAGTCTGAAGAAGGGTCTCGACCCGAAACGTCACCCAGTTACTCCAGCATTTTGTGAATAAATACCTTCGATTTGAACCAGCATCTGCAGTTATTTTCTTTCACTACATACACACACATATATGCACACATGTGTGTGTCTATGTGTGTGTGTATATATATATATATATTACACTATTGCACTAGTATTATTTGTTGTTTTTATATATTATATATATATATACAAATAATACTAGTGCAAAAACAATGCCCCCAAGTCTATACAGTTCAGAGCTTATTTGGAGGTTGTAGTGTTTAGCTGCTTGATGGCTGTCGGGAAGAGGCTGTTCCTCAAGTCTTAGGATGTTTCGGTCGGTTCGAGGTTAAGTTAGGGAGGAGGAGAAATGGCATCTTTACATTTATCTGTAAGTTTATTGTGAACCAATGTGGCAAAGCATCCCGACGTGCTGCACAAGCAAGACATGACATGGAGCCTCCATAAGGAGATAGTGGGATTCAACTGAGATTCTCCATTCAGCATTCAACAGATAAATGATTATCTTTGCTGATTTTTCAAAAGATCAATCAGACCCCACCCTGAACTTTGTGGGGGATAGGATTACAGTCTTTGATAACCCCGTTCTTCGGAAAGTCCAAAAACTCATCACTCTTGACTGGTCCAACTCAAATATGTGTTTTCTTATTCCAGACTTCGCTGTGCCGCCCAAAACAGAATTATGCAATTCTTTTACAAAAAGGAATTTCACTGTGCAGTGCACACGTGACTAAAGAGCTATTATCATATCATATCATATATATACAGCCGGAAACAGGCCTTTTCGGCCCACCAAGTCCGTGCCGCCCAACGATCCCCGTACATTAACACTATCCTACACCCACTAGGGACAATTTTTACATTTACCCAGCCAATTAACCTACATACCTGTACGTCTTTGGAGTGTGGGAGGAAACCGAAGATCTCGGAGAAAACCCACGCAGGTCACGGGGAGAACGTACAAACTCCTTACAGTGCAGCACCCGTAGTCAGGATCGAACCTGAGTCTCCGGCGCTGCATTCGCTGTAAAGCAGCAACTCTACCGCTGCGCTACCGTGCCATTGACCCCCGTAAAGAATGTCTCTTATCCACAAGATCAAATCCTTTATTCTTGATAATATTTATAATAATAATAATAATGCATTACATTTATATAGCGCTTTTCAAACACTCAAAGACGCTTTACAGGGATTGCTAGAACATAGAGAAGAAAATAAATAGATAAATAAGTAAACGAACAGAAAAAGGAGACAGAAGGTGAGGTGACGGTCAGTGGTTGAAGGCAGTGCTGAACAGGTGAGACTTCAGTGTTGTTTTGAATGTGGTGAGTGAGGAGGAGTCTCTGACGGTTTGGGGTAGTGAGTTCCAGAGGGTGGGAGCAGCGATGGCTGAAAATCCTAAATGTAAACAGTGGTTTCTCATTTTGATTGATCGTAAGATTTAGCAGGCCTTCAACCCACCAATTCCACGCCAACCATTGATCACTCATTCACACCAATGGAAACTAGGATTGGTGTTCACACCAACAGAAACAAGGATTCACTCCAATAGAAACAGAACCAATTGCAGATGCTGGTTAATTCATAAAAGGACACAAAATGCTGGGGTATCTCAGCAGGCCAGGCAGCATCTCTGGGGAACATCGATAGGTGACGTTTTGGGTCGAGACCATCTTCAGACTCGTCCCGAAGGTCTCGATCCAAAAAAAACGTTCACCTACCCATGTTCCCAGGACATGCTGCCCAACCCACTGAGTTACTCCAGCACATTGTATCCTACCTGCTCACACTAGTTCTATTTTATTCCACTTTGGCATCCACTTCCTACACACTAGGGGCGATTTACAGTCTCCGATTATCCTGCAAACCCCCATGTTTTTGGGATGTGGGATGAAACCAGAGCACCTAGAGGACACCTTTGCAGTCACAGGAAGAACGTGCAAACTCTAGGCAGAGAGCACCCAAGGTCAGAATCAAATCGGGGTCTCTGACTCTGTGAGGCAGCAGCTCTACCAGCTGCGCCACTGTGCTGCCTATCAAGTAAAGATAGGAAATGCTTTACAGATCAGGCAGCATCTGTGGAGAAACAGAGCAAATGTTTCAGGTCAATAATACCTCAGCAGAACCTGAAATCTTGACTTTGTTTTTCTCCACTGATATAACATTTTCCCAGCATTTTCTGGTTTTGCTTTATATTTCCATCAACCTCAATCCTTTAGACAGACACAAAGTACTGGAATAACTCAGCGGGTTAGGCAGCGTCTCTGGAGAAAAGGAATAGGTAACGTTTCAGGTCTATGCCTTTTAAGGTCTATGACTTTTCTCCAGAGACGCTGCCTGACCTGCTGAGTTACTCCAGCTTTTTGTGTCTCGCTTCAGTTTAAACCAGCACCTGCAGTTCCTTTCTGCACAACCTCAATCTTTTGCCTAGATTTTGATTGTGCTTAATTGTATTGGAGGTGCAGTTAAAATGAATGGAAGCCCTGCATTCATGAGTCCCTGTGCAAAGTGGACATCCTGCCGCAGGCGGCAGTGCAAGCAGCACACCGCGGCAGGACTACAACTCCCAGAATGCATACCGCACCAGACGCATGCGTACTGCGGTGCTGCCTGGGTCTTGTCTGTGTTTGGTGGAGCGCCAAAGGGCTGGTCCAATGAGTGCTGGGGGGTTGGCATGGAGGGAGATTTAAGATGTGGACAGAGGTTGGGCTGGAGCTTGGAGGAGGTGCTGGTGGGTGCTGAGTGGAAGAGGGTGCTGAGTGAAAGAGGGTGCTGGGTGAAAGAGGGTGCTGGGTGAAAGAGGGTGCTGGGTGAAAGAGGGTGCTGGGTGAAAGGGTGCTGGGTGAAAGAGGGTGCTGGGTGAAAGAGGGGTGCTGGGTGAAAGAGGGTGCTGGTGGGTGCAGGATGGAAGAGAGTGCTGGTGGGTGCAGAGTGAAATTGGGTGCTGGTGGAAGAGGGTGCTACTGGAAGAGGGTGCTACTGGAAGATGGTGCTACTGGAAGAGGGTGCTACTGGAAGAGGGTGCTACTGGAAGAGGGTGCTACTGGAAGTGGGTGCTGGTGGAATAGGGTGCTGGTGAAAGAGGGTGCTGGTGGAAGAGGGTGCTGGTGGGTGCAGAGTGAAAGAGGGTCTGGTGGGTGTTGGTGGAAGAGGGTGATGGTGGGTGCAGAGTGAAAGAGGTTGCTGGTGGAAGAGGGTGCTGGTGGGTGCAGAGTGGAAGAGGGTGTTGGTGGGTGCAGAGCGGAAGTGGGTGCAGGGTGGAAGAGGGTGCTGGTGGGTGCAGAGTGGAAGAGGGTGCTGGTGGAAGAGGGTGCTGGTGGGTGCAGAGTGGAAGAGGGTGCAGGAGGGAAGAGGGTGCAGGGGAGAAGAGAGTAGAGGGTTCAGGTGAGGGGCGATGGTGCAGTAGGAGGGAGATATCCTTGCAGTGGAGGGGAGCTGAGAGGCTGAAGGCTAGTGGGGAGGGTGGCTTGGGGGAGTTGTAGGGGAGGTGAGAGGGTGGGGGGGGGGGGGGGGGTGGGGGTAGGGAAGACCATGTTGTTGGAATTCCCTCAACCCCTCTGTCTAGTTTGTGTCAGTCCATAAAGCCTATGTTTTTGTAGGAAGCTTTCAGCCACCTGTTGTTGAGACTTTTTCTATTTCTGATAATGCTTTCTTTTTGCTTGATTGTGCAATGTGAATGATAGTGGTAACCTGAGAGAGAGAGAGAGAGAGAGAGAGAGAGAGAGAGAGAGAGAGAGAGAGAGAGAGAGAGAGAGAGAGAGAGAGAGAGAGAGAGAGAGAGAGACGAGAGAGAGAGAGAGAGAGAGAGAGGAGAGAGAGAGAGAGAGAGAGAGAGAGAGAGAGAGAGAGAGAGATGAGAGAGAGAGAGAGAGAGAGAGAGAGAGAGAGAGAGAGAGAGAGAGAGAGAGAGAGAGAGAGAGAGAGAGAGAGAGAGAGAGAGAGAATGAAAATGAAAATGAAAATGAAAATGAAAGAATGAAAATGAAAGAATGAAAATGAATTTCAGGACACACCACTTTCTTGAACACATCCTATTTTCAAAGGCCGAGTTTGTGTTGAGATATTCTGAGGTGTATACTGTGCCAATAATGATAATACTGGGTTCTTGGCATTTTGTTTCACAAATTAGTTGTTTTCATCTCTCTTCCCCCCTCCCCTCTGCCCTGGGCAATGGTTAAATGCTCGGTCTTCTGACTGCTCGGGCTACAAGAAACATCAGAAACATCTTATTCGGGTTCTTCCCTGCCTTTTTCTTTGTTCCTATGTAGATACAAGGAACTGCAGATGCTAGCTTCCAAAACAAGACACAAAGTGCTGGAGTATCAGCAGGTCAGGCAGCATTTCTGGAGAACATGGATAGGTGAAGTTCCTTCAGTCTGAAAAAGGGTATGACCCGACACGTCGCCTATCCATATTCTCCAAAGATGCTGCCTGGCCTCCTGAGTTACTCCAGCACTTTGTGTCTTTTTTTTTTATTTGTTCATTTCCAGTAAAATAATCCTTTTTTTTTTGTCTTTGGGAAAGTTGGATGACAAATCGGGAAGATGAGTAACTGGAAAAACTTGTCTTTTGCCGAGGCAGAGAATACCCCAGGTAAGTTTTTGTCCATTTTTAAAAATAGTTTTCAAAGAAATGACACTTATTTCTATAGTTCTGTTCACCCTTGTGGAATTTGTAATCAATTGAAGCAGAATTCTTTTATGCAGCATTGTAGCAGTTAGTTGGTGCTACAGAAAATTCCAATGTTTAGTTTATTGTACCGAGGTTCAGCACAAAGCTTTTTTGCTGTGTGTTAACCGGTCAGCAGAAAGACCGTACATTATTACAATCAAGCCGTCCACGCTTGAACACATCCTATTTTCAAGGCTGAGTTTGTGTTGAGATATTCTGAGGTGTATACTGTGCCAATAATGATAATCCTGGGTTCTTGGCATTTTGTTTCACAAATGAGTTGTTTTCATCTCTCTTCCCCCTGCCCTCTGCCCTCTGCCCTGGAGAGGATGAAGGTAATAATATTTAGTACAAGATAAAGACCAATTAAAGATCGTTAGAGGGTCTCCAATGAGGTAGATGGTAGGCGAGGACTGCTTTCTATAGATAATCAGACAGTTCAGTTGCCTGATAACAGCCAGACAACATTGAGTCCACTGATTGTAGAAGAGGGGGTGAAAGGTGGAATCATCTACCACTGTGCTACTAGGCAGCTCTACTACCTGTGCAAATGTCGTACCTAGGAATTTGGGCCAAAAGTTTACTCCCTTCACTTTAGTTTATTGTCACGTATGCAGTGGTAAAGTGAGGCAGAGTGAAAAGTTTTTGTTGCGTGCTATCCTGACAGCAGAAAGCCAACACATGATTACAATCGGGTCATTTACATTGTACAGATACGTAATAAGGGAGTAACGTTTAGTGCAAGGTAAAGTCAGCAAAGTCCGATCAAGTAAAGTCCGAGGGTCAGCAATGAGGTGACTGCTGTCAAATTAATTTCCCTCCTGGGATGAATAAAATTCTATTGTTTCGTAGGTAGATAGTGGGTAGACACAATGCTGGAGTAACTCAGCGGATTAGGCAGCATCTCGGGAAAGAAGGAATGGGTGACGTTTCGGGTCGAGATCCTTCTTCAGTAGTTCAGCACTGCTCTCTGGTTGTGGTAGGATGGTTCAGTTGCCTGATAACAGCTGGGAAGAAACTGTCCCTGAATCTGGAGGTGTGTGTTTTTATACTTTTGTACGTTTTGCCAGAGGGGAGAAGGAGTGGCCAGGGTGCGACTCGTCCTTGATTATGCTGCGGGCCTTGCCGAGGCAGCGTGAGGTACAAGTCAAGTCAAGTCAAGTCAATTTTATTTGTATAGCACATTTAAAAACAACCCACGTTAACCAAAGTGCTGTACATCTGATTAGGTTCCAATGGAAAAAAAATGAAACATACAGTAGCACGCAAACAGTTCACAGCGCCTCCTCAATGAGCCTCAAACGCTAGGGAGTAGAAATAGGTTTTGAGCCTGGACTTAAAGGAGTCGATGGAGGGGGCAGTTCTGATGGGGAGAGGGATGCTGTTCCACAGTCTAGGAGCTGCAACCGCAAAAGCGCGGTCACCCCTGAGCTTAAGCCTAGACCGCGGGATAGTGAGTAGCCCCAAGTCGGCCGACCTGAGGGACCTGGAGTTAGAGAGGGGGGTTAGAAGATTTTTGATGTAGGGGGGGGAGTGTCCATTTAGGGCTTTGTACGTGAATAGGAGGAGCTTGAAGTTGATTCTGTACCGTACAGGGAGCCAGTGGAGAGAGGCCAGAATCGGGGTGATGTGGTCCCTTTTACGGGTACCCGTCAGGAGTCTCGCTGCGGCGTTTTGGACCAGTTGCAGGCGGGACAGGGAAGATTGGCTGATCCCAGTGTATAGGGAGTTGCAGTAGTCTAGGCGGGAGGAAATGAAAGCGTGAATGATTTTTTCTGTGTCGTCGAATTGGAGGAAAGGTTTGATTTTAGCTATGGTTCGAAGTTGGAAGAAGCTGGCTTTTACCACAGCGTTGACTTGCTTATCAAATTTTAATGCAGAGTCAAATATCATGCCGAGGTTTTTGACATGCGGTTTGACTAAGCAGGATAGACTTCCAAGACTGCCTGTTATCAATTTGATGGAGTCGGGGGAGCCGAATAGGATGACCTCAGACTTGCTCTCATTTAATTGGAGGAAGTTCTATCATCATCATATCATATCTATACAGCCGGAAACAGGCCTTTTCGGCCCTCCAAGTCCGTGCCGCCCAGCGATCCCCGTACATTAACACTATCCTACACCCACTAGGGACAATTTTTACATTTACCCAGCCAATTAACCTACATACCTGTACGTCTTTGGAGTGTGGGAGGAAACCGAAGATCTCGGAGAAAACCCACGCAGGTCACGGGGAGAACGTACAAACTCCTTACAGTGCAGCACCCGTAGTCAGGATCGAACCTGAGTCTCCGGCGCTGCATTCGCTGTAAAGCAGCAACTCTACTGCTGCGCTACCTGCGCTACAGTTCTGTGCCATCCAACATTTTATGTCCTCAAGGCAGTGTAAGAGGCTGTTTAAATTTGACTGGTTGTTGGGTTTCAGGGGGAGGTAAAGCTGAGTGTCATCGGCATAGCAGTGGAAAGAAATGCCATGCCTTTGAATGATTTGGCCAAGGGGGAGCATGTATAGAGAGAAGAGAATGGGGCCTAGGATGGAGCCTTGTGGAACTCCGCAGGAGAGGCTAGCTGGAGCAGAGGAATAACTGCCTATGTTGATGGCGAAACTCCTATCTTTGAGGTACGAAGCGAACCAGCTCAGGGCAGTGCCATCAATGCCAACCGCGTACCGGAGACGGTCAATAAGGATGGTGTGGTCCACTGTATCGAACGCTGCGCTGAGGTCGAGAAGGAGCAGGATTGCACAGTCGCCGGTGTCGATGGCGAGAAGCAGGTCGTTGTGTACCTTCAATAAGGCAGACTCTGTGCTGTGGTGGGCTCTGAAACCTGACTGGAAACTTTCCAGGATGGTGTTTTGGTGCAGGTAGGGCACTAATTGGTTTAGAATTGCCTTTTCAAGGACTTTTGACAGGAATGGCAGTTTGGAAATGGGTCTGTAGTTGCTAGGCAAGGTGGGGTCTAGGTTAGGTTTTTTCAGTAGGGGCTGGACCACCGCGTGCTTGAAACTGGTTGGAACAGTGCCAGTGGCCAGAGAACTGTTGATAATAGAGAGGATGCTGGGACCGGCTATTGCAATGACATCCTTCAGAATGGCAGTGGGGGCTGGATCAAGGGGGCAGGTTGCAGGTTTCATAGCGGAGACAAGCTTTGCAAGGGAGGATAGAGTGACGGGTTGGAAGCAGTCCAATTTAGATGAACAGACTAGTGAGACAGCTAGGTCATGGGTGGGAGGGGAAATGTTCATTCTAATGTTCTCAACTTTGTTGGTGAAAAATTTAGCGAATTCTTCGCACTTAGCAGGGGACCCAACTAAGCTGGTACTGGGGGCGGGACATATGACAGAGGTAATTGTTCTAAATAGGACCTTGGAGTTATGAGAGTTTTTGGAAATAAGGTCGGAGAAGTATTGTGCTCTAGCAGACTTTACTGCTTCCTGGTATTTGAGAAGATTGTTTCTCAGAATTTCGAAGGAAATTTGAAGTCAATAAACGGAGTCAATGGAAGGGAGGTCGGTTTCTGTGGTGGTCTGGGCTGCGTCCACAATTTGCTGCACTTTTCTCGCGGTCTTGGATGGAGCTGTTCCCGAACCAAGTTGTGATGCATCCGGAAAAAATGCTTTCTACGGAGCATTTGTAGAAGTTGGTGAGAGTTGTAGGGGGACATGCTGAACTTCTTAAGCCTTGTAAGGAAGTAGAGGCGCTGGTGTGGTTTACTGTGACCTTTTCGTTTTGTTCTGTCTGTAGATGCGAAGAGTTTTGTGTTTAGGTGCGTCTCTCAATCTGCTTCACCGTTCTCCATGGGCAGTACCTTCACCCTTCACTGTTCCCCAGTGCAAGCACTTCAGAATGTCATCAGCCAAAGTGCGTTCTGCTGGGCGGACAACATAGAGGAGTGCCTCTCCTACCTCAGCAAGGTAAGCCGCGACCAAAGTAGATGCAAGGAACTGCAGATGCTGCAATACTTTGAAGGTATTTATTTACAAAATGCTGGAGTAACTCAGCAGGTCAGGCAGCATCTCGGGAGAGAAGGAATGGGTGACGTTTCGGGTTGAGACCCTTCTTCAGACTGATGTCAGGGGGGCGGGACAAAGGAAGGATATAGGTGGAGACAGGAAGATAGAGGGATATCTGGGAAGGAAGAGGGGAAGAGAGGGGCAGAGGAACTATCTAAAGTTGGAGAAGTCGATGTTCATACCACTGGGCTGCAAACTGCCCAGGCGAAATATGAGGTGCTGTTCCTCCAATTTACGGTGGCCCTCACTATGGCACTGGAGGAGGCCCATGACAGAAAGGTCAGACTGGGAATGGGAGGGGGAGTTGAAGTGCTCGGCCACCGGGAGATCAGTTTGGTCAATGCGGACCGAGCGCAGGTGTTGAGCGAAGCGATCGCCGAGACTGCGCTTGGTTTCGTCGATGTAAATAAGTTGACATCTAAGTTGACATAAATAAGTTGACATCTGCAATACTTTTGGATACTTTAGAGATACAGCACGTAAATCTGAAGAAAAGATGTGAACCTATTCATGATGTTGATTTTAATAAGCATCTCCAGATCAAAAATATCTGGTTCGAACTGTCAAATCCAGTTAACTAAATTAGAGGTGGTTCCTTAGGTGGTATTCTCCAGTTTTGATTTAATGATTTGTGATCTATATGTTCATCAGTCATAGAAGCAGAATTAGGCCATTCGGCCCATCAAATTATAACTCTTGGTTTGGGTTAATTTAGAGATATAGCACGGAAACAGGTTCTTTGGTTCACCGAGTCCGCGCCGACCAGCGATCCCCGCACACGCACTATCCTACACACTAGGGACAATTTACAATTTTACCTAGTCAATTAACCTACAAACTTGATTTATTCACAAGATGCTGGAGTAACTCAGCAGGTCAGGCAGCATCTCGGGAGAGAAGGAATGGGTGACATTTCGGGTCGAGACCCTTCTTCAGTCTGAAGAAGGGTCTCGACCCGAAACGTCACCCATTCCTTCTCTCCCGAGATGCTGCCTGACCTGCTGAGTTACTCCAGCATTTTGTGAATAAATCGATTTGTACCAGCATCTGCAGTTATTTTCATATATATTATTTAACCTACAAACTTGTACGTCTTTGGAGTGTGGGAGGTAACTGGAGCCATGATTGAATGGTGGAGTAGACTCGATGGGCTGAACGGCCTGATTCTACTCCTATAACTTGTGAACAGTGATCTGATTGCTTGCTCGTGCGGATGTGTCGATGTTACTGTAGTGTTCCTTGGTCGTTCTCTCCTTGAGGCAGTGGGAGCACGTGATTCTTTCTAACCCGAGAACGCTAGATCCCCATCAATATGTCTGTGAATTCACAGTATACAGTTCTTTCGCTTTGAAAACAAAGCAAAATGCATGTGTGGAGCGCTAATTCGAGGGGAAAAGACATTCAGTCTTTCAATTAACCGCACCTAATTACCACAACATTTCTTTATATAAGAAAATAACTGCAGATGCTGGTACAAATCGAAGGTATTTATTCACAAAATGCTGGAGTAACTCAGCAGGTCAGGCAGCATCTCAGGAGAGAAGGAATGGGCGACGTTTCGGGTCGAGACACTTCTTCAGACTGAAGAAGGGTGTTGACCTGAAACGTCACCCATTCCTTCTCTCCTGAGATGCTGCCTGACTTGCTGAGTTACTCCAGCATTTTGTGAATAAATACCTACGACATTTCTTTAAGTTGCTTGTTAAAGAAGTTAACTATTCACCAACTTAGGGTGGACAAGAAATTTGCTTAAACCGGTATCTGCAGTTCCTTCCTGCACACCTTGAATCTGATGGAATTCATCAGACTGAAGAAGGGTCTCGACCCTTAAACGTCACCCGTTCCTTCTCTCCTGAGATGCTGCCTGTCCCGCTGAGTTACTCCAGCTTTTTGTGTCTACCTTTGAATCTGATGGAATGTGTTTCAAGCTCTTGTATCTTCTGACTGAAGTGAAAAGGTGTCGTGGAAAGGTTATGTAGAGTTGATGCAGGGAATTGTGTGAGCAGGTGGGAGAACCCGAGGTTGTTCCCCTCATTGAAGATTGAGAGGAAATGTTAAATCTCCCAAGATGTCAACAAAGTAATCAGAAATCTTCTTGATGTCAGGAAAAGGTCAGGAACTCGATGGGGAAAGAAATGTAAAGTGACGTGAAGAAAAGTGTCGTTTTTGTGGGAGATATCGTCACTCACCACCCTCTGTTTATTTTTTTCATCTCTTTTTAAACTTTGTGGAGAGGAACTGCAGATGCTGGTTTAAACCGAAGATAGACCCAAAATGCTGGAGTGACTCAGCGGGGCAGGCAGCATCTCTGGAGAGAAGGAACGGGTGACATTTTGGGTCCTGACTGAGTCTGAAGACGGGTGTCGACCCGAAACATCACCCATTCCTTCTCTCCAGAGATGCTGCCTGACCCGCTGAGTTACTCCAGCATTTTGTGTCTATCGCCTTTTAAACTTTGTCTCTTTTACCTTAAAGCTGTGATGATGAAGGCCTTTTTCACCAGAGCAGGTCGTCTATTTCCTACAGCTCTGACTGCTTTGCACAGCTTCTACGAGTTCCTTTAACTGTGCTCATTTACCTATCAACCAGTTGGCTCCTCAGCACCTTATCACCACCAGAGCAGCAGTCTTGAACATTTTGTCCTACTCCTCCTTCCCCCACCCTTTCTGCATCTTGATCTTAATTTGTTTTCTCTCGTTCTTGCTTTGTTTAGTTTTTTAGTTTAGCGATACAGGGTGGAAACAGGCCCTTGGGCCCACCGAGTCCGCACCGACCTGCGATCCCCGCGCATTAACGCTATCCTACACGCACCAGGGACAATTTATATTTATACCAAGCCAATTAACCTACAAACCTGTACGTCAGGAGTGTGGGAGGAAACCGAAGATTTCGGAGAAAACCCACGCAGGTCACGGGGAGAACGTACAAACTCCTACACACAAAATGCTGGAGTAACTCAGCAGGTCAGGCAGCATCTCAGGAGAGAAGGAATGGGTGACGTTTCGGATCGAGACCCTTCTTCATCTGTACGGAGTTTGTATGTTCTCCCCGTGAAGAAGGGTCTCGACCCGAAACGTCTCGACCCGAAACGTCACCCATTCCTTCTCTCCTGGGATGCTGCCTGACCTGCTGAGTAACTCCAGCATTTTGTGAATAAATACCTTCGATTTGTACCAGCATCTGCAGCTATTTTCTTAAACTCCTACACACACTAGGGACAATTTACAATTGTACCAAAGCCAATTAACCTGCCAGCCTGCACATCTTTGGAGTGTGGGAGGAAACCGGAACACCAGGAGAAAACCCACGTGGTCACGGGGAGAACGTGCAAACTCTGTACAGACAGCACCCGTAGTCAGGATCGAAACTGGGTCTCTGGCGCTGTAAGGCAGCAACTGCCACCCTTGTGTTGTATAAAATGCTGGGATATACAGCTAGTCGGGCAGCATCCATGAAGGAAGAAATGGTTAACATTTCAGGTTGCTGATGTTACATTAGGCCCAGCAAAGGTTAGAGACAAGTAGTTGGACTATTGATGCCGACACTTGCTTTGCCTCCAGCTTGTCCCAGTTGTGGAGGTGACGGGTCTCGACCCATTCCTTCTCTCCAGAGATGCTGCCTGTCCCGCTGAGTTACTCCACCATTTTGTGTCTATTTTCGGTTCAACCCAGCATGTGCAGTTCCTTCCCCCACAGTTGTGGAGAAAGCTGACTTGACTTAAACATGCACTGTTGGCGTGCTGTCTGACTTGCTCAGCCCCATCCCTCTCTTAAAGCGGCACGGTGGCGCAGCGGTAGAGTTGCTGCCTTACAGCGAATGCAGCGCCAGAGACTCGGGTTCGATCCTGACTACGGGCGCCGTCTGTACGGAGTTTGTACGTTCTCCCCGTGACCTGCGTGGGTTTTCTCCGAGATCTTCGGTTTCCTCCCACACTCCAAAGACGTGCAGGTATGTAGGTTAATTGGCTGGGCAAATGTCAAAATTGTCCCTAGTGTGTGTAGGATAGTGTTAATGTGCGGGGATTGCTGGGCGGCGCGGACTTGGTGGGCCGAAGGGCCCGTTTCCGCGCTGTATCTCTAAAAGAAAATTTAAAAAAAATTTAAAATCTTATTTCTTGAGCACTTTGTGTCGATCAGACTGTCCATTAAATAATGGAAGATAAACGCAAAATGCTGGAGTAACTCAGCCGGTCAGGCAGCATCTCTGGACAAAAGGAATGGATGGTGTTTTGGGTTGAGATCCTTCATCAGACTGTCCATTGAATATTCCAGGAGCTGGTTGCCTTGGGCCTGCCGTCTCTCTTCACTGATGATAGTTTTGAGGAGACTTCCGCTTCGAGCTTTAACCTTGTTGCCCTCATAAACTGCACGCACGACCTGCTGCAGCTACATTGGAAGAACGTGGCCAGAGTGGATGAACTGGAATCGGCGAGGTTTAAATCCTTCAGTGAGCAGGATTGCATGAGAAGCAGCCAATCCAATTTACAGGTAAGTTGTAACTTTCCTTTGCCCTCTTGTTTTACACTCCCCCCCCCCCCCCCCCCCCCACCCCAGCGGAAAGACTGTGGCTATTCACATTGTCTATTTTTGTTTTAGTTTCGAGAAATAGGCCTTTTGGGCCACAGCGCCCAGCGATCCCCTCACACTAACACTACCCTACACGCAATTGGGTCAATTTACAATTTTAACCAAGCCAATTAACCTACAAACTGTTGTGATATTGCTGGGACTACTTTGTGTATCCAAGGACTACTTTGTATGCCTGTGTATATAAGTGATTGGTGTGATTAGGCGGTCACTCTGGATCCAGGCGGCCTTGGAATAAACAGCCTGGAGTTGAGCTCCAGCAATGTAACCTTTTATACACGTGTACTTGTGGTCCTTCCAGAGTCACTAAAGGTACAACAAGTACCGGACCACGAAGTACAACATGGTGGCAGCTAGAACACAAACCTGCACCTCTTTGGAGGGTGGGTGAGAACTGGAGATCCCAGAGAAAACCCACGCAGGTCACGGGGAGAGCGTGCAAACTCCGTACAGACAGCACCCGTAGTTGGGATGGAGCCCGGGTCTCTGACGCTGGGCGGTGGGCCGAAGGGCTTGTGAAACTCGCTGACGGGTCATAGTTTAGGAGGCGGTGGTGATGGGAGTAAATGCTGGAGTAACTCAGACTGAAGAAGGATCTCGACCCAAAACGTCACCCATTCCCTCTCTCCCGAGATGCTGCCTGACCCGCTGAGTTACTCCAGCATTTTGTGAATAAATATCTTCGATTTGTACCAGCATCTGCAGTTATCGGAGTGTTGACCGTCGTCAGTTTGTGCTGTTTCTCTGCCAGGAGCAGGTGGAAGCACTGGAGCGGGAGATCGCTGCGCTTCAAGCCAAGGACCAGCAAGCCCAGAAAAGCATCCGCAACCTGAACTCGCTCCTGAAGAGCAACAAGGAGGAGGTGAGCCGGCCGGTGGGGGGGTTGGGGAGGGCCGGGAATGATCTGCTTAGCTTCACGGAGTGATACAGTGCGGAAACAGGCCCTTCGGCCCAACTCGCCCACACCGGCCAGCAATGTCCCAGCTACACCAGTCCCACTTGCCTGCGCTTGATCCATGATGATGACGATGATGATGATGATGATGATGATGATGATGATGATGCTCTGGGGCAGTGGTTGCTGGGGTGGTGATGGTGGCCTCGTCTGATTCAGGTGGTGAAGCTGCAGAACATCATCTCGAGCCGGGCGGCCCAGCATGTGCATGACGTGAAGAGGAAGGAGCAGGAGCTGAGCAAACTGAAGGAGAAGATGCATCACCACCTGATGGATAAGAAGGACAAGAGGATGTGTGAGTAACCATTCCCGGGGAAGGGCAGGGGGAGTTCCCCGTGGGTTATTAGTCCCTCAAATATACAGTGGTCAAGGTAGGAAATCCCGGACACACAGTGAAGCTCCCTCTACACCGGCCCAGTACACTTTCCACAGTCATTCGCAGTGAAGCCCCCTCTACACTGTCCCATCACATGATCATGGTCTGACACATAGTAAAGCCTTCTTTAACCTGTCCCGTCAGACACACAGAGTGAAGCCCCCTCTACACTGTCCCATTACACATTTCCAGGGTCATTGGCTGTGAAGCTCCCTCTGATGGAAGGTGTGAAGAAGGGTCTCGACCCGAGACGTCACCCATTCCTTCTCTCCAGAGATGCTGCCTGACCCGCTGAGTTATTCCACCATTTTGTGTCTACCTTCGATTTAAACCAACATCTGCAGTTCTTCCCTACCAATTGCCAGAGCATCCCTTGCAGCACCAAGAGCTCCTTCGTGTATTTGTGTACTGACCAGGCACCTCTGTGCATTGACCAGGCACCTCTGTGCATTGACCAGGCACCTCTGTGCGCGGGCCAGGCACCTCTGTGCGCGGGCCAGGCACCTCTGTGCGCGGGCCAGGCACCTCTGTGCGCGGGCCAGGCACCTCTGTGCGCGGGCCAACACCTGCTCTTCCTGGTTTCTACAACATCAGCGTATCTTTGTCTTTAAGCGATAGACATCCTGAATCAAATTGGCCGATCTGATGGGCGCCGCTCGCTGTGGAGAACGGGCAAGACTGAATCAAGGTAGGAAGTCCACATCACCACGTGTGCTGCGGTCAACCCATCCTCTGCTGTGCTAGAGATCCGAACGGGTAGAGGCGTACAGTGTGGAAACTGCCCCTTCGGAATTTAGAAGGATGAGAGGGGATTTTATCGAAACGTATAAGATTATTAAGGTGTTGGACACGTTAGAGGCAGGAAACATGTTCCCAATGTCGGGGGAGTCCAGAACCAGGGGCCACACAGTTTAAGAATAAGGGGTAGGCCATTTAGAACGGAGATGAGGAAAAACCTTTTCAGCCAGAGAGTTGTGAATCTGTGGAATTCTCTGCCTCAGAAGGCAGTGGAGGCCAATTCTCTGAATGCATTCAAGGGAGAGCTGGATAGAGCTCTTAAGGATAGCGGAGTCAGGGGGTATGGGGAGAAGGCAGGAATGGGGTACTGATTGAGAATGATCAGCCATGATCACATTGAATGGCGGTGCTGGCTCGAAGGGCCGAATGGCCTCATCCTGCCCCTATTGTCTATTGTCTATATTCAGCCCTACTTGCCCATGCCGGCCACCATGCCCGATCTACACTAGATAATAGTCAACTGATGAAATGGTCACACTCCTTCCCCTCTCTGCTCCATCGTCCTCTCCCTCATGCTCTCCTCTCCCTTAGCTTTAGTTTAGCGATACAGCGCAGAAACAGGTTCTTCGGCCCACCGAGCCCATGCCAACCAGTGCTCATCCCGCACCCTAACACTATCCAGCACACTAGATACAGTTTACAATGTAACTGAAGCCTGTTGAACCAAAAGCCTGCACGTCTTTGGAGTGTGGGAGGAAACCGGAGCACCCGGGGAAAACCCACGCAGTCACAGGGAGAGAGTACAAACTCCCTACAGACAACACCGGTAGTCAGGACCAAACCTTGGGCTTTTGGGCAGCAGCTCTGTCTCTGTGCACCCTACAATCAGCATCATAATCGTACTTTAGTAGCCAAGTATGTTTTGCAACGTACGAGGAATTTTATTTGCCATACAGTCATACCAATAAAAAGTAATGGAACATACAAAATACATTTTAACATGAACATCCACCACAGTGACTCCTCCACATTCCTCGTCAAAGAGGTTTATAAAAATTCTGCGCGGTGTAGATATGGTGGCTGGTCTTTCTCCTCGGAGGCTGGAGGTAGCAGAGGCGGGATGGCCGGTCTTGTCAACGACCACGCTCTGATCTCCGTGAACTCTCTCCTGTGTACCGCAGGAGGGAAGGGGAGATGTACAAAGTTCTTGCCGGTAACTACGAGATGCAACTCAAGGAGCTGTCCCTGGACAACGCGGAGTTGAAGAGGGCTCTCAGCCGCATGAAGAGGGAGATGGGCGAGTTTCTGGGTTCTCGGGGGAAACTCTGCCGACAAGGTTCCCTTCAGTCGCTAGTGGTGAGTGTGCGTGCGTGCGTGTGTGTGCGCGTGCGTTCTACGGTGAAACCAACGTGGAAGTAACAATCACTGCTGTTATTTCTACTCGCTCATTCCTCTGGTACCCCTAAAGAAGTCAAAGTGCTGGAATAACTCAGTGGCTCCAGAGAACGTGGATGGTTGACGTTTCATCCCACTGATTCTAGGGAAGAGGGGGGATGAAAACTGTTGAAGGACAAAGCATTGTTTAGTTTATTGTCATGTACACGGCGGCACGGTGGCGCAGCGGTAGAGTTGCCGCCTTACAGCGAATGCAGAGCCGGAGACTCGGGTTCGATCATGACTACGGGCGCCGTCTGTACGGAGTTTGTACGTTCTCCCCGTGACCTGCGTGGGTTTTCTCCGAGATCTTCGGTTTCCTCCCACACTCAAAAGGCGTACAGGTATGTAGGTTAATTGACTGGGTAAATGTTAAAAAAAAATTGTCCCTAGTGTGTGTAGGATAGTGTGGGGATCGCTGGGCGGCGCGGACTCGGTGGGCCGAAGTGCCTGTTTCCACGCTGTATCTCTGTATTTGTACAGTGAAAGGCAGGTAATAGGTGGATACAGGAGGGGGGGATTTTTGATAGGCAGATGGTTGGACAAAGGCCAGAGATGAAAAGGGAGAAGGACTGAGACAAAAGGATTGAAGACTTGCAAATTGTGAAGCCAGAGGAAGGGGAGGGGAGAAATAGTTGTGAGTTTAGTTTAACGGTACACCTTGGAAACAGGCCCTTGGCCCGCCAAGTCCACACCGACCATCGATCACCCGTCCACTAGTTCTCATCCGACACACTAGGGACTATATGCAGAAGCCAATTAAACGTATAAACCTGCACAGCTTTAGAATGTGGGGCCAGAGCACCCGGGGAAAACCCACACGGTCACGTACTCCGTACAGATGGCACCCGTAGTTCGGATGGAACCTGGGTCTCTGGTGCCCTAAGGCAGCAACTCTACCGCTGCGCCATGTCTAGATGATGCACGGGGGGGGGGGGACGGGACAGTTTATTGGGGGAAAGAAGAGAGGGGAGGGGTTATGTACCTTGTGGCATCCTGCTCTCAATGGTTGTCGCTTGGTCAACATTGATTGGGTTGTGGACTGACGTTCCACTGCCACCTTCCATAGTGTGGAGTGCTGCTACCAGCGGCTTCACTGCTCTCTAAGGTTTGCATTACCGCTGAGTCCCACCAGCGGGGTTTGTAACCACCTCTGCCATGTAGCTGCGTTAAACGTTGACGCATCCTGAGCATTGCTGGAAATGGTTGAACCCTTTTCGTTTCCCCGAAAAATGAATCTTCCGTATCATAGTGGAGATGTGAGAGATGGCTGATGCTGGAATCCTGAGCAACACACACACACACACACACACACACACACAATGCTGGAGGAACTGAGCAGGTCAGGCAGCATCTGTATGGGGAGGGGGGGGGGAGGACAGATGACCCTTAATGTCCCAGGGCCCAGTTTAAAGGAGATATGTGGGACAAGCTTTGTACAGAAGCGGGTGCCTGGAACACACTGCCATGAGGGGTGGTAGTCGAAGCAGATACAACAGTGCTGTTTAAGAGTCTTTCGGGTAGGCCCAGTGGCGCAGCGGTAGAGTTGCTGCCTTACAGCGCCAGAGTCCCGGGTTTGATCCTAGCTACGGGTACTATCTGTACCGAGTTTTTTTTCACAAAATGCTGGAGTAACTCAGCAGGTCAGGCAGCATCTCAGGAGAGAAGGAATGGGTGACGTTTCGGATCGAGACCCTTCTTCATCTGTACGGAGTTTGTACGTTCTCCCCGTGACCTGCGTAGGTTTTCTCCGGGTGCTCCGGTTTCTTCCCGCACTCCAGAGACGTACAGGCTTGCAGGTTAATTGGTTTGGTATAAATGTAAATTGTTTCTAGTGTCAGTGGGATTGGGATAGTGTTAGTGTGCGGGGATCGCTGGTTGAGGTGGATTTGGTGCGCCAAAGGGCCTGTTTCCGCGCTGTATCTCTAAACTAAACTAAAGGTGGATATGCAGGGAGTGGAGGGATATGGATCACACGCAGGCAATGGGGTTTGGGTTAATTTGGCATCATATTTGGTCTG
Source organism: Rhinoraja longicauda (assembly GCF_053455715.1). NCBI lineage: Eukaryota > Metazoa > Chordata > Chondrichthyes > Rajiformes > Arhynchobatidae > Rhinoraja > Rhinoraja longicauda. The sequence goes on from NC_135989.1 coordinate 13,087,965, forward strand.
GACATTGTGGGCTGAAGAGCCTGTTACTGTGCCTTGCTGCTCTGTGGTGCAATGTTTCCAAACTTTTGAAAGTCCAATGTTGAATCTGAAGTAACTTCTGAAGAACAAAAGCATCATCCCTCCAGAGATGCTGCCTGACCCACTGAGTTCCTTGTGTTTTGTACGGGGTAACTTATGGAACAAACTTCTAAAGTATTGCCTCCATGAAACAGGAGGAAGAGGAAATCGCCGATGAATCACATGATCTGGACCGCAAGCACCTCATAGACGGCTTTCAGATGCAGTGGAGCTCATTAAAGGATCATTTCCAAAAACTAGGAATGGCTGGTAAAGAGAGAGTGCCTTATCTCATTAAAGTGGCCTGTCTGGGAATTGTTTCAAGATACAGCGCGGAAACAGGCCCTTCGGCCCACCGAGTCTGTGCCAACCAGCGATCACCGCGCACACTAACACTATCCTAACACCGTCCTTTATAAACTCCACTGGCTCCCCATCCCCCAGAGAATCCAGTACAAAATCCTCCTCATAACCTACAAAGCCCTCCATAACCTGGCCCCATCCTACCTGACTGACCTCCTCCACAGGCACACTCCCACCTGCACCCTCCGCTCTGCCGCTGCCAATCTCCTATCCCCCCACATCCGGACTAAACTCAGATCCTGGGGGGACAGGGCTTTCTCCATCGCTGCTCCCACCCTCTGGAACTCACTACCCCAAACCGTTAGAGACTCCCCCACACTCACCACATTCAAAACATCGCTGAAGTCTCACCTGTTCAGTACTGCCTTCAACCACTGAAGGTCACCTCACCTTCTGTCTCCTTTCTCTGTTCATTTATTTATTTACTTATTTATCTATTTATTAATTTCCCTATGTTCTCAAAATCTCTGTAAAGCGTCTTTGAGTATATGAAAAGCGCTATATAAATAAAATGTATTATTATTATTATTATCCTACACACACTAGGGGTAATTTACATTTACACCGACACCAATTAACTAACAAACCTGCACGTCGTTGGAGCGTGGGAGGACATACGAACTCCGTACAGACAGCACCTGTGGTCAGGATTGAACCCGGGTCTCTGGCGCTGTAAGGCAGCAACTCTACCACAGTGCTGCCCAAATGCACAAACAGCAAGTCTCCGTTCAATAGACAATAGGTGCAGGAGGAGGCCATTCGGCCCTTTGAGCCAGCACCGCCATTCAATGTGATCATGGCTGATCATTCTCAATCAGTACCCCGTTCTCCCCATACCCCCTGACTCCGCTATCCTTAAGAGCTCTATCTAGCTCTCTCTTGAATGCATTCAGAGAATTGGCCTCCACTGCCTTCTGAGGCAGAGAATTTCCCCTTGATCACAAGGCAACATAGTGAAATGCTTGGATAGAGTGGATGTGGAGAGGATGTTTCCACTGGTGGGAGAGTCTAGGTCTAGAGGTCACAGCCTCAGAATTGAAGGACATTCCTTTAGGAAGATGAGAAGGAATTTCTTCAGCCAGAGGGTGGTGAATCTATGGAATTCTTTGTCACAGACGGCTGTGGAAGCATCAATGGATATTTTTAATCCAGAGACAGATCTATTCTTGATTGGTAAGGGTGACAGGGGTTATGGGGGGAAGACAGGAGAGTAGGGTTAGGAGGGAGAGATAGATCAGCCATGATTGAATGGCAGAGTAGACTTGGGCTGAATAGCCTCATTCTGCTCCTATCACTTATGACCTTATGAACATAGCTTTAATTCCAAATGTGTAGGAAAGAGCTGCAGGTGCTGGTGAAAATCGAAGGTAAGACACTGGAGTAACTCAGCGGGACAGGCAGCATCTCTGGAGAGAAGGAATGGGTGACGTTTTGGGTCGAGACCCTTCTTCAGACTTGATTAATTTCCAAGTTAGTTTATTGGCCAAGTACGTGCAGGTACAAGGAATGTGCCTTGGTGCTCTGCTCACAAATGACAACACAAACACACAGTTAACAATTAAGAATAAAGCATAAACACATCAAAACAATAAGGATAGAACATTACGGTCTAAACATGTGGGTGAAAATAAACCAGCGCAAAAAAGAAAAGACTGCACCTGGAGTACTGTGTGCAGTTTTGGTCTCCAAATTTGAGGAAGGATATTCTTGCTATTGAGGGCGTGCAGCGTAGGTTTACTAGGTTAATTCCCGGAATGGCGGGACTGTCATATGTTGAAAGACTGGAGCGGCTAGACTTGTATACACTGGAATTTAGAAGTTTGAGAGGGGATCTTATCGAAACGTATAAGATTATTAAGGGGTTGGACACGTTAGAGGCAGGAAACATGTTCCCAATGTTGGGGGAGTCCAGAACCAGGGGCCACAGTTTAAGAATAAGGGGTAGGTCATTTAGAACGGAGATGAGGAAAAACCTTTTCAGTCTGTGGAATTCTCTGCCTCAGAGGGCAGTGGAGGCCAATTCTCTGAATGCATTCAAGAGAGAGCTAGATAGAGCTCTTAAGGATAGCGGAGTCAGGGGGTATGGGGAGAAAGCAGGAACGGGGTACTGATTGAGAATGATCAGCCATGATCACATTGAATGGCGGTGCTGGCTTGAAGGGCCGAATGGCCTCCTCCTGCACCTATTGTCTATTGTCTAAGAGTTGGTGAAGTGTAGCTTCACTGAATGGTGGGAATGTGGTTAAGAACTTGTTCCCTTACAGTGAGGGTGGGAGTGGAGGCAGCTTCAGTTTAACTCAAATCACCATTCACCACTTCTGCCCTCAGGTGCCCCCAAGTCACCGGTCGGCAGGGAGGTCGAGCACGTGGTCAGTGCCACCGACCATGACAAGGAGATGGCCAAGCTGAAACAGGAGCTGGAGCAGAGCAAACAGATTGTCCGGGAGCAGCAGCAACTCCTCCAGGTACGAGCCCCAGCTCCAGCGAATCCCGGCCCCACGCGGCCACAGCAGAGGAGGCCATTCAGCACGTCATGCCCATGCCAGCTCATTCCCAGCCACGGTGGCGCAGCGGTAGCGCTGCTGCCTCACAGCGCCGGAGACCCGGGTTCCATCCTGATTACGGGTGCTGTCTGTACGGAGTTTGTACGTTCTCCCCGTGACCTACGTGGGTTTTCTCCGGGTGCTCCGGTTTCCTCCCACGCTCCAAAGACGTGAAGGTTTGCAGGATATTTGACTTGGTGAAATTGTCCCTAGTGGGTGTAGGATAGCATTAATGTGCAGGGATCGCTGGTGGGCACAGTCTCGGTGGGCCGAAGGGCCTGTTTCCGCGCTGTATCTCTAAACTAAACTAATGATGACTCAGTCTGAAGAAGGGTCTCGACCCGAAACGTCACCCATTCCTTCTCTCCTGAGATGCTGCCTGACCTGCTGAGTTACTCCAGCATTTTGAGAATAAATACCTTCGATTTGTACCAGCCTCTGCAGTTATTTTCTTATACTAGAGAACAGCCCACTGCCCAAGTTGTGTGTAGTGAACTTTAATCTTGTATTTCAATGGTACTTTATTGTCTCATGTATCTAGATGCACAAGTTTGTTGGTTAATTAGCTTCTGTAAAATTATAAATTGTGTGTGTAGGATAGTGCTAGTGTACGGGGCGATCACTGGTGGGTGTGGACTTGTTGGATGGAAGGATCTGTTCTCATGTTGTATCTCTAAACTAAACCTACAGCAGACTGAATGGTCACCATTTCCACCACTGACACACAGTGGCTGCAGGGGGAACCATCACTGAGATATACCAGGCTTGTTTCAACTGCACCTCCCAAACCAGCAACTGCCCCCCGAATCTAGGAAAGAGGAGACGGAGACATCATTGCCACCAGCTTGGAGCTGTAGAGTCCGGCAGCCTCTCAGCACCAGAGACCCACGTTCCATCCTGGCTTCGGCTGCTGCCTGTGTGGAGTTTTCCCATTCCTTTTATTCGAAACTTTAATATCGAAACGTATAAGATTATTAAGGGGGTTGGACACGTTAGAGGCAGGAAACATGTTCCCAATGTTGGGGGAGTCCAGAACCAGGGGCCACACAGTTTAAGAATAAGGGGTAGGCCATTTAGAATGGAGATGAGGAAAAACTTTTTCAGTCAGAGAGTTGTGAATCTGTTGAATTCTCTGCCTCAGAAGGCAGTGGAGGCCAATTCTCTGAATGCATGCAAGAGAGAGCTGGATAGAGCTCTTAAGGATAGCGGAGTCAGGGGGTATGGGGAGAAGGCAGGAACGGGGTACTGATTGAGAATGATCACATTGAATGGTGGTGCTGGCTCGAAGGGCCGAATGGCCTCCTCCTGCACCTATTGTCCTTCTCTCCAGAGATGCTGCCTGACCCGCTGAGTTACTCCAGCACTTTGTAACTTTGTGTTGATCTTCGGTGTGAACCAGCATCTGCACTTCCTCCCTGCACAAGTCAAGTCAAGTCAAGTCAATTTATTTGTATAGCACATTTAAAAACAACCCACGTTGACCAAAGTGCTGCACATCTGACCAGGAAAAAAAGAAACATAGTGGCAGGCAGCCAAACACAACGGCGCGGCCATCTTGAACAAAATGTTAATTCAATCACCCACAGTCCAACAATAAAAGCACTAAACAGGCACCCAAATTACCCAACCCCAAAAAACCCCCAAAACACAGTCCAACAATAGAAGCATTAAATAGGCATTCAAATCACACACCCCAAAACCCCCAAGAACACAGTCCAACAATAAAAGCATCAAACAGGCACTCAAACCACCCAACCCCAAAAACACACAAAAAAGAAACATCCATCAAAGAAACATCCATCACAGTGAGTCTCCTCCAGTCCTCTCTCTCCTCACTGTGATGGAAGGCCACAATGTCTTTCCCTTCTCCCGCTGTCCTCGCCCGCAGCCAGGTTGTTGTGGTTGCAGGCCGCACCGGACGGTCCACAGCGGGCCAAGCCCAAGGCGCGTCGCGTCGCAGCCGCTCCCGCAGCCTCCGAAGACGGCCGGCTCCGCTGATGATAAGTCCGATCCGGGGCGGGCGAACACGCTGTCGCTGCCGCTGTTGCTGCACGTCGGGGCGGTCGTGGCTCCCGACATTGAAACCCCCGCCCAGCAGAGAAATATCCCGCGGCCATCTTAGGTAGCACTAATCTTGCTCCAGGTTCCAGCTGAGAGGGAGGAACTTGGGTGAAGGTCATGGTTCCCCTTTGAACGTGGCTGAGCGTAGCATGTATGATCTCTTCCCCATCCCTGCAATCGGTCTGAAGACGGGTCCCAACTCAGAACGTCACCTTATCCATTTATTCAAAATCCTACCCAAAATCATTCCTACCTATCCCTGGACCATGACCCCACCGACCAACACCAGACCTTTATCAGCCGCACCATCACGGACCTCATCACCTCCGACGATCTACCCCCCAGTGCCTCCAATCGCATAGTTCCCTAGCCCCGCACGGCCCGATTCTACCTCCTACCCAAAATCTTGAATAAATCGATTTGTACCAGCATCTGCAGTTATTTTCTTATAGTCACCTTATCCATGTTCTCCAGCGATGCTGCCTGACCCGCTGAGTTACTCCAGCACTTTGTATCTTCCCTTCGAATGCACGATCTACTGGAAACGTCCAATACTTCCCTCCTTGGACAGATCCCTCTGGTTTAGTTTAGAGATGTAACAAGGAAACGGGCCCTTCAGCCCACCAAGTCCATGCTGACCATTGATCACTAGTTCACACTAGTTTTGGATTTTTTTTAGATTTAGAGATACAGCGCAGAAACAGGCCCTTCGGCCCACCGAGTCCGTGCCGCCCCGCACATTAACACTATCCTACACACACTAAGGACAATTTTTACATTTGCCCAGCCAATTAACCTACAAACCTGTACATCTATGTGATCCCACTTTCTCATCCACTCCCTACACATTAAAAAAAAAAAATTAAGAGGCCAATTAAGCTACAGACTTGGGATCCCCAGAATTTGGGATTAATGCCAGATCTGAACATTGTAATCTTAATTTTTAAATTGAAAAAAATTGAATTGCAAGCTTTTCTCGCTGAGGTGTTTTTATTTCTCCAGGACCAGCTGGCTATTGAGAAGGAAGACCTGGCCCAAGGTCCCGACTTGCTGGAGGAAATGGAATGGCTGAACAAGGAGCGGCAGCTGTTTGACGAGCAGAGAGACAACTTTAAGACTGAGAGGGAATCGTTCACGGAGGCAGCTATCCGCCTGGGTCGGGAGGTGAGATTTTCTTTTTAGATTTAGAGATACAGCGCGGAAACAGGCCCTTCGACCCACCGGGTCCGCGCCGCCCAGCGATCCCCGCACACTAACACTATCCTACACACACTAGGGACAATTTTTACATTTACCCAGTCAATCAACCTACATACCTGCGCGTCTTTGGAGTGTGGGAGGAAACTGAAGATCTCGGAGAAAACCCACGCAGGTCACGGGGAGAACGTACAAACTCCGTACAGACGGCACCCGTAGTCAGGATCGAACCTGAGTCTCCGGCGCTGCATTCGCTGTAAGGCGGCAACTCTACTGCTGCGCCGCCGTGAGCTGTGGACCTCTCCCCAGTCCCTGCTGCTGCCCGGCCCTGGCATCATCACCCACGCACCCAGCCCACTCCCTCTTCTCCCCTCTCCCATCAGGCAAAAGGTACAGAAGTGTGAAAACACACACCTCAAGCAGCCACAAGATTTGAGTTTAGTTTAATTTGGGTGATTCCCACGTGTTCCGAGGTACAGTGAAAAGCTTTTGTTGCCTGCTATCATAATCAAGGTGAGTCTCATCCCGCCCACTCCCTCTTCTCCCCTCTCCCATCAGGCAAAAGGTACAGATGTGTGAAAACGCACACCTCCAGATTCACGGACAGTTTCTTCCCGGCTGTTATCAGGCAACTGAACCATCCCACCACAACCAGAGAGCAGTGCTGAACTACTATCTACCTCATTGGTGACCCTCGGACTATCCATGATCGGATTTTGCCGGCGTTACCTTGCACCAAAGATACTAGAGGAGCAAGATAGACCACTCGACCCAAAAAACTGTGGTACGTCACGGCGCCATTTTAGTAGGCAGAAACTTGCAGAAACATTTAAAAAGAAAAATAACAAGAATCTGTGAATTGATAGATGAGATATATTCTGCATTTTAATGGCCTCATCACACATACTGTTCCCCCAAAACACTGATTACACTGCGAGAGGCGGGTTTTGCTTACTAAAATGGCGGACATTACGCTCCTTTGCGTACTACACTTCAGTATAGGCGATTTCAACGGAGTGGTCCATCTTGTTCCTCTAGTATCTTTGTCTTGCACTAAAGGTTATTCCCTTATCATGTATCTATGCACTGAATGGCTCGATTGTAAGCATGTTTTGTCTTTCTGCTGACTGGTCAGCACGCAACAAAGGCTTTTCACTGTACCTCGGTACACGTGACAATAAACTAAACTGAGCAGGGGTTTTGAGATGCTGCAGAAACTCAAACCCAGATCCACTTCCTCACCCTCCCCCCAAACCAGCCACTCTAACCACTTGTGTTATTTCTTTAGAGAAAATTGTTTGAGGAGGAACATGCACAATTCAGAAAGGAGCAGTTCTTTAACCTACCGCCGTTTCGAGAGCGCAGAGTGAAACCTAGACAGAGGCTACGCACTGCTTGTGCTATGGCAAGTGAGTATCTGTGTGTCATCGAGATACAGCGCGGAAACTGGCCCTTTGGCCCACCAGGCCCACGCCTGTAGTTCTATCCTACACACTGGGGACAATTTGCCATTTACAGAAATCAATTAACCCTCAAACTCGCACGTTTTTGGAGTCTGGGATGAAACTCGAGCGGTCACAGGTGTGTTGTAGTTGGTGACCTATTAACAGAATAGTCAGACAACCAAAATCATTGAACCTCTTTATTCTACTCACCCAGGTGGGAGGGAGCCTAGATACCGGAGCGTTCAGAAACACTCAGGAAACTAGTGTAGTCTCTCTCTCTCCGAAAGCTTACATTTACACATCTTTTATACCCTAAATACATGTGCCAGTATTTTTCCATCACTGCCTTATATGGCAAGTTTACAATGCCCTATAAATCTTTATGTGTCTTTCGGGACCTCCGTCGTGTCCATCGTGTCCATCGTGACCTCTTCTTTATTGGGAACAAAGGGCAGTACATATGGCAAGATGTTCTTCTTAACACTTCAAAGCTTTGAGGCCAGTTGCTGATATCAGAGGATACGATCAGCCATAAACCGTGCTTCCATGCTGACAACAGGATGCCCCAGGAATAATCCAAGCTGGAGCTTTTACACTCCTGCAATAAAACCCACATAGCTGCATTCGCAATGTTAGCCCTTACAGGGGGAAGGTACCAACTCTGCGTAGACTGCACCCGTGGTCAGGATGGAACCCGGGTCTCTGGCGCTGTGAGGCAGCAATTCTACTGTTGCGCCACCGTGCAGCCCTGGGTCTTGCCAGTAATTCTATATTTCTGCCACATTCGTTTTTAAACTTCCTTGCATAATCTTAGCTCTGTGTTGGTTTTCTCATTAACGCAAAGTTAGACACAAAATGCTGGAGTAACTCAGCGGGTCAGGCAGCATCTCTGGAGAGAAGGAATGGGTGACGTTTCGGGTCGAGACCTTTCTTCAGACTCTGACACAAAATGATGGAGTAACTCAGCGGGACAGGCAGCATCTTGTAGTTCAACAACACAGTCAACAACATCAGTCTGAAGAAGGGTCTCGACCCGAAACGTCACCCATTCCTTCTCTCCCGAGATGCTGCCTGACCTGCTGAGTTACTCCAGCATTTTGTGAATAAATCAATTTGTACCAGCATCTGCAGTTATTTTCTTATAGTTCAACAACACACATCTACTCCCTACATCCAGTCTTTTTTCCCTGAAACAATTTCCCTCCGGAATGCCCTCCCACAGTCCTCTGTTGACGTGACCCGCCTACGCAATCTTCAAGCCCACAGACGGCAAAGCCCCCACCAGACCAAACCCACTCTCGTCACTCTTCGGAGGTGATGACTACAAGTCAAGTTTATTTGTCACACACAAATACAAGATGTGCAGTGAAATGAAAGTGGCAAAGCCTGCGGATTGTGCTAAACTACAAAACAGAATAGAAAGAACATTCTTAACACAAAAAATAAATTAATACAGTAAATCAAATTAGTCCCTGGTGATATGAGAGTTAACAGTCCTGATGGCCTTTGGGAAGAAACTCCGTCTCATCCTCTCTGTTTTCACTGCGTGACAGCGTGACCGTAGCAGCTGGAACAGTTCGAGCCAGCACCACCATTCAATGTGATCATGGCTGATCATTCTCAATCAGTACCCCGTTCCTGCCTTCTCCCCATACCCCCTGACTCCGCTATCCTTAAGAGCTCTATCTAGCTCTCTCTTGAATCCATTCAGAGAATTGGCCTCCACTGCCTTCTGAGGCAGTGAATTCCACAGATTTACAACTCTGACTGAAAAAGTTTTTCCTCATCTCAGTTCTAAATGGCCTACCCCTTATTCTTAAACTGTGGCCCCTGGTTGTGGACTCCCCCAACATTGGGAACATGTTTCCTGCCTCTAACGTGTCCAACCCCTTAATAATCTTATGTTTCGATAAGATCTCCTCTCATCCTTCTAAATTCCAGTGTATACAAGCCAAGCCGCTCCAGTCTTTCAACATATGACAGTCCCGCCATTCCGGGAATTAACCTAGTAAACCTACGCTGCACGCCCTCAATAGCAAGAATATCCTCCCTCAAATTTAGAGACCAAAACTGCACACAGTACTCGAGGTGCGGTCTCACTAGGGCCCTGTACAACTGCAGAAGGACCTCTTTGCTTCTATACTAGTGGGAGAGTCTTGGACTGAAGTCATAGCCTCAGAATTAAAGGACATTATTTTTGGAAGTTGATGAGGAGAAATCTTTTTAATCAGAGTGTGGTGAATCTGTGGAATTCTTTGCCACAGAAGGCTGTGGAGGCCAAGTCAGTGGATATTTTTAAGGCATAGATAGATTCTTGATTAGTACGGGTGTCAGAGGTCATGGGGAGAAGGCAGGAGAATGGGGTTAGGAGGGAGAGATAGATCAGCCACGATTGAATGGCGGAGTAGACTTGATGGGCCGAATGGCCTAAGGGCAGTCGCGGTGGCGCAGTGGTAGAGTTGCTGCCTTACAGCGAATGCAGCGCCGGAGACTTGGGTTCGATCCTGACTGCGGGCGCCGTCTGTACGGAGTTTGTACGTTCTCCCCGTGACCCGCGTTGGTTTTCTCCGAGATCTTCGGTTTCCTCCCACACTCCAAAGACGTGCAGGTATGTAGGTTAATTGGCTGGGCAAATGTTTTTTAAAAATTGTCCCTAGTGGGTGTAGGATAGTGTTAATGTGCGGGGATCGCTGGGCGGCACGGACCCGGTGGGCCGAAGGGCCTGTTTCCGCGCTGTAAATCTAATTCTATTCCTATTCCTTCTGACTTTATAACATGCTTTGCATTTCTAGGTCCAGATCAGGAAAGCCCATCTGCGCTTCTCGTAGGTCGCAGGCTGGCCACGTGGTCTGTGCATTCACACCGGCCTCCGGGCACCCTAAGCCCACCACCCAAGGGTGCACCACCCAGGGGTGCCAGCTCACGGAGGTATTCCCTGCCCGCCTCCCACGAGTTGTGCCATGCCTTGGGGATGATTCCAGAGCAGAGGTGAGTGTTAATGAACGCTGTCTGATCCTGTGCTAAGTTTTCGCTCAACACCTTTCCTCCCCTTTCTTCACTTTTTCCCGTCAAACCTGCTGCTCGCCATTAGACAATAGACAATAGACAATAGGTGCAGGAGTAGGCCATTCAGCCCTTCGAGCCAGCACCGCCATTCAATGCGATCATGGCTGATCACTCTCAATCAGTACCCCGTTCCTGCCTTCTCCCCATACCCCCTCACTCCGCTATCCTTAAGAGCTCTATCCAGCTCTCTCTTGAAAGCATCTAACGAACTGGCCTCCATTGCCTTCTGAGGCAGAGAATTCCACTGCCTGGCCCGCTAAGTTCAGACCTAGTGTGGAAACGGGCCCTTTGGCCCACCAGATTCGCACCGACTCGCAATCACACGTACACTAGTTCAGTCCTACACACAGTCACAATCAAGCACAATAATACGTTATTAGCCAAGTATGTTTTGCAACATAAGAGGAACTTCATTTGCCACACAGTCACTAGGGACAATTTACTGAAGCCAATTAACCAATAAACCTTAGATAAACACGAAAAGCTGGAGTAACTCAGCGGGACAGGCAGCATCTCTGGAGAGAAGGAATGGGTGACGTTTCGGGTCGAGACCCTTCTTCAGACTGGTAAACCAATAAACCTGTACGTTTTAGCAGTGTGGAAGGAAACCAGAGCACCCGGGGGGAAAAACTGTGTGGTTATGGGGAGGACATTCAAACTCTGTACAGACACCACCCGTAGTCAGTGTGAAGAAGGGCCTCGACCCGAAACGTCACCCATTCCTTCTCTCCAGAGATGCTGCCTGACCCGCTGAGTTACTCCGGCATTTTGTGATGCCTTCGATTTGTACCAGCATCTGCAGTTATTTTCCCGCCCGTAGTGAAGATCAAACCCAGGTCTCTGGCGCTGTAAGGCAGCAACTCCACCGCTGTGCCACCCTGAAACACACTCCTTGATATGTGTGGATGTTGCTTCAATGTGCTAACCTTGAACCTGATGTACAGGCAGGGGAAATCACGCAACAAAAACAACCCTCTCTCACTGTGTTTGCTTTGACCGAGTCTCCTTGACCTACAGCCTCCTTACGATAGCGTTCTCTGGTTTAATCTGGAATTGTGCATGTTTTGACTGCAGCAAGAGTACACCATGTCCGATCAACGTGCCAATAGACAATAGGTGCAGGAGGGGGCCATTCGGCCCTTCGAGCCTGTACGCACCGCCATTCAACGTGATCATGGCTGATCATTCTCAATCAGTACCCCGTTCCTGCCTTCTCCCCATACCCCCTGACTCCGCTATCCTTAAAAGCTCTATCCAGCTCTCTCCTTAAGAGCTCTATCTAGCTCCTTAGGAGCTCTATCTAGCTCTCTCTAGCTCCCTCGGTGTGTATCTTGGGTCTTCCAATGCTCCTTTGACTCCTTGCTCTTCCCACAGCTTCAGAATCACACCGACTGAGCGGCTTAAGAGATCCTGCGGCGTCCGGGAGAGCCCAACCCGTCAGCGAGATTCCTCCACGCAAACGAGGAGCGACTCTGGGTGGATGAGCGCGGCCCTGTTTACGAACGACTCCGATGATTCCTTGTACATTGGGCCCTTGCTCACCCCATTTTAATTGCCCCATTACAGTCTCATCCACCAGCCGGGAAGCAGTAGAAGCAATACATGCCTGCGCTGGTCCATTGCGACCGTATCCGAAGATAGACACACAAAGCTGGAGTAACTCAGCGGGACAGGCAGCATCTCTGGAGAGAAGGAATGGGCGACGTTTCCGGTCAAGACCCTTCTTCAGACTGCTTAGGGAAACTAGCGATATAGACGATAATGTAGAGATAAAGAACAATGAATGAAAGATATGTTTCCTTTATCTTTTTTTGCACCTCTTTCATTCATTTGATTGATATCTCTCTATCACCGTCTTTATCTCTCGTTTCCCTTTCCCATGACTCTCGGTCTGAAGAAGGGTCTCGACCCGAAACGTCACCCATTCCTTCTCACCAGAGGTGCTGCCTGACCCACTGAATTACCCCAGCTTTTAGTGTCCATCTCCGGTTGAAACCAGCATCTGAAGTCCCTTCCTACACTGACTGTACCCCTTGCCTTGCTGCTAAATGCAGATGAGATTTCTCTTTGTTTTTACTGTATATAATTCCCGTCGAAGCTTTTTGTTCGAGTGGCATGAAGTAATTTATTGCAATGTTTTATAATGGAAAAAACCCTCTGAGCATTACTAGGATAAGTTTTTAAAGTTGGACACTGGGTCTGTGCGATGTACAAATGAATTTTAGGTTTTCCCCAGTGCATGTAATTGTGACAAACTTTCTGAAACCTGGAGATTCTGGGGGTAGGTTGATACAGTACAACACTGTACTATTGTAGTGTTAACAAGCATGCAAAAAAGTGTGTTTTAATAAACTTTCTTTTTGCCAATACATTGGGCTTATTTGTGATTGTGTTGGCCTGTCTGCAGTTGAAGAGCATGGGGGGGGGGTTTAGTTGCAGAGCAAGAGATTTTGTTGTTGCATCTTTGGAATATTGAATCTTGGGTATTGTCTTCCCCTAGCTTGGGTGGCACGGTGGTGCAGTAGTAGAGCTACTGACTCACAGCGCCAAAGACCCAGGTCCAATCCTGACTGCAGGTGCTGCCTGTACAGAGTTTGTACGTTCTCCGTGGGTTTCTCTGGGTGCTCCGTTTTCCTCCCACACTCCAAAGACCTACAGATTTGTGGGTTAATTGAAGGTAGACACAAAATGCTGGAGTAACTCAGTGGGACAGGCAGCATCTCTGGAGAAAAGGAATGGGTTCAGACTGTCTGAAGAAGGGTCTCGACCCATTCCTTCTCTCCAGAGATGCTGCCTGACCTGCTGAGTTCCTCCAGCACTTTGTGTCTATCTACGATATGATAGAAACATAGACAATAAGTGCAGGAGTAGGCCATTCGGCCCTTCGAGCCAGCACTGCCATGTTCAGTCATTTAAAAAGGGGATTGAGCAACTAGATCTCAACGTGGTCAAAAAGACCCACTTCAAAATTTAATCACTGCTTTACTCAGTCCGACCTGTGCGAGATAACCACTTATTAGATGTTTGCGCAGTAATCAGCCAGAATTTGATCATCCAAAATCAAGATTCAAGATTCAAGATAGCTTTATTCACAAAATGCTGGAGTAACTCAGCAGGTCAGGCAGCATCTCGGGAGAGAAGGAATGGGTGACGTTTCGGGTCGAGACCCTTCTTCAGACTGATGTCGGGGGTGGGACAAAGGAAGGATATAGGTGGAGACAGGAAGATAGAGGGAGATCTGGGAAGGAGGAGGGGAAGGGAGGGACAGAGGAGCTATCTGATTCAAGATAGCTTTATTGTCATCCAAATTGGACGAAATTCAGTCACCCACAGTCCAACAACAAAAGCATCAAAATAGGCATTAAAATTACACAACCCCCAAAACACACAAAAGAAACATCCACCAAGAAAACATCCATCACAGTGAGTCTCCTCCAGTTCTCTCCTCACTGTGATGGAAGGCCACAATGTCTTTTCCCTTCTCCTGCTGTCCTCTCCTGTGGTCAGGTTGTTGTGGTTGCAGTGCCTCGTTCCTGCTTTCTCCCCATATCCCTTGATTCCGTTAGCCCTTCGAGCGAAATCTAGCTTTCTCAATGAATGATGTGCGTGAGATAACCACTTATGAGGTGTTTGTGCAGTAATCAACCAGAACGAGAATGGTGGTGGACCTTGAAGGGCCAAATGGCCTCCTCCTGCACTTATTTTCCATGAATTTAGAAGGATGAGAGGGGATCTTATCGAAACATGTAAGATTATTAAGGGGTTGGACACGTTAGAGGCAGGAAACATGTTCCCAATGTTGGGGGAGTCCAGAACCAGGGGCCACAGTTTAAGAATAAGGGGTAGGCCATTTAGAACGGAGATAAGGAAAAAACTTTTTCAGTCCAAGAGTTGTAAATCTGTGGAACAGGGTACTGATTGAGAATGATCAGCCATGATCACATTGAATGGTAGTGTAAGAAAATAACTGCAGATGCCGGTACAAATCAAAGGTATTTATTCACAAAATGCTGGAGTAACTCAGCGGGTCAGGCAGCATCTCGGGAGAGAAGGAATGGGTGACGTTTCGGGTCGAGACCCTTCTTCAGTCTGAATTTAGACTTCTTCAGACTTCAGGATTCAGGAAGTCTGAATTTCAGTCTGGAGAAGGGTCTCGACCCGAAACGTCACACATTCCTTCTCTCCTGAGATGCTGCCTGACCTGCTGAGTTATTTTGTGAATGAATACATTGAATGGTGGTGCTGGCTCGAAGGGCCGAATGGCCTCCTCCTCCTGCACCTATTTTCTATGTTTTCTATGTATTTTCTATTATCTTTTATAAATAAATATCTTTATTTGATAGAACTTCATTTGTCCCAGGAGGGGGATTGAACTCTCTTTGTTGTGTAAACCAGCATCTGCCACACTGTGCAACCACTGCCCGAGGGGGTGGGGCAGGGCAGGGCAGGGGGGAGCTCGGTGGGCTGGGGTGCAAGAAGGCGCTATACAAATGAAGGCACTCCCCTGCTTTGTGACGCCCGCCGTTTGTTACGACGGGAGAGGCGGAGCCCCAATGTAGCAGCTGCCCCACAGTGTAGCAATCCCCGGGTCACGTGGGGGAGCCGGTCACATGACTCTGGACCATGTCTGTGCCGGCTGGTGGAGGCTGCAGCGCTCCCCTCCTCTCCCTCCTCCTCCTCCTCTGTCCCGGGACACTGGGGGTCGGGGAACCCAGCCCCAGCTGTGGCTACCAGGTGAGTCTCCACCCGCGAGGAGGGAGGGGGAGTGGGGAAGAGGGAGGGGGAGTGGGGGGAGAGGAGATTGGGGAAGAGGGGAGTGGGGGAGAGGGGAGTGGGGAGGGAAGAGTGGGGAGGGAAGAGTGGGGTGAGGAGATTGGGGAGTGGGGAGGAGGGAAGGTAGAGTGGGGAGGGAAGAGTGGAGTGGGGGAGAGAGGAGTGGGGAAGAGGGGAGGAGGGAGGGGGAGAGAGAAGAGGGGGGTAGTGGGGAGGAGGGGAGTGGGAAGGAGGGAGGGAGGGAGAGGGGAGTGGGGGGGAGGGAGGGAGAGGGGAGTGGGGGGGAGGGAGGGAGAGGGGAGTGGGAGGGAGGGAGTGGGGAAGAGGGGGGAGTGGGAAGAATGTGGGGGGAGAGAAGGGGAAAAGGAGTGGGGGTGAAAGAGTGTGGGGTAGGTGGGGAATGGGAGGGGAGAGAGAGAACACATCATAAGGTGTAAGAAAATAACTGCAGATGCTGGTACAAATCGAAGGTATTTATTCACAAAGTGCTGGAGTAAGAACACATCATAAGGTCATAAGTTATTGGAGCAGAATTAGGCCATTCGGCCCGTCAACTCCATTCCGCCATTCAATTATGGCTGAGGGGAGGGGGGGGTGTCCTTCCTTGTAACTCTATCCCCTCCCTCCTGAGTGTTTAGTAACCATTTATTAGTGACTCGAAGGTAGACACAAAATGCTGGAGTGACTCAGTGGGTCAGGCAGCACCTCGGGAGAGAAGGAATGGATGGTGTTTCGGGTCGAGACCCTTCTTCAGACTTCTTCGAGCCTGAAGAAGGGTCTCGACCCGATACGCCACCCATTCCTTCTCCCCTGACATCCCCCTGAAACGTCACCCGTTCCTTCTCTCCCGAGATGCTGCCTGACCCGCTGAGTTAATCCCAGCTTTTTGTGATACCTTCGATTTGTACCAGCATCTGCAGTTATTTTCCTGCACATATATTAATGACTGACTATATTGGGGTCTCGACCCGAAACGCCACCCATTCCTTCTCTCCCGAGATGCTGCCTGACCTGCTGAGTTACTCCAGCTTTTTGTGTCTACGGTTTAAACCAGCATCTGCAGTTCCTTCTTACATACATTAGTGACTCTCCCCTTGTAGTTCAGCAACTATATTAGTGTCTCTCTCCCCTTAGAGTTCAGCAACTATATTGGTGTCTCTCTCCCCTTGTAGTTCAGCAACTATATTAGTGACGAAGCCATTAGTTTAGTAACTATATGCGTGACTCTCTTCCCTTCAACAGTATCTATACACTGTAAATAGATTGTTTGTAATCAAGCATTGTCTTTCTGCTGACTGGTTAGCACGCAACAAAAAGCTTTTCACTGTACCTCGGTAAACATGACAGTAAACTGAACTGAGGTTAGGGGAATAGGGGGATAAAGGGTACAGACGTTGACAGCATGCAAAGCATCAAGAGAATGAAGGGGCATAAAGGTGGCATATCAGTGTGCCGCAATCTTTAACTGGCTCTGGAAGGATATATTTTTTTGGTGCGTGTGTAACTATTTTGTTTTTGCTGTGTGAAATATAGTTAGTTCAGGATATCCTCTTACTGTGGTAATGGCGCAATAACGTACGGACGGTCCCAGTTTAGGGAAGTGAGTTGTGTAAGTTCAGAGTCTCGAGATGCAAAGGATAAGGGGGGAGTCTTTTAGGACCGAGATGAGAAAGTTTTTTTTCACACAGAGAGTGGGGAATCTGTGGAATTCTCTGCCACAGAAGGTAGTTGAGGCCAGTTCATTGGCTATATTTAAGAGGGAGTTTGATGTGGCCCTTGTGGCTAAAGGGATCAGGGGGTATGGAGGGAAGGCAGGTACAGGATACTGAGTTGGATGATCAGCCATGATCATATTGAATGGCGGTGCAGGCTCGAAGGGCCGAACGGCCTACTCCTGCACCTACTTTCTATGTTTCTATCTTGAGGGAGCAAGATAGCATCTAATTGAAAGATAACGCCTCTGGGTGTTATTTTAGTTACTTGTTCTCACGTTTTTTTAAATGCTTGAATCCACATCCTTCTGATGTGGAGGCAGAGTAACAATTAAATGCTGTGGACATTTTTCTCGGCACCAGATAATTTGTCATGAAACATTTGTGCTTTGACAATCCAGCCAACTTCCAGCTGTGAGTTGAACCGAATCTGATCCAATTGAGGGCGGCACGGTGGCGCAGCGGTAGAGTTGCTGCCTCGCCGAACCAGGGACCCGGGTTCCATCTTGACTACGGGTGCTGTCTGTACGGAGTTTGTACGTTCTCCCCGTGACCTCCAGTTTCCTCCCACGCTCCAAAGACGTACAGGTTTGGTGAAATTGTCCCTAGTGTGTGTAGGATAGTGTTCGTGTACCGGGGATCGCTGGGCGGTGTGGGCTGAAGGGCCTGTTTCTGCGCTGTATCTCTAAACTAAACAATACAATACAATACATCTTTACTGTCATTGTACAGGGGTACAACGAGATTGGGAATGCGCCTCCCATACGATGCAATAAACTAATTAGCTAGTCAGTATTAATTTAAACAACCCAATGAAACAAATTAGAACAGTTTTAAACAGAATAAAGTGCAAGTAGATCTGTGCCGGTTCACTGTGCGATGTGACCATCTGGCTCAGCAGGACCGGTTCATAGCAGCTATGGCCCTGGGGATGAAGCTGTTCCTGAGTCTGGAGGTGCGGGCGTAGAAGGCCTTGTATCGTCTGCCCGGTGGTAGAAGTTCGAACAGACTGTTGCAGGGGTGTGAGGAGTCTTTGTGGATACTGGTGGCTTTTCTGAGGCATCGTGTGTTGTAGATGCCCTCCAAGGCTGGTAGCTGTGTTCCGATGGTCCTCTGAGCTCTGTGGACTACCCGCTGAAGAGCTTTCCTCTCTGCCTCCGTGCAGCTGAGGTACCACACAGGGATGCCATGCGTTAGGATGTTCTCTATGGTGCAGCGGTAGAAGGTCGTCAGCAGCTGTTGGGGTAGACCAGACTTCTTCAGTGTTCTCAGGTAGAACAGTCTTTGTTGTGCCTTCTTGACCAGCGCAGCAGTGTTATTGGACCACGTTAGGTCCTCCGTAATGTGAGTGCCCAGAAACTTGAAGCTGGACACTCTCTCCACACTGTCCCCGTTGATAAAGATCGGGGCGTATTCCCCGTTGTGTGACCTACGGAAGTCGATGATCAGCTCCTTGGTCTTGGTGGTATTTAGGGACAGGTTGTTATCAGAGCACCAGATGACTTGAGAACAGCCCACTGCCCAAGTTGTGTTTAGTGGCTTTAATCCCATATCTCAATGGTTCAGTAGTACTTTGTCACATGTACCTAGTAGATGCATTGGAGTTTCTTTGTTTTGTGCACAGTTCAGTAAAATCGTACTGTCCCAGTACAAAGGGTTGTCCTAACTGGGTTGCTGATTCTGACTTTGTGTTGTTGCACTTGGATGTATACACTTACCGTGTGTATGTGCGTGTGTGTGTGTGTGTGTGTGTGTGTGTGCGTGTGTGTGTGTGTGTGTGTACGCACTTATCATTGTCTCACACCAAGAAAACAAACCCTTTAGCTCAGGGCTTATGGTGGTGTAGCGGTAGAGTTGCTGCCTTACACGCCAGAGACCCAGGTCCAATCCTGACTGCGGGTGCTGTCTGTACAGAGTTTGTACGTTCTCCCTGTGACTGCATGGGTTTCCTCCAGCTGCACCATTTTCCTCCCACACTCCGAAGACGTGCAGGTTTGTAGGTCAACTGGCTTGGTATAATTGTAAATTGTCCCTAGTGTGTGTAGGATAGTGTTAGTTTATGGGGAGCGCTGGTTGGCACGGACTCGGTGGGCCGAAGGGCCTGTTTACACGCTGTATCTCTAAATTAAACTCAATGATGATATTTCAAATGGGAATGATTGGACATTGGGGAACGTATGTGGAAGGCGAGAGATATTAAAGTCTAGATCTGTTCATCAGTTGGTTGCCGGTCACTAGCTAGCCTCTGTTGCCTGCTGTCCTCACCAACCCCTCTGCTGCTGCCTTCTGTTTAGTTTAGAGATACAGCGCGGAGTTTAGGAGCAGGGAGGTTCTGCTGCAGTTGTACAGGGCCTTGGTGAGACCGCACCTGGTGTATTGTGTGCAGTTTTGGTCTCCTAATCTGAGGAAAGACGTTCTTGCCTTAGAGGGAGTACAGAGAAGGTTCACCAGATTGATCCCTGGGATGGCGGGACTTTCATATGAAGAAAGACTGGATAGACTGGGCTTGTACTCGCTGGAATTTAGAAGACTGAGGGGGGATCTTATAGAAACATATAAAATTCTTAAGGGGTCGGAGAGGCTAGATGCGGGAAGATTGTTCCCGATGTTGGGGGAGTCCAGAACCAGGGGTCACAGCTTAAGGATAAGGGGGAAGTCTTTTAAGACCGAGATGAGAAAACATTTCTTCACACAGAGAGTGGTGAGTCTGTGGAATTCTCTGCCACAGAAGGTAGTTGAGGCCAGTTCATTGGCTATATTTAAGAGGGAGTTAGATGTGACTCTTTTTGCTAAAGGGATCAGGGGGTATGGAGAGAAGGCAGGTACGGGATACTGAGTTGGATGATCAGCCATGATCATATTGAATGGCGGTGCAGGCTCGAAGGGCCGAATGGCCTACTCCTGCACCTATTTTCTATGTTTCTATGTTTTTTTACCGCTGTGCCACCGTGCCACAACACTGGTGGAGATTCCACCCCAAGTTCCAAGGCTTCCAGACCTTCCTGAACAACAGAACTCGAGATTCAGAATCAGTAAACAATTGAGACGGCCTTGAGGTTGTTAGGAGTTTCAACATGTTTGTCGAAGCTTCTGTTCGTCTCAGTTTAGATTAGTTTAGAGATACAGTGCGGGAAACACGCCCTTCGGCCCACCGAGTCCGCACCGACCAGCGATCCCCGCACACTAACACTACCCTACGCACATTAGGGACAACTTGCATGAATACAGAGCCAATGAGCCTACAAATCTGTACGTCTTAGGAGTGTGGGAAGATCTCGGAGAAAACCCACGCAGGTCACGGGGCGAACGTACAAACTCCACACATACAAGCAGCCACAAGTAGTCGGGATCGAACCTGGGTCTCTGGTGCTGTACCCGAGCTGAAACATCGCCTTCTCAGATGCTGCCTGACCCGCTGAGTTCCTCCAGCACTTTGGGGGGTTTTTTTTGCTGTAGATTCCAGCATCTTTAGACTTAAGAGATACAGCGCAGAAACTGGTCGTTCGGCCCAATGAGTGATCGCCCTGTACACGAACACTATCCTACACACTGGGGAACAATTTACAATATTTACCAAAACCAATTAACCTACAAACCTCTACCACTGTGCCGCTCAAATGGCCAGGCACTTAGCGAGGCTCCCACCTGCCTTTCTGGAGAGCGGGGTAATCGAGGAGTCTTCTTCCTACGAGTTCAGAATGAACAGCTAAGGGTCTATATTTTACAGACAAGAAACTGTAGATGCTGGTTTACATACAAGGACACAAAGTGCTGGAGTAACTCAGAGGGTCAGGCACCATCTCTGGAGAACGTGGACAGGTGATGATTTGGGTTGGGGATCGTTCCTCTAGGATTTGCTTCAATAGACAATAGGTGCAGGAGGCGGCCATTCGGCCCTTCGAGCCAGCACCGCCCTTCACTCTGATCATCCACAATCAGTAACCTGTATCCTACGCACACGAGGGACAATTTACAATATTCACCAAAACCAATTAACCTACAAACCTGCACGTCTTTGGAGTGTGGGAGGAAAGCTGAGCACCAGGAGAAAACCCACGGGGAGAACGTGCATACTTCATACCCACAGCGGCCGCAGTCGGGACAAAGAAAGGATGTAGTTGGAGACAGGAAGGCTAGTGGGAGAACTGGGAAGGGGGGGGGGGGGGGGAAGAGAGGGACGGAGGAGCTATCTGAAGTTGGAGAAGTCGATGTTCATACCGCTGGGGTGTAAGCTGCCCAAGCGAAATATGAGTTGCAGTTCCTCCAATTTGCGGTGGGCCTCACTATGAATAGAGGGATATGCATCAGGTACAGGCAGGTGAGGTGAGTTGAACTTGGCATCATGTTCAGCACAAACCTTGTGGGTTGTAGTGTTGTAGTTCGTGACCTATTAACAGAATAGTCAGACAACCAAAATCGTTTAACCTCTTTATTCTACTCACCCAGGTGGGAGAGAGCCTAGATACCGGAGCGTTCAGAAACACTCAGGAAACTAGTGTAGTCTCTCTCTCTCTCTCCGAAAGCTTACATTTACACATCTTTTATACCCTAAATACATGTGCCAGTATTTTTCCATCACTGCCTTATATGGCAAGTTTACAATGCCCTATAAATCTTTATGTGTCTTTCGGGACCTCCGTCGTGTCCATCGTGACCATCGTGACCTCTTCTTTCTTGGGAACAAAGGGCAGTACATATGGCAAGATGTTCTTCTTAACACTTCAAAGCTTTGAGGCCAGTTGCTGATATCAGAGGATACGATCAGCCATAAACCGTGCTTCCATGCTGACAACAGGATGCCCCAGGAATAATCCCAGCTGGAGCTTTTACACTCCTGCAATAAAACCCACATAGCTGCATTCGCAATGTTATCCCTTACATTAGGCCCCGTTGCTGTGCTGTGCTCTATGCCGGGTGTTCACGTGTTCTCCTCTCCACAGGCCTGCCCTGCTGTTAATTCCAGAATGCTGAATGTCCACCTGGTGCCCCACACCCACGATGATGTGGGCTGGCTCAAGACGGTGGACCAGTACTATTACGGAGGTGATTATGTCTATGTTCCCTACCTACTCCTCGGTTTAGTTCAGAGATACAGCGCGGAAACAGGCCCTTCGGCCCACCGCGTCCGCGCCGTCCAGCGATCCCCGCACGCTAACGCTACTCTGCCCCACACACACTAGGAACAATTTTACATTTACACCCAGCCAATTAACCGACAAGTCTGTACCTGTCTTTGGAGTGCGGGAGGAAACCGAAGATCTCGGAGAAAACCCACGCAGGTCATGGGGAGAACGTACAAACTCTGTGCAGACAGCGCCCGTAGTCGGGATTGAACCCGGGTCTCTGGCGCTGTGAGGCAGCAACTCTACCGCTGCACCACCGTGCTGGAATTAGTGCCTTGCCCCTACACCAGAGCTGGGGTCACGGCACAAGGGGGTACTGCTACCATTAGCAGCTGTGTGTGTGTGTGTGTGTGTGAGAGAGCTTGTGTGTCAATGTGTCAGTGTCAGTGTCTGTGTTATTGTGTGTGTGTGTGAGTGTGTGTGACAGTGTGTGTGTGTGTCAGTGTGTGAGTGTCAGTGTGTGAGTGTCAGTGTGTGAGTGTCAGTGTGACTGTGTCTGTGTGTGTCAGTGTGTGTGTGTCAGTGTGTGTGTGTCAGTGTGTGTGTGTCAGTGTGTGTGTGTCGGTGTGTGTGTCGGTGTGTGTGTCAGTGTGTGTGTGTCAGTGTGTGTGCGTATCAGTGTGTGTGCGTGTCAGTGTGTGTGCGTATCAGTGTGTGATAGTGTGTGTGTCTGTGTCTATCAGTGTGTGTGTGTGTCAGTGTCTGTGTCAGAGTGTGTGTGTCAGTGTGTGTGTGTGTCAGTGTGTGTGTGTCAGTGTGTGTGTCTGTCAGTGTCTGTGTGTGTGTGTGTCAGTGTCTGTGTCTGTGTCTGTATCAGTGTGTGTGTGTCTAGATGAAGAAGGGTCTCGACCCTAAACGTCACCTCTCCATGTTCTCCCGAGATGCTGCCTGACCCGCTGAGTTACTCCAGCTCTTTGTGTGTCTCTTGTGTTTTCTGACTGTTGGCAGACCAATTTTCCTGCTGGGATGAGTAAAGTTCCATCGCATCGCATCGCATCGCATCGTCCCCGTGTGGGTGTGTAATGTTTGCCGGGACGTTTCAGGAATGGTTGCTTGCTTCCTTCTGTCAGGCAGGATGGAGATTCAGCGGGCCGGCGTGCAATACATCCTGGACTCAGTCATCGAACAGCTGCAGGCAGACCCCACCAAGCGCTTCATCTACGTGGAGATTGCCTTCTTCTATCGCTGGTGGAAGCAGCAGACCGAGGCCACGAAGAAAGTGGTGACGCAGCTGGTCAACGAAGGTATGAATGAATGAATGAATGAATGAAAAGTTTATTGGCCAAGTGATATTTCCTCTGTCCCTCTCTTCCCCTCCTCCTTCCCAGATCTCCCTCCATCTTCCTGTCTCCACCTATATCCTTCCTTTGTCCCGCCCCCCCTGACATCAGTCTGAAGAAGGGTCTCGACCCGAAACGTCACCCATTCCTTCTCTCCTGAGATGCTGCCTGACCCGCTGAGTTACTCCAGCATTTTGTGAATAAATCCATACAAAACATGTAGTCTTCCCATTGACTGGTTAGCACTCAACAAAAGATTATCACTGTAGCTCGGTACACGCGACGATAAAATAAACGGAGAACTTATGGGCTTATGGGACTCTGTCCATTAATGGCGGCACGGTGGCGCAGCGGTAGAGTTGCTGCCTTACAGTGCTTGCAGCGCCTGAGACCCGGGTTCGATCCTGACTACGGGCGCCGTCTGTACGGAGTTTGTACGTTCTCCCCGTGACCAGCGTGGGTTTTCTCCGAGATCTTCGGTTTCCTCCCACACTCCAAAGACGTGCAGGTTTGTAGGTTAATTGGCTTGGTGTAATTGTAAATTGCCCCCAGTGTGTGGGGATCGCTGGTCGGCACGGACTCGGTGGGCTGAAGGGCCTGTTTCCGCGCTGTATCTCTAAACCTAAACTGACTAAACTAAACCAGAGAGTAGTCCCGAACTATGATCTACCTCAGTGGTGACCCTCGGACTATCATTGATCGGGTTTTGCTGGCTTTATCTTGCACTAAACGTTATTCCCTTATCATGTATCTGTACACTGTGAACGGTTCGATTGCAATCATTTATTCACAAAATGCTGGAGTAACTCAGCAGGTCAGGCAGCATCTCAGGAGAGAAGGAATGGGTGACGTTTCGGGTCGAGACCCTTCTTCAGACTGATGTCAGGGGGGCGGGACAAAGGAAGGATATAGGTGGAGACAGGAAGATAGAGGGAGATCTGGGAAGGAGGAGGGGAAGAGAGGGACAGAGGAGCTATCTATTATCGATTGTAATCATGTTAAGTCTTTCCATTGACTGGTTAGCGCGCAACAAAAGCTTTTCACTGTGCCTTAGGAGAATAACTGCAGATGCTGGTTCAAATTGAAGGGATCACAAAATGCTGGAGTAACTCAGCGGGTCAGGCAGTATCTCAGGAGAGAAGGAATGGGTGACATTTCGGGTCGAGACCCTTCTTCAGTCTGAAGAAGGGTCTCCACCCATTCCTTCTCTCCTGAGATGCTGCCTGGCCCGCTGAGTTACTCCAGCATTTTGTGATCCCTTCGATTTGTACCTTGACACACGTGATAATAAACTAAACTGAACTTAATTTAGTGTGGAGTACTAGTCTAGAGAGTTAGATAGAGCTGTAGGGGCTAGCGGAATCAAGGGAGATGGGGAGAAGGCAGGCACGGGTTACTGATTGTGGATGATCAGCCATGATCACAATGAATGGCGGTGCTGGGTCGAAGGGCTGAATGGCCTCCTCCTGTACTGTACACATGGGAATAAACTAGGCTGGCAATCTCTGAGTGCTATGGGGCGGTGCTGGGTCGATGGGTTGAATGGCCTCCTCCTGTACTGTACACATGGGAATAAACTAGGCTGGCAATCTCTGAGTGCTATGGGGCGGTGCTGGGTCGATGGGCTGAATGGCCTCCTCCTGTACTGTACACATGGGAATAAACTAGGCTGGCAATCTCTGAGTGCTATGGGGCGGTGCTGGGTCGAAGGGCTGAATGGCCTCCTCCTGCAACTACCTGCACTGTACACATGGGAATAAACTAGCGTTATGGGCCGGTGCTGGGTCGAAGGGCTGAATGGCCTCCTGTACTGTACACATGGGAATAAACTAGGCTGGCAATCTCTGAGGGCTATGGGTCGGTGCTGGGTCGAAGGGCTGAATGGCCTCCTGTACTGTACACATGGGAATAAACTAGGCTGGGAATGTCTGAGCGTTGTGGGTCGGTGCTGGGACTGACCATCACCTGCCTGGCTGCTGTAGGTCGGCTGGAGTTTGTGAATGGAGGCTGGTGTATGAACGACGAGGCAACCACACACTACAGCTCCATCATCGACCAGATGACCCTGGGCTTCCAGTTCCTCAACAACACGTTTGGGGAGTGCGGCCGTCCGCGCGTGGCCTGGCACATCGATCCCTTCGGTCACTCCAGGGAGCAGGCTTCCCTCTTTGCGCAGGTAGGACTTGGAACTCCGATCAACAGCGTTAACCAAAACACACACCTCCACGGCAGGCCGCCAGCACTTCCAGATTTGTCTTTGTCATTCCACCGTCGCGTGCCTGTGTTGTGCCTGTGTTCATAAACCCCTAAACCGGGTGGCGCAGCGGTAGAGTTGCTGCCTCGCAGCGCCAGAGACCCGGGTTCCATCCTGACCGCGGGTGCTGTCCGCACCGAGTTTGTACCTTCTCCCCGTGGGTTTTCTCCGGGTGCTCCGGTTTCCTCCCACATCCCAAAGACGTGCAGCTTTGTAGGTTAATTAGTGGCGGTCACGGTGGCGCAGCGGTAGAGTTGCCGCCTTACAGCGAATGCAGCGCCGGAGACTCGGGTTCGATCCCGACTACGGGCGCCGTCTGTACGGAGTTTGTACGTTCTCCCCGTGACCTGCGTGGGTTTTCTCCGAGATCTTCGGTTTCCTCCCACACTCCAAAGACGTGCAGGTATGTAGGTTAATTGACTGGGTAAATGTATAAATTGTCCCTGGTGTGTGTAGGATAGTGTTAGTGTGCGGGGATCGCTGGGCGGCACGGACCTGGTGGGCCGAAGGGCCTGTTTGTGCGCTGTATCTCTAAATCTAAAAAAAAATCTAATTGGCTTCTGTAAATTGTCCTCGGTGTGCAGGTTAGACCTAATGTAAGCAGTGGTTGCTGGGCAGTGTGGATTCGGTGAGCTGAAAGGACTATTTCCAAACTAATCCAAACTATCTCCCAACTAAACTAAACTAAATCAATGTTTCTTATTGTGTGTGCTCAGTCCTTGTTATCTGTCTTGTACTGCTTACTCTGTAAGCTTTGGGTGAACAAGGAATTTCATAGCACCCTGGTGTATAAATATATATATTTTGGAACAAATATATTTAAAGCTTGTTCCCAGGTATCATACACCCAAGTAGGGCGGGTCAGGCAGCATCTGTAGAGAACATGGATAGGTGACGTTTCAGGACAGGACCCTTCTCCAGGGATCTTTAGTCAGAGAGGGTGGTGAATCTGTGGAACACATTGCTACAGAGGGCTGTGGAGGCCAAGTCAGTGGATATTTTAAAGGCAGAGAAAGACAGATTCTTGATTAGATCGGGTGTCGAGGGTTATGGGGAGAAGGCGGCACGGTGGCGCAACGGTAGAGTTGCTGCCTTACAGCGAATGCAGCGCCGGAGACTCAGGTTCGATCCCGACTACGGGCGCCGTCTGTACGGAGTTTGTACGTTCTCCCCGTGACCTCCGTGGGTTTTCTCCGAGATCTTCGGTTTCCTCCCACACTCCAAAGACGTACAGGTTTGTAGGTTAATTGACTGGGTAAAATGTAAAAATTGTCCCTAGTGTGTGTAGGATAGTGTTAGTGTGCGGGGATCGCTGGGCGGCGCGGACTCAATGGGCCGAAGGGCCTGTTTCCGCGCTGTATCTCTAAATCTAAAAAGAAAAGGCAGGAGAATGGGTTTAGGAGGCGGAGATCAGCCATGATTGATTGGCGGAGTGGACTCGATGGGCCGAATGGCCTAATTCTCCTCCTATAACTTGTGAGTACTGACCATACAATTACCCACGGATTCTGACTGACCCTCTGGCTATTTCTGGCATCTTTTTGTTTTGGATTTGAGCATCTGCAGTTCTCAGATGAAGTCCTTCTAAGAAGGGTCTCGACCTGAAACGTCACCCATTCCTTCTCTCCTGAGATGCTGCCTGACCCGCTGAGTTACTCCAGCATTTTGTGAATAAATGCCGTTCTCAGACGATCATCTCCTTGGTCCTCTCCCTGCAGATGGGGTTCGACGGTTTTTTCTTTGGCCGTCTGGATTATCAGGACAAGAACGCCAGAGAATATAGCCGGGAAATGGAACTGGTGTGGAGAGGCAGCGTCAATCTCCCCAAGCCCAGCGCCGACTTGTTCACAGGTGGGTAAAGATGTTCTCTGTTTGTGTCCTCAGCCGCCGAAAACGATGTGTTCAAGAGAGAGTTAGATTTAGCTCTTGGGGCCAAAGGAATCAAGGGATATGGAGAAAAAGCAGGATCGGGGTACTGATTTTAGATGATCAGCCGTGATCACATTGAATGGCGGTGCTGGCTCGAAGGGCTGAATGGCCTCCTCCTGCACCTATTTCCCTATGTATCTATGTGGTGGCATTGAACATTAGGGCAGCACAGTAGCACAGAGGTAGAGTTGCTGCTCGGGGACTCGGGGTTTGATGCTGACTAAGGAGTTTGTACGTTCTCCCAGTGACCTGTGTGGGTTTTCTCCGGGATCTCCGGTTTGCTCCCACACTCCAAAGAATAGAAACATAGAAAATAGGTGCAGGAGTAGGCCATTCGGCCCTTCGAGCCTGTACGCACCGCCATTCAATATGATCATGGCTGATCATCCAACTCAGTATCCCGTACCTGCCTTCTCTCCATACCCCCTGATCCCTTTAGCCACAAGGGCCACATCTAACTCTCTCTTAAATATAGCCAATGAACTGGCCTCAACTACCTTCTGTGGCAGAGAATTCCACAGATTCACCACTCTCTGTGTGAAAAGAAACTTTCTCATCTCGGTCCTAAAAGACTTCCCCCTTATCCTTAAACTGTGACCCCTTGTTCTGGACTTCCCCAACATCGGGAACAATCTTCCTGCATCTAGCCTGTCCAACCCCTTAAGAATTTTGTAAGTTTCTATAAGATCCCCCCTCAATCTTCTAAATTCCAGCGAGTACAAGCCGAGTCTATCCAGTCTTTCTTCATATGAAAGTCCTGCCATCCCAGGGATCAATCTGGTGAACCTTCTCTGTACTCCCTCTATGGCAAGAACGTCTTTCCTCAGATTAGGAGACCAACACTGTACGCAATACTCCAGGTAATATGGGGGAAATGGACGGGAATATGGGGAGAATGAGTGTGGCGCGGCGGTAGAGTTGCTGCCTCACAGCGCCGGAGACCCGGGTTCAATCCCGACTACGGGTGCTGCCTGTACGGAGTTTGTACGTTCTCCCCGTGACCTGCGTGGAATCTCCGGTTTCCTCCCACACTTCAAAGACGTACAGGTAAGTAAGTTAATTGGCCTGGTACAAAATGTAAATGACCCTAGTGTGTGTGTGTGTGTGTGTGTGTGTGTGTGTGTAGGATAGCGTTAGTGTACGTGGTGATCGCTGGTCGGCACACACACGGTGGGCCGAAGGGCCTGTTTCCGCGCGGTATCTTCAACATCTAAAATTTAAATTTTATCTCCAGGTGCCACCAAGTAGCATCTTGTGGTGTGGAGTAATGGTTAAATTGCTGGGCTTGCATGCAATGTTCTGCTCCGCCGACCTGGAAAAGCAAGTTCGATTCCCACTCTGGAAGTTAAATTCAAGTGCATTAAAATTTAGAGATACAGTGTAGTATACGTCGATCATCAGATTATCCTTAGTGTGTAAGATGGTGTTCGTTTACGGTGTCATCGCTGGTCAGCACGGACTCGGTGGGCCGAAGGGCCTGTTTCCATGCTGTATCTCTAAAGTCTACACGCAGTAAAGAACAGGCAATTCAACATCCAACCGGTTTGGCTCTGACCTTAAGATTGTAAGTGATAGGAGTAGAGTTAGGCCATTCGGCCCATCAAGTCTATTCCGCCATTCAATCATGGCTGATCTATCTCTCCCTCCTAACCCCATTCTCCTGCCTTCTCCCCATAAACCTCAGGCACCCGTACTAATCAAGAATCTGTATATCTCTGCCTTAAGTATATCTATTGACGACCTCCACAGCCTTCCGTGGCTAAGAATCCCACAGATTCACCACCCTCTGAATGAAGAAAGGAGGTGAGGAGGAACTCATTTAGTCAGAGGGTGGTGAATCTGTGGGACTCATTGCCACAGAGGGCTGTGGAGGCCAAGTCAGTGGATATTTTTAAGGCAGAGATTGACAAATTCTTGATTAGTACGGGTGTCGGGAGTTATGGGGACAAGGCCGGAGAATGGGGTTAGGAGGGAGAGATAGATCAGCCATGATTGAATGGTGGCGGAGTAGACTTGATGGGCCGAATGGCCTAATTCTGCTCCTATAAACTTGTGAACTCTCCCACTAGTGGAAACATCCTCTCCACATCCACTCTGTCCACATACACTGGAATTTAGAAGGATGAGAGGGGATCTTATCGAAACGTATCAGATTATTAAGGGGTTGGACACGTTAGAGGCAGGAAACATGTTCCCAATGTTGGGGGAGTCCAGAACAAGGGGCCACAGTTTAAGATTAAAGGGGTAGGCCATTTAGAACTGAGATGAGGAAAAACTTTTTCAGTCAGAGAGTTGTGAATCTGTGGAATTCTCTGCCTCAGAAGGCAGTGGAGGCCAATTCTCTGAGTGCATTCAAGTGAGAGCTAGATAGAGCTCTTAAGGATAGTGGAGTCAGGGGGTATGGGGAGAAGGCAGGAACGGGGTACTGATTGAGAATGATCAGCCATGATCACATTGAATGGTGGTGCTGGCTAGAAGGGCCGAATGGCCTCCTCCTGCACCTATTGTCTATTGTCTGTCCAGGCGATTTGTCAGGATAGTTACGCCAACGTTCTTACTGTGTCCTCTCAGGTGTTCTCCCCAATGGATACAACCCTCCCCTGACCTTGTGCTGGGACGTGCTCTGTTCTGACGAGCCCATCAAGGACGATAAAGAACTGGACGAGTATAATGTGAACGAAAAGGTGTCGTACTTCCTGCAGGTTGCTCGGGATCAGGTGAGTCGTGAAGGTCACAATGAAGTGGGCGGATGTTTAGATTTAGATTTTTTAGATTTAGAGATACAGCGCGGAAACAGGCCCTTCGGCCCACCGGGTCCGCGCCGCCCAGCGATCCCCGCACACTAACACCATCCTACACCCACTAGGGACAATCTTTACATTTGCCCAGCCAATTAACCTACAAACCTGCACGTCTTTGGAGTGTGGGAGGAAACCGGAGATCTCGGAGAAAACCCACGCAGGTCACGGGGAGAACGTACAAACTCCGTACAGACGGCGCCCGTGGTCAGGATCGAACCTGAGTCTCCGGCGCTGCATTCGCTGTAGGCAGCAACTCTACCGCTACATTTGCCCAGCCAATTAACCTGCAAACCTGGACGTCTTTGGAGTGTGGGAGGAAACTGGAGATCTCGGAGAAAACCCACGCAGGGAGAACGTACAAACTCCGTACAGCCGTTTAGTTGGTTTAGTTGTCACAGGAGGTTTAGTTGTCACGTGTACCGAGGTACCGTGAAAAGCTTTTTTTGTTGTGTCCTATCCAGTCAGCGGAAAGACAATACATGAGGGGGGGGGGGAGAGATTTAATAGGAATCTGTTATTAAACAAAGTGTAGACACAAAATGCTGGAGTAACTCAGCGGGTGTAGGCAGCATCTCGGGTGAGAAGGAATGGGTGGCGTTTAGGGTCGAGACCCTTCTTCAGTCTGAAGAAGGGTCTCGACCCGAAACGTCACCCATTCCTTCTCTCCCGAGATGCTGCCCGACCCGCTGAGTTACTCCAGCATTTTGCGTCTGCCTTCGATATTAACCAGCATCTGCAGTTGTTTTTCCTACATAATTAAGCAATGGGTGGTGGGTGAATGGAACGAGCTGTCGGAGGAGGTAGTTGAGGTAGAGACTATCGCAATGTTTAAGAAACATTTGAACAGGTACATGGATAGTGAAGGTTTGGAGGGATATAGACAATAGACAATAGGTGTAGGAGGAGGCCATTCGGTCCTTCGAGCCAGCACCGCCATTCAATGTGATCATGGCTGATCATTCTCAATCAGTACCCCGCTCCTGCCTTCTCCCCATACCCCTTGACTCCGCTATCCTTAAGAGCTCTATCCAGCTCTCTCTTGAATGCATTCAGAGAATTGGCCTCCACTGCCTTCTGAGGCAGAGAATTCCACAGATTCACAACTCTCTGACTGAAAAAGTTTTTCCTCGTCTCAGTTCTAAATGGCCTACCCCTTACTCTTAAACTGTGGCCCCTGGTTCTGGACTCCCCCAACATTGGGAACATGTTTCCTGCCTCTAACGTGTCCAACCCCTTAATAATCTTATACATTTCGATAAGATCCTCTCTCATCCTTCTAAATTCCAGTGTATACAAGCCTAGTCGCTCCAGTCTTCCAACATATGACAGTCCCGCCATTCCGGGAATTAACCTAGTAAACCTATGCTGCACGCCCTCAATAGCAAGAATATCCTTCCTCAAATTTGGAGAGGAACCAAACGCAGGCAGGTGGGACGAGTGTATATGGGGCATGTTGGTCGGTGTGGGCCAGTTGGGGCCTGTTTCCGCGCTGTGTCTCTAAACTTAAAATAGGGTTAGGAGAGAGATAGATCAGCCATGATTGAATGGCGGATTAGACTTGATGGGCCGAATGGCCTAATGCTGCTCCGATCACTTCTGACATTCTGACCCCCTTTATTCTCAGCGGCCCCCAGTCGAGTCCGCCTTAGATCTCGACGGTCCACAGCTCCCTGGGTTTCGCGGTGTTGTGATGTGGTTGTGAATGAGTGTTTTTAACAGAGTGTTTCTGCCTGCCCCTCAAGGCCAAACATTACAAAACCAACCATATCATCATGACCATGGGCTCGGATTTCCAGTACCTAGACGCCAACATGTGGTACAAGAACCTGGATAAGCTCATCAAATACGTCAACGCCGCGGTAAGGATTCTGCACAATTCACGTGCGTTTGCCGGTCTCGCCACCGGTTGTTTAGTTTAGAGACACAGCGTGGAAACAGGCCCACCGAGTCCGCACCGACCAGCGATCCCCGCACAGTAACACTATCCTACACACACTAGGGACAATTTTTACATTTACCCAGCCAATTAACCTACATACCTGTATGACTTTGGAGTGTGGGAGGAAACCGAAGATCTCGGAGAAAACCCACGCAGGTCACGGGGAGAACGTACAAACTCCGTACAGACGGCGCCCGTAGTCAGGATCGAACCTGAGTCTCCGGCGCTGCATTCGCTGTAAGGCAGCAACTCTACCGCTGCGCCACCGTGCTGCCCTGACAATTATACCAAGCCAATTAACCTATAAACCTGTACGTCCTGCAGGATCTTCGGTTTCCTCCCACATACGAAAGACGTACAGGTTTGTAGGTTAATTGGTTTGGTATAATTGTAAGTGGTCCCTAGTGTGTGTAGGATAGTGTTAGTGTGCTGGGATCACTGGTCAGCGCGGACTCGGTGGGCCGAAGGGCCTGTTTCCGCGCTGTATCTCTAAATGAAACTAAACTAAAGAAGGTTTTAAATTGCAGGGAACATGTGCAGGTAACATATTCTTGCTATTGAGGGCGTGCAGCGTAGGTTTACTAGGTTAATTCCCGGAATGGCGGGACTGTCATATGTTGAAAGACTGGAGCGACTAGGCTTGTATACACTGGAATTTAGAAGGATGAGAGGGGATCTTATCGAAACGTATAAGATTATTAAGGGGTTGGACACGTTAGAGGCAGGAAACATGTTCCCAATGTAGGGGGAGTCCAGAACCAGGGGCTACAGTTTAAGAATAAGGGGTAGGTCATTTAGAACTGAGATGAGGAAAAACCTTTTCAGTCAGAGAGTTGTGAATCTGTGGAATTCTCTGCCTCAGAAGGCAGTGGAGGCCAATTCTCTGAATGCATTCAAGAGAGAGCTAGATAGAGCTCTTGAGGATAGCGGAGTCAGGGGGTATGGGGAGAAGGCAGGAACGGGGTACTGATTGAGAATGATCAGCCATGATCACATTGAATGGTGGTGCTGGCTCGAAGGGCCGAATGGCCTCCTCCTGCACCTATTGTCTATTGTGTATTGTGTAAGTGGGGGCATCTCGGGAGAGAAGGAATGGGTGACGTTTGAGGTCGAGACTCTTCTGTAATGTAGGTATGTAGGTTAATTGACTGGGCAAATGTAAAAATTGTCCCTAGTGTGTTTAGGATAGTGTTAGTGTGCGGGGATCGCTGGGCGGTGCGGACTTGGTGGGCCGAAAAGGCCTGTTTCCGTGCTGTATCTGAAATATGAAAAAAAAAAAATATATATATATAACCTGAAGAATGGTCTGGACCCGAAACGTGGTCTGAAGGAGGGTCTCGACCCGAAACGTCACCCATTCCTTCTCTCCAGAGATGCTGCCTGACCCGCTGAGTTACTCCAGCATTTTGTGTCTACCTTCGATTTGGACTAGCATCTGCAGTTTTTTCCCTACACTTGTGTAAGAGGGATCCCTTATGTATAGGCAGTTCCTTGTTTCTACAAGTGTTAGGTGGATACAGGAGAGGGGGGTGTGGAGGGGGGACTTGGGTAACTGGCGAGCTGAGTGTGGAAGAAGTTAACGTTGAATGTTGAATGAATGCATTCACTGAAACGTCTCACTTTGTTTATAAGCAGCAAACCTCGGGGAGTGATGTCAATGTGTTCTACTCTACCCCTTCCTGCTACCTGCACGAGTTAAACAAAGCCAACCTCAGCTGGTGAGTCTTGCATTGTTTTATCCCCTCTCCCCCTCTCACTCCCTGTGTCAGTTCAGTTTAATTTATTGTCACGTGTACCGAGGTACGGAGAAAAACCTTTGTTGCGTGCTGCCCAGTCAGCGGAAAGACAACACACGATCACCATCGAGTCGCCAACTGTGTACAGATGCAGGATAAAAAGGAATAACGTGAATAACGTTTAGTGCAAGAGAAAGTCCAGTAAAGTCCGAGGGTCTCCAATGAGGTAGACGGTAGCTCAGGATTGCTCTCTAGTTGTCGGTAGGATGGCTCAATTAGACAATAGACAATAGGTGCAGGAGGAGGCCATTCGGCCCTTCGAGCCAGCACCGCCATTCACCGTGATCATGGCTGATCATTCTCAATCAGTACCCCGTTCCTGCATTCTCCCCATAACCCCTGACTCCGCTATCCTTAAGAGCTCTAACCAGCTCTCTCTTGATTGCATTCAGAGAATTGGCCTCCACTGCCTTCTGAGGCAGAGAATTCCACAGATTCACAACTCTCTGACTGAAAAAGTTTTTCCACATCTCAGTTCTAAATGGCCTGCCCCTTATTCTTAAACTGTGGCCCCTTAGAATGGAGATGAGGAAACACTTTTTCAGTCAGAGAGTTGTGAATCTGTGGAATTCTCTGCCTCAGAAGGCAGTGGAGGCCAATTCTCTGAATACATTCAAGAGAGAGCTGGATAGAGCTCTTAAGGATAGCGGAGTCAGGGGGTATGGGGAGAAGGCAGGAACGGGGTACTGATTGAGAATGATCAGCCATGATTACATTGAATGGCGGTGCTGGCTCAAAGGGCCGAATGGCCTCCTCCTGCACCTATTGTCTATAATCAGTACCCCGTTCCTGCCTTCTCCCCATATCCCCTGACTCCACTATCCTTAAGAGCTCTGTCTAACTCTCTCTTGAAAGCATCCAGAGAATTGGCCTCCACTGCCTTCTGAGGCAGAGAATTCCACAGAACTCCCCCAACATTGGGAACATGTTTCCTGCCTCTAACGTGTCCAACCCCTTAATAATCCTATATGTTTCAATAAGATCCCCTCTCATCCTTCTAAATTCCAGTGTATACAAGCCTAGTCTCTCCAGTCTTTCAACATACGACAGTCCCGATATTGCGGGAATTAACCTAGTAAACCTACGCTGCACGCCCTCAATAGCAAGAATATCCTTCCTCAAATTTGGAGACCAAAACTGCACACAGCACTCCAGGTGCGGTCTCACTAGGGCCCTGTACAACTGCAGAAGGACCTCTTTGCTCCTATACTCAACTCCTCTTGTTATGAAGGCCAACATTCCATTGGC
This sequence comes from Rhinoraja longicauda, assembly GCF_053455715.1. Classification (NCBI taxonomy): domain Eukaryota; kingdom Metazoa; phylum Chordata; class Chondrichthyes; order Rajiformes; family Arhynchobatidae; genus Rhinoraja; species Rhinoraja longicauda. Next base: position 13,123,552 of record NC_135989.1, read on the forward strand.
TTTCTTCACTGCCTGCTGTACCTATCCCTTATCAATCCCTTAGTAATCTTATATGTTTCAATAAGATCCCCTCTCATCCTTCTAAATTCCAGAGTATACAAGCCCAGTCGCTCCAGTCTTTCAACATACGACAGTCCCACCATCCCAGGAATTAACCTTGTGAACCTACACTGCACGCCCTCAATAGCAAGAATGCCTGATGTCAGTGTATAAGTGTGCTTTCCTTGAAGCTAGAACGGAAGACAGAGATTGGGTTAACAAAGCAAGTTGGGTAGCCCCTTGAGCCTTGATGGGTGATCTGATTTTGGCCTCAATACTTTCCTGATGATTCTCAATAGTAACCTCAATAACAATCTATCTCAACCTTGACAGTTATGGTAGAAGTTTTAGAAAAACAGCGCGGAAACAGGCCCTTCGGCCCACCGGGTCCGTGCCGACCTGCTATCCCCGCACATTAACACTATCCTACACACACTGGGGACAATTTTTACATTTACCAAGCCAATTTACCTACATAACTGTTACGTCTTTGGAGTGTGGGTGGAAACCGAAGATCCTGGAGAAAACCCACGCAGGTCACGGGGAGAACGTACAAACTCCGTACAGACAGCGCCCGTAGTCGGGATCGAACCCAGGTCTCCGGCGCTGTGAACACCACTGCTGCTCCACCTGTATTCAGTGATATATTCTACATTGAATTACATTAACGGTAATCCGGTGGTCTCCAGTGAGGCCGATCAGTGTAACTGCAGTTTTGCTCTCTCTGTCCACAGGTCAGTGAAGACCGATGATTTCCTCCCCTACGCCGATGGTCCCCATCAGTTCTGGACGGGTTTCTACACCAGCCGACCGGCTCTGAAGTTCTACGAGAGGATGAGCAACAACTTCCTACAAGTGGGTTGGACCTAGGGTTGCCAACCGTCCCGTATTAGCCGGGACATCCCGTAATTTGGGCTGAATTGGTTTGGCCCGTAGGCAACCGCCCTTGTCCTGTATTAGGCCCGAACGGCGCTGTAGGCCCGGACACTATAGACCCAGACAATATAGGCCCGGACAGCACTGTAGGCCCGGACGCTGTAGGCCCAGACAGCACTGTAGGCCCGGACGGCACTGTCGGCCCGGAAGGCACTGTAGGCCCGGACGGCGCTGTAGGCCCGGACGGCGCTGCAGGTCCGAACGCTGTAGGCCCGGACACCGTGGTCCCGGACACTGTAGGCCCGGACACTGTAGGCCCGGACACACTGTAGGCCCGGTCGACACTGTAGGCCCAGGCGCCGCCTAACGGAGGTTGCGTAGCAACCCGCCTCCCGGCCCGGATGGCTGCCATTGGTGGAGCGGGAGCACGTGGCCGCTGGCTGGGTGAGGTCACGTGGGGCGCGGGGCGGTGACGTCACCCTTTGTCCCTTATTTGGGAGTGAGGAAGTTGGCACCCCTAGTTGGGCTTGTTAGTACGCAGTATAACGCACGCGCATGCTCCCAGGCCCCACGCCAGCTTTGATGCTGAAGCATTTCAGCTGGTGACAAGAGCAGGTCCCATTTTGAGTTTGGTACCGTGTGTGTGTGTGTGTGTGCGTGAGTGAGTGAGTGAGTGAGTGTGTGTGTGTGTGTGTCCACTCTCTCCTCTTTAATGTACACCCACCACACCCCGTTCTCAGCTCTTCTGCTTGGCGGTAGAGTTGCCGCCTCACAGCGCCAGACTCCCGGGTTTGATCCCAACGACGGGCGCTGTCTGTACGGAGTTTGTACGTTCTCCCCGTGACCGCGTGGTTTTTCTCCGGGTGCTCCAGTTTCCTCCCACGCTCCAAAGTCGTGCAGGATGGTCGGTTAATTGGCTTCGGTAAAATTGTAAACTGTGCCTAGTGTGTAGGTTTAGATTTAGATTTTTTTACATTTAGATTCTACAGCGCGGAAACAGGCCCTTCGGCCCACCGAGTCCGTGCCGCCCAGCGATCCCCGCACACTAACACTATCCTACACACACCAGGGACAATTTTTACATATTACCCAGTCAATTAACCTACAATCCTGTACGTCTTTGGAGTGTGGGAGGAAACCGAAGATCTCGGAGAAAACCCACGCAGGTCACGGGGAGAACGTACAAACTCCGTACAGACGGCGCCCGTAGTCAGGATCGAACCTGAGTCTCCGGCGCTGCATTCGCTGTAAGGCAGCAACTCTACTCTAATCCTGACCTTGGCTACTGCAGCGATAGGTGTTTGCACGTTCTCCCTGCGACTGCGTGGGTTTTCTCCAGGTGCTCCAGTTTCCACCAAACTCCAAAGACGTGCAGGTTTTTGTACGTCAATTGGCTTTGTGTGAATCGTCCCTGGTGTGTGTGTAGGGTAGAACTAATGTGAACGGGGGGTGTTGGCCGATCGGCATGGACTCGGTGGGCCAAAGTGTTTCCACGCTGAATCCATAAAACGAAAACTTTCAACTAATCAGCCAATCTTCCCTGTCCCGCCTGCAACTGGTCCAAAACGCCGCAGCGAGACTCCTGAAGGGTACCCGTAAAAGGGACCACATCACCCCGATTCTGGCCTCTCTCCACTGGCTCCCTGTACGGTACAGAATCAACTTCAAGCTCCTCCTATTCACGTATAAAGCCCTAAATGGACATTCCCCCCCCACATCAAAAATCTTCTAACCCACCTCTCTAACTCCAGGTCCCTCAGGTCGGCCGACTTGGGGCTACTCACTATCCCGCGGTCTAGGCTTAAGCTCAGGGGTGACCGCGCTTTTGCGGTTGCAGCTCCGAGACTGTGGAACAGCATCCCTCTCCCCATCAGAACTGCCCCCTCCATCGACTCCTTTAAGTCCAGGCTCAAAACCTATTTCTACTCCCTAGCGTTTGAGGCTCATTGAGGAGGCGCTGTGAACTGTTTGCGTGCGACTGTATGTTTCATTTTTTTTTTCCATTGGAACCTAATCAGATGTACAGCACTTTGGTCAACGTGGGGTTGTTTTTAAATGTGCTATACAAATAAAATTGACTTGACTAAAAGCTTCTCCCTTGCCTGGAGTTTTGACCACAGGAGGCTCCTGGAGACTCTTGGACATTGCCCTTGGACATTGGGCGCCAAAACAAACTGCTGGCGGGACCCAACCCGAAACGGCATCTGTTCTTTTCCCTGCACAGATGCTGCTTGACCCGCAGAGTTCCTCCAGCACTTTGATCTTTTGCTCAAGATCCCAGCATCTTCAGTTGCTCGTGCCTTGTCTTGCCCTCTGCTTGCTGGCTGACATTCCACCTCACCTCACCTCAAAGTGTGAGCTTTCTCAGGGTAGGTCTGGACAGCAATATTCACGAGGCATTTAGACAGGACACAAAAAGCTGGAGTAACTCAGCGGGACAGGCAGCGTCTCTGGAGAGAAGGAGTGGGTCTGAAGAAGGGTCCCGACCCGAGACATCACCCACTCCTTCTCCCCAGAGATGCCGCCTGTCCCGCTGAGTTACTCCAGCATTTAATGTCTATCTTCGGTGTAAAGCAGCATCTGCAGTTCCTTCCTACACATGTAGAGTAGAGGCAGGGAATAGCGGGATATGGAGAACATGCTGGCAGGTGGGACTAGTTTAGATGTTCGGTACAAACAATGATTTAGTACTGACCAGTCAGGAATCTGAGGGGGTGACTTTTCCACACAGAGGGCGGTGGGTGCATGGAACGAGCTGCCGGAGGAGGTAGTTGAGGCCGGGACTATCCCAACGTTTAAGAAACAGTTAGACAGGTACATGGATGGGACAGGTTTGGAGGGATATGGACAGGTGGGACCAGTCTAGCTGGGACTTGTTGGCCGGTGTGGGCAAGTTGGGCCGAAGGGCCTGTTTCCACACTCTATCACTCTATGACTATGACATGTTGTTCCTTCACAGATCTGCAATCAGCTGGAGGTCCTGGCATCTGATCAAGCTCGTCAGGGGCCTTATGGTGAAGGAAACAGCTTTGTACTGAGTGAGTGTCGGTACAATGTTCACCTGTATTCACAGAGTCACACAGGCCCCTTCAGCTCTTGCTGACCAAGGTGCCCCATCTACACTAGTCCCACCTGCTCACGTCTGGCCTGTATCCCTCTAAACCTTTCCTGTCCATGTACCTGTCCAAATGTTATTCGAATGCCATACTCAATTACCTTCTCTGGCAGCTTGTTCCATACACTGGAATTTAGAAGGATGAGAGGAGATCTTATCGAAACGTATAAGATTATTAAGGGGGTTGGACACGTTAGAGGCAGGAAACGTGTTCCCAATGTTGGGGGAGTCCAGAACCAGGGGCCACAGTTTAAGAATAAGGGGTAGGCCATTTAGAACGGAGATGAGGAAAAACCTTTTCAGTCAGAGAGTTGTGAATCTGTGGAATTCTCTGCCTCAGAAGGCAGTGGAGGCCAATGATCTGAATGCATTCAAGAGAGAGCTAGATAGAGCTGTTAAGGATAGCGGAGTCAGGGGGTATGGGGAGAAGGCAGGAACGGGGTACTGATTGAGAATGATCAGCCATGATCACATTGAATGGCGGTGCTGGCTCGAAGGGCCGAATGGCCTCCTCCTGCACCTATTGTCTATTGACTATTGACCTGTCCTCCACAGCCTTCTGTGGTAATGAATTCCACAGATTCACCACCCTCTGACTAAAGAAATTTCCCCTCATCTCCTTCCTTAATGAACGTCTATTTATTTTATAAGAACGTTTATTCTGAGGCTGTGCCCTCTGGTCCTGGACTCTCCCACTGGTGGAAACATCCTCTCCCCACCCACACTATCCAGGCCTCTCTCTGTAAGGAGGTAATTATTTAAAGCTGGGGTGCGCAGAGCTGACCTGACAGAGTGGAAGTCTGGAATTCTCCACCCGAATGGATGGCTGTTGCCCCTGTTCCAATATCTGAAGGGGCTGCTCCTTGCCTTCTGGCTGCCCTTCTCTACCCACCACCCTCATCTGTGGACACCCCTGTGCGTAGGGGAGAGGGTGGGGCTGAAGATGTCCTGGTTGTGTTGCTCCTGGGCCTGGCCAAGCTGGCCATCCGCGAGTCACGGCGCCAGGCGGAAGAGGGCTCTGCCCGAGCCGGCTGCCTGCCCCTTTTCCGGGGTCACGTCCGGGGTTAGGGAGGGACCACGCGCTTCCCACGGGCACCCTGGGGGATTTCCGGGACCGCTGGGATAGAAACATAGAAAATAGGTGCAGGAGTAGGCCATTCGGCCCTTCGAGCCTGCACCGCCATTCAATATGATCATGGCTGATCATCCAGCTCAGTAGCCTGTACCTGCCTTCTCTCCATACCTCCTGATCCCTTTAGCCACAAGGGCCACATTTAACTCCCTCTTAAATATAGCCAATGAACTGGCCTCAACTACCTTCTGTGGCAGAGAATTCCACAGATTCACCACTCTCTGTGTGAAGAAATGTTTTCTCATCTCGGTCCTAAAAGACTTCACCCTTATCCTTAAGCTGTGACCCCTGGTTCTGGACTCCCCCAACATCAATAGACAATAGACAATAGACAATAGGTGCAGGAGTAGGCCATTCAGCCCTTCGAGCCAGCACCGCCATTCAATGCGATCATGGCTGATCACTATCAATCAGTACCCCGTTCCTGCCTTCTCCCCATACCCCCTCACTCCGCTATCCTTAAGAGCTCTATCCAGCTCTCTCTTGAAAGCATCCAACGAACTGGCCTCCACTGCCTTCTGAGGCAGAGAATTCCACACCTTCACCACCCTCTGACTGAAAAAGTTCTTCCTCATCTCCGTTCTAAATGGCCTACCCCTTATTCTCAAACTGTGGCCCCTTGTTCTGGACTCCACCAACATTGGGAACATGTTATCTGCCTCTAATGTGTCCAATCCCCTAATTATCTTATATGTTTCAATAAGATCCCCCCTCATCCTTCTAAATTCCAGTGTATACAAGCCCAATCGCTCCAGCCTTTCAACATACGACAGTCCCGCCATTCCGTGAATTAATCTAGTGAACCTACGCTGCACGCCCTCCATAGCAAGAATATCCTTCCTCAAATTTGGAGACCAAAACTGCACACAGTACTCCAGGTGCGGTCTCACCAGGGCCCGGTACAACTGTAGAAGGACCTCTTTGCTCCTATACTCAACTCCTCTTGTTACGAAGGCCAACATTCCATTGGCTTTCTTCACTGCCTGCTGAACCTGCATGCTTCCTTTCATTGACTGATGCACTAGGACACCCAGATCTCGTTGAACTCCCCCTCCTCCTAACTTGACACCATTCAGATAATAATCTGCCTTTCTATTCTTACTTCCAAAGTGAATAACCTCACACTTATCTACATTAAACTGCATCTGCCATGTATCCGCCCACTCACACAACCTGTCCAGGTCACCCTGCAGCCTTATTGCATCTTCCTCACAATTCACACTACCCCCCAACTTAGTATCATCTGCAAATTTGCTAATGGTACTTTTAATCCCTTCGTCTAAGTCATTAATGTATATCGTAAATAGCTGGGGTCCCAGCACCGAACCTTGCGGTACCCCACTGGTCACTGCCTGCCATTCCGAAAGGGACCCATTTATCCCCACTCTTTGCTTTCTGTCTGTTAACCAATTTTCTATCCATGTCAGTACCCTACCCCCAATACCATGTGCCCTAATTTTGCCCACTAATCTCCTATGTGGGACCTTGTCGAAGGCTTTCTGAAAGTCGAGGTACACCACATCCACTGACTCTCCCTTGTCAATTTTCCTAGTTACATCCTCAAAAAATTCCAGTAGATTTGTCAAGCATGATTTCCCCTTCGTAAATCCATGCTGACTCGGAACGATCCCGTTACTGCTATCCAAATGCTCAGCAATTTCGTCTTTTATAATTGACTCCAGCATCTTCCCCACCACTGATGTCAGACTAACTGGTCTATAATTACCCGTTTTCTCTCTCCCTCCTTTCTTAAAAAGTGGGATAACATTTGCTATTCTCCAATCCACAGGAACTGATCCTGAATCTATAGAACATTGAAAAATGATCTCCAATGCTTCCACTATTTCTAGAGCCACCTCCTTAAGTACTCTGGGATGCAGACCATCAGGCCCTGGGGATTTATCAGCCTTCAGTCCTATCAGTCTACCCAAAACCATTTCCTGCCTAACGTGGATTTCCTTCAGTTCCTCCATCACCCTAGGTTCTCCAGCCCCTAGAACATTTGGGAGATTGTGTGTATCTTCCTCAGTGAAGACAGATCCAAAGTAACGGTTTAACTCGTCTGCCATTTCTTTGTTCCCCATAATAAATTCCCCTGCTTCTGTCTTCAAGGGACCCACATTTGCCTTGACTATTTTTTTCCTCTTCACGTACCTAAAAAAACTTTTGCTATCCTCCTTTATATTATTGGCTAGTTTACCCTCGTACCTCATCTTTTCTCCTCGTATTGCCTTTTTAGTTAACTTTTGTTGCTCTTTAAAAGAGTCCCAATCCTCTGTCTTCCCACTCTTCTTTGCTATGTTATACTTCCTCTCCTTAATTTTTATGCTGTCCCTGACTTCCCTTGTCAGCCACAGGTGTCTCTTACTCCCCTTAGAGTCTTTCCACCTCTTTGGAATAAATTGATCCTGCAACCTCTGCATTATTCCCAGGAATACCTGCCATTGCTGTTCTACCGTCTTCCCTGCTAGGGCCTCCTTCCAATCAATTTTGGCCAGCTCCCGCCTCATGCCTCTGTAATCCCCTTTGCTATACTGTAATACCGACACTTCCGATTTTCCCTTCTGCCTTTCCATTTGCAGAGTAAAACGTATCATGTTGTGATCACTGCCTCCTAATGGCTCTTTTACCTCTAGTCCCCTTATCAGATCAGGATCATTACACAACACTAAATCCAGAATTGCCTTCTCCCTGGTAGGCTCCAGTACAAGCTGTTCTAAGAATCCATCTCGAAGGCACTCTACAAACTCTCTTTCCTGGGGTCCATTTCCAACCTGATTTTCCCAGTCTACCTGCATGTTGAAATCTCCCATAACCACCGTAGCATTACATTTTTGACACGCCAATTTTATCTCCTGATTTAACTTGCACCCTAAGTCGAGGCTACTGTTTGGGGGCCTATAGATAACTCCCATTAGGGTCTTTTTACCCTTACAATTTCTCATTTCTATCCATACTGATTCAACATCTCCTGATTCTATGTCACCCCTTGCAATGGAATGAATATCATTCCTTACCATCAGAGCAACCCCACCCCCTCTGCCCACCTGTCTGTCTTTTCTATACGTTGTGTACCCCTGAATATTCAGTTCCCAGCCCTGGTCCTCTTGTAGCCATGTCTCAGTGATCCCTACAACATCATACTTGCCCATGACTAACTGAGCCTCAAGCTCATCCACTTTATTTTTTATACTACGCGCATTTAAGTACAACACTTTAACTTCTGTATTTACCTCCCCTCTCACATCGTTCACAATTGGCCCTGCCCTTAATTTCTTTTCCGCTCTAGAACTTCTGTTCCCATTCTTCCGAGAGTCTTTTGCAATATCTCCTGTATTCCCTTTTACCTCATCTTCATATTCACAATTTGTTAACCCCTCCCCCCCACTACTTAGTTTAAAGCCACAGGTGTCACACTAGCAAACCTGCCTGCCAGAATGTTTGTCCCCCTGCTGTTAAGATGCAACCCGTCCCTTTTGTACAAGTCACCCCTAGCCCAGAAGAGATCCCAGTGGTCCAGAAATCTAAATCCCTGCTCTCTGCACCAGTCCCTCAGCCATAAATTCATACCCTCTATCTCTCTGTTCCTGGCCTCACCAGCACGAGGTACCGGTAGCAGTCCAGAGATAACTACCTTCGACGTCCTACTTCTCAGCGTTTTTCCCGCATCTAGCCTGTCCAACCCCTTAAGAATTTTATATGTTTCAATAAGATCCCCCCTCAGTCTTCTAAATTCCAGCGAGTACAAGCCCAGTCTATCCAGTCTTTCTTCATATGAAAGTCCCGCCATCCCAGGGATCAATCTGGTGAACCTTCTCTGTACTCCCTCTAAGGCTCCTGGATAGGGATTGTAATATAGTTGTATAATAGTCTCATTTGGTATGCTTGTATTGTATTCTGGGTTGTTTTATTGGATTGTAAATATTGTTTTTAAATAATTGAATACATTTTTTGATATTTAAAAAAATAAAGTGGATGTCTGTTGGCTCCAAATAATGTCCATGTTGTGGTCTGAGGCAGCCTGGTCCACTGTGGTGGGCAGCTGAATGACTGTCGTGCGATCACCCAGGAGCTCAGGTTGTGTTTGTGTTTAGAGCGGGCGATGGGAGTGGCCCAGCATCACGATGCCGTCTCCGGTACCGAGAAGCAGCATGTTGCGGACGACTATGCCAAGAGGCTGGCCCAAGGCTGGGACAGCTGTCAGGTATGGCCAAAAATCGCCTCAACGCGCCTCACCAACCCCACGTCTCCTCGTGCTTTACATTTAGAGATACAGTGCGGAAACAGGCCCTTCGGCCCACCGAGACCGTGCCCACTAAATCTACCCTACGCACTAAATCCCCCGCACGCTATATCTACCCTACATGCACGAGGGACAATTTACACACACTCCAAGCCTACTACCCTACAAACCTTTTCGTCTTTGGAGTGTGGGAGGAGACCACAGATCTTGGAGAAAGCCCACGCAGTCGGGATGGAACCCGGGTCTCTGGCGCTGTGAGCGTGTAAGGCAGCTACTCTACCGCTGCGCCACCGCGGACACGTACTTCTGACTGGGACGGACGTTGTTCGGTCGAGTCGAGTTTATTACCATGTGCACAATCATGGCGAGGTGCTAGTACAACGTACGGGCGCAGCGTTAGAGTTGCTGCCTCACAGCGCCGGAGACCCGGGTTCCATCCCAACTATGGTCGCCGTCTGTACGGAGTTTGCACGTTCTCCCCCGTGACCCGCGTGGGTTTTCTCCGAGATCTTCGGTCTCCTCCCACACTCCAAAGACGTGCCGGTTTGCAAGTTAACTGGCTTGGTGTATGTGTAAATTGTCCCGAGTGCGTGTGGGATAGCGTGAATGTGCGGGGATCGCTGGTCGGTACGGACTCGGTGGGCCGAAGGGCCTGTTCCCGTGCTGGATCTCTAAACTAAACTAAACTGGAATCCTCCTTATGTTGCCGCTCGATGTGCAGATTGGATGGAGTTTGCCACTGGCCCTGTGCTGATTTGCTGCCGTTATTTGCTCCTAGGTGCTCATCAATAACGCTTTGTCACATCTCAGTCGGTCCAAGCAAGACTTTGACATCTGTACCAATCTCAACATCAGTGTGTGTCCTCGCATTGAAGAGACCAGTAATGTAAGTTTTTGTTTCGCAAACTCACTGAGGAGTTCTCTTTCCACTTGCCTTCCAAAGCAGTCGCTTCAAGGAACACCGAAAGTTGCGGGGAGACGTGATAAAAGTGTTTACAATTAAGATTTGCAAGATCAATTTATGTACCAATTAAGGTACAGTGAAATTTGAGTTACCGTACAGCCATACTAAGTGAAAAGCATCAAGACACACAGCCACAGAAAATAAAATTTGACATAAACATCCATCACAGTGGATTCCACATTCCTCACTGTGATGGGAGGCAACAAAGTTCAATCAACTTCCTCTTGAAGGTGAGGCCGCAGCTTTAAGGTGAGAGGGGTGGAGTTTTAACGGGGATGTGCAGGGCATGTTAACACGGGCGGCACGGTAGCGCAGCGGTAGAGTTGCTGCTTTACAGCGAATGCAGCGCCGGAGACTCAGGTTCGATCCTGACTATGGGTGCTGCACTGTAAGGAGTTTGTACGTTCTCCCCGTGACCTGCGTGGGTTTTCTCCGAGATCTTCGGTTTCCTCCCACACTCCAAAGACGTACAGGTATGTAGGTTAATTGGCTGGGTAAATGTAAAATGTAAAAATTGTCCCTAGTGGGTGTAGGATAGTGTTAATGTGCGGGGATCGCTGGGCGGCACGGACTTGGAGGGCCGAAAAGGCCTGTTTCCGGCTGTATATATATGATATGATATGATATGGAGGGTGGGACGTGCTGGCGGGGGTGGTGGGTGGAGGCTGATACGTTAGTGGTGTTTAAGAGGCTTTTGAATAGTCGTGTGGATATGGATTGTGTACAGGTAGGTGAAAGATGGCACCAGGTTCGGCAGGGACATTGTGGGTCGAAGGGCGTGTTCTTGTGCTGCGCTGGTCTATGTTGGATCACGGGTAATAAGGGTGGGGATGAGTTTGGCCACTGGTGAGCTGGAATTTAGAAGATTGAGGGGGGATCTTATAGAAACTTACAAAATTCTTAAGGGGTTGGACAGGCTAGATGCAGGAAGATTGTTCCCGATGTTGGGGAAGTCCAGAACAAGGGGTCACAGTTTAAGGATAAGGGGGAAGTCTTTTAGGACCGAGATGAGAAAGTTTTTTTTCCACACAGAGAGTGGTGAATCTGTGGAATTCTCTGCCACAGAAGGTAGTTGAGGCCAGTTCATTGGCTATATTTAAGAGGGAGTTAGATGTGGCCCTTGTGGCTAAAGGGATCAGGGGGTATGGAGAGAAGGCAGGTACGGGATACTGAGTTGGATGTTCAGCCATGATCACATTGAATGGCGGTGCAGGCTCGAAGGGCCGAATGGCCTCCTCCTGCACCTATTTTCTATGTTTCTATGAGCTGAGGTAGGGAGGGTTGTAGTGCTGATTGTTTAGGTGTCAGAGCTGTCACTGGTGCTGGAGAGGCTGCTGTTAAATTCTCCGCTGTTTAGTCAATAGTCAATAGTCAAGTTTATTTGTCAAATACTCATAAATGTGCAGTAAAATGAAAGTTCACTCACAGTCCAACAATAAGAGCAATAAAAATAAGCAATGACACACACACAATCACAACCAACACAATAGACAATAGACAATAGGTGCAGGAGGAGGCCATTCAGCCCTTCGAGCCAGCACCGCCATTCAATGCGATCATGGCTGATCACTCTCAATCAGTACCCCGTTCCTGCCTTCTCCCCATACCCCCTCACTCCGCTATCCTTAAGAGCTCTATCCAGCTCTCTCTTGAAAGCATCCAACGAACTGGCCTCCACTGCCTTCTGAGGCAGAGAATTCCACACCTTCACCACTCTCTGACTGAAAAAGTTCTTCCTCATCTCCGTTCCAAATGGCCTACCCCTTATTCTTAAACTGTGGCCTCTTGTTCTGGACTCCCCCAACATTGGGAACATGTTTCCTGCCTCTAATGTGTCCAATCCCCTAATTATCTTATATGTTTCATATAAGACCCCCCCTCATCCTTCTAAACACCAAACAAAAAGAAACATCCATCACAGTTTTTTAGAATTTTAGGTGTAAAACTCATTCATTATTTATTAGGTTTTTAAATTGTTTTTTTTATTGATACTGGTATTTGTTGTGTTGGTTCGGTATGTCTGTGCAATTGTCTTTGGAAGATATGCACTGTCGCACTGTTATCAGCTGTAGCACTTCTAATTTCGTTCTACCTTGCGTACAATGACAATAAAGGCATATTATTATTATTATTATTATTAGTGAGTCTCCTCCAGTCAATTCCTCACTGTGATGGAAGGCCACAATGTCTTCTCTCTTCCCCTGCCGTCTTCTCCCGCGGTCAGGCTGTTGAATTTGCCACGTTCCAGGCCGCGCCCGGAGGCAGGGAAAGATTTAGGGAATGGGGCAGAGGTGGGAATGGGACAGGCACGGAAATCAATGCAAACCTCATCTTGGGGTCAAAGATGATGCCAACATTGGACTTGGTTTAGTTTATTGCCACATGTACCGAGGTACAGGGAAAAACCTTTGTTGCGTGCTAAAATTCTCTGCCACAGAAGGTAGTTGAGGCCAGTTCATTGGCTATATTTAAGAGGGAGTTAGATGTGGCCCTTGTGGCTAAAGGGATCAGGGGGTATGGAGAGAAGGCAGGTACGGGATACTGAGCTGGATGATCAGCCATGATCATATTGAATGGCGGTGCAGGCTCGAAGGGCCGAATGGCCTACTCCTGCACCTATTTTCTATGTTTCTAACCAGTCAACAGAAAGACAAAATATGATTCCAATCGAGCCGTCCACAGTGGACAGATACATGATAAAGGGAACAACGTGAATAACGTTTAATGCAGGGTAAAGTCTAATCGAAGATAGCCCAAGAGTCTCCAATGAGATGGATGGTAGTTCAGCACTGCTCTCTAGTTGTTGGTAGTGTAAGAAAATAACTGCAGATGCTGGTACTAATCGAAGGTATTTATTTCACAAAATGCTGGAGTAACTCAGCGGGTCAGGCAGCATCTCAGGAGAGAAGGAATGGGTGACGTTTCGGGTCGAGACCCTTCTTCGGACTAGTTGGTAGGGTGGTTCGGTTGCCTGATAACAAGCTGGGAAGAAACTGTCCCTGAATCTGGAGGTGTGCGTTTCCACACTTCTGTACCTCTTGCCCGATGGGAGAGGGGAGAAGAGGGAGTGGGTGGGGTGAGACTGGTCCTTGATTATGCTGCTGGCCTTGCCGAGGCAGCGCGAGGTGCAGATGGAGTCAATGGAAGGGAGACACAAAATGCTGGAGTAACTCAGCGGGACAGGCAGCATCTGTGGAGGGAAGGAAGGGAGGTTGGTTTGCGTGATGGTCTGGGGCTGCCTCCACAATTCTCTGCAATTTCTCACGGTCTGGGATGCACTTGAAAATTGATACGGTGCGTTATCGTCAGATGCTGAGGGTTAATGTGGGATGGGGGGGGTGGGTGGGTCGGAGGGTTCTGTGTTACTGCTGTGGCAAGGTTTCTTGTTAACCCTTCTCTCTGCCTTCAGTTCACAGTCACTCTGTACAATCCCCTAGCCCGGTCAGTGAGAACGTACGTGAGGTTACCTGTCAATGGCACCCATTACATCGTCACCGACCCTGAGGGCAGCTCGGTCCTAAGCCAGGTACCACAAACCTACAGTGACTTGTATGAAACTATTGAACGTGTGATAAACATAGAAACGTGAAAAATAGGTGCAGGAGGAGGCCATTCGGCCCTTCGAGCCAGCACCGCCATTCACCGTGATCATGGCTGATCATCCACAATCAGTACCCCGTTCCTGCTTTCTCCCCGTGCCCCTTGATTCTGTTAGCCCTAAGAGCTAAATCTAACTCTCTCTTGAAAACATAAAGGATGTGACGTGTGATAGATCAGCCATGACTGAATGGCGGGGTGGACTTGATGGGCCGAATGGCCTAATTCTGCTCCAATAACTTATGACCTTATGATGTGTTCTCTCTCTCCTCCCCCCCCTCTCCCCCCCCTCTCTCCCCCCCTCTCTCCCCCCCCTCTCTCCCCCCCCCTCTCTCCCCCCCCTCTCTCTCCCCCCTCTCCCCCCCCCTCTCTCCCCCCCCTCTCTCCCCCCCCTCTCTCTCCCCCCCCTCTCTCCCCCCCCTCTCTCTCCCCCCTCTCTCTCCCCCCTCTCTCCCCCTCTCTCCCCCCCTCTCTCCCCCCCTCTCTCCCCCCTCTCTCCCCCCCTCTCTCCCCCCCCCTCTCTCCCCCCCCTCTCTCCCCCCCTCTCTCCCCCCCCTCCTCCCCTCTCTCCCATCCCCCACCTCCCCACACCCTTCCCCCTCCCTCTTCTCCCCCTCTCTCCCCCCCTCTCTCCCCTCTCTCCCCCCCCCTCTCTCCCTCCCCCCCCTCTCTCCCCCCACCTCTCTCCCCCACCCCCTCTCTCTCCCCCCAGTTGGTGCCGGTGTCTAACTTCACGGTGGCGTTGCGGCAGGGCCGTGGGTTTGCGGGGCACGAGCTGGTGTTTGAGGCGTGGGTGCCACCGCTGGGTTTCAGCACGTACCGGGCGTCCCGTAAACCGGCCGACTCTGTGATCCGCCGGCTGGTCTGGCCGTCAATTGGCTTTCAGGACAGGCCCCTCGACGCCATCGTCATCGAAAACGAAGTGAGTGCCGTGCTGGACACACGCGTGCACTGTTAGTTCACACACGCGTGCTCTGCTGGATCACACACACACTGTTAGATCACGCACACACGGGCTCTGTTAGATTTTCTATATATATTTTTTTAGATTTAGAGATACAGCGCGGAAACAGGCCCTTCGGCCCACCGGGTCCGTGCCGCCCAGCGATCCCCGCACATTAACACTATCCCACACACACTAGGGACAATTTTTACATTTACCCAGTCAATTAACCTACATACCTGTACGTCTTTGGAGTACTAATCAAGAATCTATCTATCTCTGCCTTAAAAATATCCACTGACTTGGCCTCCACAGCCACCTGTGGCACAGAATCCACAGATTCGCCACCCTCTGATTAAATAAATTCCTCCTCATCTCCTTCCTAAAAGAACATCCTTGACTAGTGCGGGTGCCAGGGGTAATGGGGAGAAGGCAGGAGAATGGGGTTAGGAGGGAGAGATAGATCAGCCATGATTGAATGGTGGAGTAGACTTGATGGGCCGAATGGCCTAATTCTGCTCCTGGAACTTGTGAACTGTTGTAAGTGTTGTAAAAAATCTAAATCTAGTACGGGTGTCAGGTGTTATGGAGAGAAGGCAGGAGAATGGGGTTAGGAGGGAGAGATAGGTCATAATTGAATGATGGAGTGGACTAGATGGGCCGAATGGCCCAATTCTCCTCCTATGACTGAGGATCTTATGGAGGTTGTTGATGTTGCTCTTCTTCCCCCTCCTCCCCCCTGTACAAAGTACCTCCGTGTGTTATTTGACAAGATCACCGGACTGATTAGCGCAATCGAGAACAGGCACCAGAATTTTTCCCTGCCCGTCACACAAGGCTTCTACTGGTGAGTAAAATACCGCGCGGGGAAAAAGCTCTCTCTCTGTACTAATTCCCCTCAGTCTGAAGAAGGGTCTCGACCCGAAACCTCACCCATTCCTTCTCTCCCGAGATGCTGCCTGACCCGCTGAGTTACTCCGGCATTTTGTGTCCATCTTCGGGTTAAACCAGCACCTGCAGTTCCTTCCTACACAGAGAAGGAATGCATCAATAGACAATAGGTGCAGGAGGAGGCCATTCAGCCCTTCGAGCCAGCACCGCCATTCAATGTGATCATGGCTGATCATTCTCAATCAGTACCCCGTTCCTGCCTTCTCCCCATACCCCCTGACTCCGCTATCCTTAAGAGCTCTATCCAGCTCTCTCTTGAATGTATTCAGAGAATTGGCCTCCACTGCCTTCTGAGGCAGTGAATTCCACAGAATCACAACTCTCTGACTGAAAAAGGTTTTCCTCATCTTCGTTCTAAATGGCCTACCCCTTATTCTTAAACTGTGGCCCCTGGTTCTGGACTCCCCCAACATTGGGAACATGTTTCCTGCCTCTAACGTGTCCAACCCCTTAATAATCTTATACGTTTCGATAAGATCCCCTCTCATCCTTCTAAATTCCAGTGTATCCTGCACTGACTGGTTATAAAAGCTTGTGCTGTTTGTAACTTACCAACACAGTTCAAAGCAATTGTTTCTCTGAAAGAACTTTAGAGTCCCACGTGGGAATCTGGCACTGCACAACAGTGGGTGATGGAGGTGGATGCAGAATAACAGAGTCCCCCCCTCTATACATTCTTCCTTTCTCTGCTTCTCTCCGATCATATCAGATCTCTCGCATGCAATAGACAATAGGTGCAGGAGGCCATTCGGCCCTTCGAGCCAGCACCGCCATTCAATGTGATCATGGCTGATCATTCTCAATCAGTACGTTCCTGCCTTCTCCCCATACCCCCTGACTCCGCTATCCTTAAGAGCTCTATCTAGCTCTCTCTTGAAAGCATCCAGAGAATTGGCCTCCACTGCCTTCTGATGCACTGGGACACTGATGCAATAGGGTACCATTCAAATCCACATTCATGTCCCTCTGTCCAGGGTTGACCACACTGTGTGGATGAAGGCCGAGTTCCTCCAGCCATTCTGTGTCTTGTTTCCAATTCACAACAGAGTCACTTGAAGCAGCTCCACAAAACGTCCTCGTTTCACCAGTGGTTCAGGGTGTGGGGGTGTGGACGTTTTGACTGAACCGCTCCTGAGCTGCCTCTGTTCCATTGTGCCCAGAGAAGATGAACATAAACGCCCTATTCACACAGAGCCCTAAATGGGCTTCTCCCCCCCCACCCCCCTTTTCAGTCAGAGAGTTGTGAATCTGTGGAATTCTCTGCCTCAGAAGGCAGTGGAGGCCAATTCTCTGAATGCATTCAGGAGAGAGCTGGATAGAGCTCTTAAGGATAGCGGAGTCAGGGGGTATGGGGAGAAGGCAGGAACGGGGTACTGATTGAGAATGATCAGCCATGATCACATTGAATGGCGGTGCTGGCTCGAAGGGCCGAATGGCCTCCTCCTGCACCTATTGTCTATAGTGGAAACATCCTCTCCACATCCACTCTATAAACTTTAGTTTAGCGATACAGCGCGGAAACTGGCCCTTCGGTCCACCAAGTCTGCACCAACTGGTGATCCCACACACTTGGATAAGATACACAGGGCTTGGATAGAGTGGATGTGGAGGAGATGTTTCCACCAGTGGGAGAGTACGTCTTCAGAGCGTGGGAGGAAACCAAAGATCTCGGAGAAAACTAGGATCTTGGATGATCACATTGAATGGTGGTGCTGGCTCGAAGGGCCGAGTGGCCTACTCCTGCACCTATTGTCTATTGTCTATTTTACAATATTTCTTTAACCGAAGCCATTTAACCTACAAACCTGTACGTCTTTGAGTGTGGGAAGAAACCAGAGCACTCGGAGAAAATACTGAACATGGAAACATAGACAATAGGTGCAGGAGGAGGCCATTCGGCCCTTCGCGCCAGCGCCGCCATTCAATGTGATCATGGCTGATCATCCACAATCAGTACCCTGTTCCTGTTTTCTCACCATATCTCTTGATTCTGTTTCTTTTGCTTCGAAAATACCCATAACACTGGGCTAGTGCACAGTGACCGATGGTGGGCGGGACACGGTGGGCTGATGGGCCTGTTTCCGCGCTGTATCTTTCGATCAATGGTTCCGACGGTTGTGACAGGTGAACCTCGTTGTTGGTTGTGTTTGGACAGGTACAGTGCCAGCATGGGGAACAAGGACAGTAGCCAGGCGTCCGGTGCCTACATCTTCCGACCAAGTCACGATATGCCCGTCCCGTTATCTAAACTGGTGAACATTTACAAAATCGAGGTGAGGCCCGGGCATTGCTGTGCTTGCGATAACTGGGAAAGCAGCTTGCTGGCTGGAAGATTGCTCTCTGCAAAGCATTGGCCAAGATCAACGGAATCCACAGAGTATAGTTTAGTTTAGAGGTACAGCGCGGAAACAGGCTCATCGAGTCCGCACCGACCAGCGATCCCGGCACACTTGCACACACTAGGGCCAATTTACACTTACACCGGGCCAATCAACCTACAAACCTGTACGCCTTTGGAATGTGGGAGGAAACCGAAGCACCCGGAGAAAACCCACGCAGTCACAGAACGTACAAACTCCGTACAGACGGCGCCCGTAGTCGGGATTGAACCCGGGTACCCGGCGCTGTGAGGCAGCAACTCTACCGCTGCGCCACCGTGCCGCCGAATGACTTATACTGTTTTTAAGGATTAATGACAGTCAATGTGCCTGGGAACACGTGCCCCAGTGCGAATCTGCCGGGAAGGTTTGCCAAAGACGGGGGACTTGGACACATTAATGACTTGGATGAAGGGATTAAAAGTACCATTAGCAAATTTGCAGATGATACAAAGCTGGGTGGTAATGTGAACTGTGAGGATGATGCTATGAGGTTGCAGGGTGACTTGGACAGGTTGTGTGAGTGGGCGGATGCATGGCAGATGCAGTTTAATGTGGATAAGTGTGAGGTTATCCACTTTGGTGGTAAGAATAGGAAGGCAGATTATTATTTGAATGGTGTCAAGTTAGGAAAAAGGGACGTACAACGAGATCTGGGTGTCCTAGTGCATCAGTCACTGAAAGGAAGCATGCAGGTACAGCAGGCAGTGAAGAAAGCCAATGGAATGTTGGCCTTCATAACAAGAGGAGTTGAGTATAGGAGCAAAGAGGTCCTTCTGCAGTTGTACAGGGCCCTAGTGAGACCGCACCTGGAGTACTGTGTGCAGTTTTGGTCTCCAAATTTGAGGAAGGATATTCTTGCTATTGAGGGCATGCAGCGTAGGTTTACTAGGTTAATTCCCGGAATGGCGGGACTATCATATGTTGAAAGACTGGAGCGACTAGGCTTGTATACACTGGAATTTAGAAGGATGAGAGGAGATCTTATCGAAACGTATAAGATTATTAAGGGGTTGGACACGTTAGAGGCAGGAAACATGTTCCCAATGTTGGGGGAGTCCAGAACCAGGGGCCACAGTTTAAGAATAAGGGGTAGGCCATTTAGAACTGAGATGAGGAAAAACTTTTTCAGTCAGAGAGTTGTGAATCTGTGGAATTCTCTGCCTCAGAAGGCAGTGGAGGCCGATTCTCTGAATGCATTCAAGAGAGAGCTGGATAGAGCTCTTAAGGATAGCGGAGTCAGGGGGTATGGGGAGAAGGCAGGAACGGGGTACTGATTGAGAATGATCAGCCGTGATCACATAGAATGGCGGTGCTGGCTTGAAGGGCCGAATGGCCTCCTCCTACACCTATTGTCTATTGACTTTGCCAAAGATGTTTCGGGGCGGCACGGTGACGCAGCGGTAGAGTTGCTGCCTCACAGCGCCAGAGACCTGGGTTCCATCCTGACTACGGGCGCCGTCTCCACGGAGTTTGTATCTTCTCCCCGTGGGTTTTCTCCGGGATCTCCGGATTCCTCCCACACTCCAAAGACGTGCAGGTTTGTAGGCTAATTGGCTTGGTGTGATTGTAAACTGTCCCTAGTGTGTGCGGGTATCGCTGGTCGGCACGGGCTCGGTGGGCCGAAGGGCCTGTCTCCATGCTGTATCTCTGAACTAAACAAGATCCAGCCTGGTGCGGAAATGGAATGGCAGTCGGGGTTGGGGTGGCAGGGAATGTGTCTAAGACTTGATTTTTTAATTATTATATCAAAAAATACTTTATTCAAGTAATAGATATTTACAAAACATCTTCCGTTCAAAAACCCCATCCGACATTTCCGGAGGTTACACATTCAATGCAGATATTCATTTCCAATTTTACCCAGTATCCCTTATTTGGAGGGGCGTCTCTCTCCACCACACCCTGCCCCCCCATGTCCAGCAGCGGAAGGACCCTAGACTGTGGTCCTCCCCCACAGGGCCTTGGCGCTGGCTGCACCAAGCTTCAGTGCGTCCCTCAGCACGTACTCCTGCAGTCTGCAGCGGGCCCAGTCGGCAACATTCCCCGACGGACAGCTCGCTCCGCTGGGAGGCCAACAAAGCTCGGGCAGACCAAAGGCGTCTTTCACCGAGTCGATGGCCTTCCAGCAGCACTCGATGTCAGTCTCCGAATGCATCCCTGGGAACAGTCCGTAGATCACAGAGTCCTCGGTGACGGAGCTGCTTGGAATAAATCGTGACAGGGACCCTTGCAAACCTCTCCAGACTCTCTTGGCAAATCCACACTCTGGGAAGAGGTGGGCAACCGTCTCCTCTTCAGTCTGAAGAAGGGTCTCGACCCGAAACGTCACCCATTCCTTCTCTCCCGAGATGCTGCCTGACCTGCTGAGTTACTCCAGCATTTTGTGAAATAAATACCTTCGATTTGTACCAGCATCTGCAGTTATCTTCTTATACCACTTGTTGCTCCACTGCGATTTCTCCTCAAGGTATGTCCACTTTGAAGAAGTTCTCCTCCTCTCTTCGACGAGAGTTCAGCGACACGCTCTCTCGTTGCTCCCCCTCTGTGCCCTTCTCCTGCCCTCCTGCTCTGCGACCACATCTTGACATCAGTCTGAAGAAGGGTCACGACCCCTCTCGTCCTTCTCTCCAGAGATGCTGCCTGTCCCGCTGAGTTACCCCAGCATTTTGTGTCAAGAGTCTGAAGGGTCTCGACCCAAAACGTCGCCCATTCCTTCTCTCCCGAGATGCTGCCTGTCCCGCTGAGTTACCCCAGCATTTTGTGAATAAATACCTTCGATTTGTACCAGCATCTGCAGTTATCATATCATATCATATCATATATATACAGCGCGGAAACAGGCCTTTTCGGCCCACCAAGTCCGCGCCGCCCAG
The DNA here is from genome assembly GCF_053455715.1 of Rhinoraja longicauda. Classification (NCBI taxonomy): domain Eukaryota; kingdom Metazoa; phylum Chordata; class Chondrichthyes; order Rajiformes; family Arhynchobatidae; genus Rhinoraja; species Rhinoraja longicauda. Next base: position 13,144,666 of record NC_135989.1, read on the forward strand.
CGATTCCCGCACACTAACACTATTAACACTATCCTACACCCACTAGGGGACAATTTTTACATTTACCCAGCCAATTTACCTACATACCTGTACGTCTTTGGAGTGTGGGAGGAAACCGAAGATCTCGGAGAAAACCCACGCAGGTCACGGGGAGAACGTACAAACTCCTTACAGTGCAGCACCCGTAGTCAGGATCGAACCTGAGTCTCCGGCGCTGCATTCGCTGTAAAGCAGCAACTCTACCGCTGCGCTACCGTGCCACCCTTGTATCCTCTCCATAGCAGCCGTCCCGAGGGCAGCGTGCGCTGGTAGTCAGGTTCCGGCGGTGCAGGCAGGATCTGACTGGGTGGGCTCCCCTCAACGCCAATGCGTTCCTCAATGATCATCTTAAGCATTTAAATAAGCGTTTTGCTTGAGATTCAATGCATTCTTTTCCACCCATCCGTTTGACAGACAGAGCTGTTTCAGGAGGTGTATCAGAACTTCACGCCTTGGTGCTCCCAGGTAGTGCGGCTGTACAAGAGGCAGAAGTTTGTGGAACTGGAGTGGACGGTGGGGCCGATCCCCGTGCGGTAAGTACAGGGGGACGGACACCCGTTACTCATTGTTACTTGGTCTTTGATGGCGCCGTCCCCACCGTGTCTATCTCGGAGTTTGTCCGTTCTCCCCGTGACCCGCGTGGGTTTTCTCCGAGATCTTCGGTTTCCTCCCACGCTCCAAAGACGTGCAGGTTTGTAGGTTAATTGGCTTGGTGTAAATGCCAAATTGTCCCTAGTGTGTGTAGGATAGTGTTAACGTGCGGGGATCGCTGGGCGGCGCGGATTTGGGCCAGTTTCCGCGCTGTATCTCTAAACTAAACTAAACTAAAAGTGTGTGAGTGTGGGGGAGGAGGGGGGGATTGGGGGGGGGGGGGGTCCTAGACCGATAGATAATAGACAATAGGTGCAGGAGGAGGCCATTTGGCCCTTCGAGCCAGCACCGCCATTCAATGTGATCATGGCTGATCATTCTCAATCAGTACCCCGTTCCTGCCTTCTCCCCATAACCCCCTGACTCCGCTATCCTTAAGAGCTCTATCAAGCTCTCTCTTGAATGCATTCAGAGAATTGGCCTCCACTGCCTTCTGAGGCAGAGAATTCCACAGATTTACAACTCTCTGACTGAAAAAGTTCTTCCTCATCTCTGTTCTAAATGGCCTACCCCTTACTCTTAAACTGTGGCCCCTTGTTCTGGACTCCCCCAACATTGGGAACATGTTTCCTGCCTCTAACGTGTCCAACCCCTTAATAATCTTATACGTTTCGATAAGATCCCCTCTCATCCTTTTAAATTCCAGTGTATACAAGCCTAGCCGCTTCAGTCTTTCAACATATGACAGTCCCGCCATTCTGGGAATTAACCTAGTAAACCTATGCTGCACGCCCTCAATAGCAAGAATATCCTTCCTCAAATTTGGAGACCAAAACTGCACACAGTACTCCAGGTGCAGTCTCACTAGGGCCCTGTACAACTGCAGAAGGACCTCTTTGCTCCTATACTCAACTCCTCTTGTTATGAAGGCCAACATTCCATTGGCTTTCTTCACTGCCTGCTGTACCTGCATGCTTCCTTTCAGTGACTGATGCACTAGGACACCGATACTGGCTTTGGGTCCACGGCTCGCTCTGGCCGCAGTGCTGGCGCCATGGGGCCGGGGTGAGTGGCACCCTCCGCCCTTCCCTGTCCGTCCCCCCCTCCACGAGGAATGGGCCCAATGGGTCCACTTGGTCTAGTAAGCCAACGGGTCAAAGTCGCATCTCTTCCCGAGCCCTCTGGTGGAATCAAATGGAAAGGCAGGTATTTAAACACGTCTTTCTCCTCACCTTTAGTGACTTAATTGGCAAAGAAGTCATCAGCCGCTTTGACACACCCTTAAACACAGCGGGACTTTTCTACACCGATTCCAACGGGAGGGAAATCTTAAAACGAAGGTAAGAATGTTGCCTGAGAATCCTCTTTGTAAACAGAAGTATTATCTCGGACAAACACACAAAGCGCTGGAAGAACCTGGCAGGTGAGGCAGCATCTGCGGATGGTATGGGTAAGCGAGGTTTCTGGTCTGGACCCGAAACGTCACCCATTCCTTCTCTCCCGAGATGCTGCCTGACCTGCTGAGTTACTCCAGCATTTTGCGAATAAATACCTTCGATTTGTACCAGCATCTGCAGTTATTTTCTTATACTTTCTGGTCGGGACCCTTCGTCATTCAGTATCCTTGCACTATGTCGATGCTGGTTTACATCGAAGATAGGCGATGTAAAACTGCTATCTAGTTTTGAATGTCTAGATGCAGGAAAAAATGTTCCCAATGTTGGGCGAGTCCAGAACCAGGGGCCACACAGTCCAAGAATAAAGGGGAGGCCATTTAAAACTGAGGTGAGAAAGAACTTTTTCACCCAGAGAGTTGTGAATTTGTGGAATTCTCTGCCACAAAGGGCAGTGGAGGCCAATTCACTGGATGAATTTAAAAGAGAGTTAGATAGAGCTCTGGGGCCTAGCGGAATCAAGGGGTAGGGGGAGAAGGCAGGCACGGGTTAGTGATTGTGGATGGTCAGCCATGATCACAATGAATGGCGGTGCTGGCTCGAAGGGCCAAATGGCCTCCTCCTGCACCAACTGTCTATGTTTCTGCTAGACACAAAGTGCTGGAACAACTCAGCGGGTAACGAAGCCTGATAAGAAGATACATGACAAAGGGAATAAAATGAATAACGTTTAGTGCAAGATGAAGTCCAATCAAAGAGTGACGAACAGAAACGTCACCCATTCCTTCTCTCCAGAGATGCTGCCTGACCTGCTGAGTTACTCCAACTTTTTGTGAATAAACCCATTCCTTTTCTCCAGAGATGCTGCCTGTCCCGCTGAGTTACTCCGGCATTTTGTGTCTGTCTATGATTGTTCTTTTTACCTCCAAGGAAAAATTATCGACCGACGTGGCAATTGAACCAAACAGAGCCGGTGGCCGGGAACTACTACCCTGTGAATAGCCGTATCTACGTGAAGGTAAATCCGGGGTCCAGTTAAAACAGCTTCCTATTCTCCTCTTGGGGTGCAGGTCCTGCACCGAGTGTGGTCCAAACGCCTTCATCAACTGGGGAAGGGAGCCATTGCCTCATGGGTAACGAGGAGATGGATGGTGCCACTGTGGCAGGTGCTGACTCCTTCCCTAGGGGTTGCCAGCTCTCTCACTCCCAAATACGGGGCAAGTTGACGTCACCACCCCGCGCCCCACGTGTCAATAGACAATAGACAATAGGTGCAGGAGGAGGCCATTCGGCCCTTCGAGCCAGCACCACCATTCAATGTGATCATGGCTGATCGTTCTCAATCAGTACCCCGTTCCTGCCTTCTCCCCATACCCCCTGACTCCGCTATCCTTAAGAGCTCTATCGAGCTCTCTCTTGAATGCATTCAGAGAATTGGCCTCCACTGCCTTCTGAGGCCTCACCCAGCCGGCGGCCACCTGCTCCCGCTCCACCAATGGCGGCCGCACGGGCCGGGAGGCGGGTTGCTAGGCAACCTCCGTCAGGTGAACACGCTCTGTTAGCCTACACTGCCCCGGCCTACAGCGGGCCTAATACGGGACAAGGGCGGTCCCGTACGGGACAAACCAATTTAGCCCAAAATACGGGATGTCCCGGCTAATATGGGACGGGTGGCAACCCTACCCTTACCCCACAAGTTGCAGCGATAACCAAGATGACCTCAAAGTTACTCCTGGGATGTGGACGTCAGTGGTGGCGCAGCGGTAGAGTTGCTGCCTTACAGCGTCAGAGTCCTGGGTTCAATCCTGACTACGGGTGCTGTCTGTACGGAGTTTGTACCTGCTCCCCGGGACCGCGTGGGCTTTCTCCGGGTGCTCCAGTTTCCTCCCACACACCAAAGACGTATAGGTTTGTAGGTTAATTGGCGTGGTATAAAATTGTCCCCATTTGTGTGCAGAAAAGTGCTGGTGTGCGGGGATCGCTGGTCGGTACGGACTCGGTGTGCTGAAGAGCTTGTTTCAATAGACAATAGGTGCAGGAGGAGGCCATTCGGCCCTTCGTGCCAGCACCACCATTCAATGTGATCATGGCTGATCATTCTCAATCAGTACCCTGTTCCTGCCTTCTCCCCCTGACTCCGCTATCCTTAAGAGCTCTATCCAGCTCTCTCTTGAATGCATTCAGAGAATTGGTCTCCACTGCCTTCTGAGGCAGAGAATTCCACAGATTTACAACTCTCTGACTGAAAAAGTTTTTCCTCATCTCTGTTCCAAATGGCCTACCCCTTATTCTTAAACTGTGGCCCCTGGTTCTGGACTCCCCCAACATAGGGAACATGTTTCCTGCCTCTAACGTGTCCAACGATTCCACGCTGTTTCTCTAAGCTAAACTAAAGGCTGTACCGGCAGCCAGCTGCCCCCACGTAGGTTAATTGGCAATTGTAAATTGGCCCAAGCATGTAAATGGTAGAATCTCAACAGAGGGGGAGAGTTGTTGCGAATGTGGGGAGAACAAAATGGGATGAATGTAGGGTTCTGGGTGGCTAGCATGGATGTGTTGGGCCGAAGGGCCTGTTTTCGTGTTGTACAGCTCCATCAATGACACTTATTTCATTGTGATCTTTCCAAGTGACCGCTACACATTTTTTTGCTATTGTTATTGCTATTTTGAGAAATCTTTCCTGATATTTATCTAAAATTAATATCATATCATATCATATATATACAGCCGGAAACAGGCCTTTTCGGCCCTCCAAGTCCGTGCCGCCCAGTGATCCCCGCACATTAACACTATCCTACACCCATTAGGGACAATTTTTACATTTTACCCAGCCAATTAACCTACATACCTGTACGTCTTTGGAGTGTGGGAGGAAACCGAAGATCTCGGAGAAAACCCACGCAGGTCACGGGGAGAACGTACAAACTCCTTACAGTGCAGCACCCGTAGTCAGGATCGAACCTGAGTCTCCGGCGCTGCATTCGCTGTAAAGCAGCAACTCTACCGCTGCGCTACCGTCCTTTAATATCTCCCAATAAAAACAACCTTGAATCCAATGGTATGGTCTTATTCATCAATTGTTCCAAAAAATCTTTTAGGACTTTCCAAAAAGGAGTTGCCTTCGGACATGCCCATGTGGAGTGTAAAAAAGTACCCACATCTTGGTTGCATCTAAAACAAATTTCAGATAAATTTGGTTTTAAATTGTTTAATTTTTTCGGAGTTAAATATAATTGATGTAAAAAATTATATTGTACTAAACTATATCTCACATTGATAGTGTTTTTCATACTGTCTAAACACAATCTTTCCCAACTTGGTTCATCAATGATAATATTAAGATCTGTTTCCCATCTTTGTCTTGATTTTTGAATTCCTATCTTCGGACTAGATTTTTGTAATCATTTATACATTGAAGACATAACTTTTTTAATTCCCCATGCCCTGAATCAAGAATTCAATTCCTTTAATTTGAAATAGAAACATTGAATTACCTAACTTTTCCCTCAAAAAAGATTGTAATTGATAATAGAAAAAAAGACTATTCCCTGGAATTTGATATTTATTTCTCAATTGAGAAAATGTCAAAAAATTATTTCCTTCATAGCAATCTCCTATATGTTTAATACCATTTTGTTCCCAGACTTGTAATATTTGATTATTCCAAGCAAACGGCAGTAATCTATTTCTTACTAATGGAGTTTTAGCTGTTAAAAAAAATCTTTTATCATTAGCTTTAACTGTTTTCAACAATATATTAATTAACTGTTTTAGCAAAGGTGGCTCTTTATCCTTAACTTAAAGCTTCGCTTCCCATTTATAGATGAATGACACTGAGCACAATCCGGACACTGACCGGAAGGGTGGGGAGGGAGATGGGATTCAGACGTTGGAACGCTGGGGTTTTGGCCAAAACTGCAGTTTTTGTTTCAGGATGAAAAGACTCAGCTGACGGTGTTGACCGACCGGTCCCAGGGAGGCAGCAGCCTATCGGACGGGTCATTGGAGCTCATGGTAAGCAACCTCTTGTTCACATCCCAGGCAGGGGACTGAAGAAGGATCTCGACCTGAAACGTCGTCTCGACCTTCTCTCCAGAGATGCTGCCTGTCCCGCTGGGTTACTCCAGCATTTTGTGTCAAGAGTCTGAAGGGTCTTGACCCGAAACGTCACCAATTCCTTCTCTCCAGAGATGCTGCCTGTCCCGCTGGGTTACTCCAGCATTTTGTGTCAAGAGTCTGAAGGGTCTTGACCCGAAACGTCACCAATTCCTTCTCTCCAGAGATGCTGCCTGACCCGCTGAGTTACTCAGGCATTTTGTGTCAAGAGTCTGAAGGGTCTTGACCCGAAACGTCACCAATTCCTTCTCTCCAGAGATGCTGCCTGTCCCGCTGGGTTACTCCAGCATTTTGTGTCAAGAGTCTGAAGGGTCTTGACCCGAAACGCCACCAATTCCTTCTCTCCAGAGATGCTGCCTGACCCGCTGAGTTACTCAGGCATTTTGTGTCAAGAGTCTGAAGGGTCTTGACCCGAAACGTCACCAATTCCTTCTCTCCAGAGATGCTGCCTGTCCCGCTGAGTTACTCAGGCATTTTGTGTCAAGAGTCTGAAGGGTCTTCACCCGAAACGTCACCAATTCCTTCTCTCCAGAGATGCTGCCTGTCCCGCTGAGTTACTCAGGCATTTTGTGTCTATCTCCCAAACCTGTGATATCTCACGGCCGAGACAAAAGGCTGGAGAGAGAGAGAGAGAGAGCTGGATAGAGCTCTTAAGGTTAGCGGAGTCAGGGGGTATGGGGAGAAGGCAGGAACGGGGTACTGATTGAGAATGATCGGCCATGATCACATTGAATGGCGGTGCTGGCTCGAAGGGCCGAATGGCCTCCTCCTGCACCTATTGTCTATAACCCAGCGGGACAGTCAGCATCTCTGGAGAGAAGGAATGGGTGACGTCTGAAGAAGGGTCTCGACCCGAAACGTCACCCATTCCTTCTCTCCAGAGATGCTGCCTGTCCCATTGAGTTACTCCAGCATTTTGTGTCAAGAGTAAGAAGGGTCTCCCTGGCTGTAGATGTGTACGCTCCCTCCACACAGGTCCACCGCCGGCTGCTACACGATGACCACCGAGGGGTGGAGGAGCCGCTGTCGGAGCCCGGCTACAGCGGCACGGGTCTGATCGTGCGGGGGAAGCACCTCGTCTTCCTTGACAAGGCCGAGGACTCGGCGGCGCTCCACCGGATACAGGCCGAGGCTGAGTTCATGGCACCGATCGCCGTCCTGGGCGTGGGGCCCGAGACACCCTACTACAACCCCCTACCCCGTATCACTGAGGTAACCCTGCTCACAGTGGGGGGGTGGAAGCTTGGACCGGGGGTGGGCAGCTGGGCACAGCAGCAAGCTCATCAGTGACAGGAGCAGATTTAGGCCATTCGGGCCATCGAGTCCACTCCGCCATTCTATCATGTGCTGGCTCTGGAGAGAGGGGTTTACAAGAATGATCCCAGTAATGAGTGGGTTAGCATATGATGAGCGTTTGACAGCACTGGGCCTGTACTCACTGGAGTTCAGAAGAAGGGTCTTGACCCGAAACGTCACCCTTTCCTCTCCAGAGATGTTGAGTTACTCCAGCATTTTGGCCCATCAAGTCCAGCATTTTGGCCCATCAAGTCCAGCATTTTGGCCCATCAAGTCCAGCATTTTGTGTCTTCAGAAGATCTCTGCTTCCTGTTCCCATTTTCCTGCCCTCTCCCATAACCCTTGACACCCGTTCTAAATCAAGAACTTACCTTGAAAAATATCCAGTCTTGGCCTCCACTGCCCTCTGTGGCAATGAGTCCCACAGATTAACCACCCTCTGACTAAAGATGTTCCTCCTCACCCTCCTTTCTAAAAGAGCGCCCTTTAATTCTGACGCTGTGGCCTCTGGTCCCAGACTCTCCCACCAGTGGAAACATCCTCTCCACATCCACTCTATCTATGCCTTCCACTATTCTGTACGTTTCAATGAGGTCCCCCCTCAACCTTCTAAACTCCAGCGAGTGCGGGCCCAGTGCTGACAAACGCTCATCATATGCTAAAACCCACTCATTCCTGGGATCGTTCTTGTGAAACCAACTCTGGACCCTCTCCAGGCCCAGCACATCCTTCCTCAGATATGGGGCTCCAAATGTGCTCCAAATGTGGCCAGGCCATCACCTTATAGAGCCTCAGCATTACAGTGGGGATGGAAGTTTGCACCACAGGTGTAGCAACTTCATGTGATAGCAGCAGATTTGGGCCATTCGGCCCATCAAGTCTACTCCGCCATCCAATCACAGCTGATCTATCTCTCCCTCCCAACCCCACTCTCCTGCCTTCTCCCCATAACCCCTGACACCCGTACTAATCAAGAATCTGTCTATCTCTGCCTTAAAAATACCCATTGGCCTGGCCTCCACAGCCTTCTGTGGCAACAGCTCTGCCCTCTGATTAAGTATACCCAGGAGATACCATTTACAGAAGGGGCCGCACAGCGGTAGAGCTGACCTCCGGTGCTGTCTGTGCGGAGTTTACAGCTACCTGGCCTATTCCTCTTATGATTCTGCACACCGCGGTCTGTTGGGTAGGCAGACAGAGAGAGGGGAAGCATTGGGTTAGGCAGGTACAGAGGCTGCCTGGCCCACCGAGTTCCTCCAGCACTTTGCTCACGATCCCAGCATCTGCAGTGTGCCACCACTCCCTTCAACGTGTCAGGTTAGGAAACGTTCCCACAGTGGGCGGCGTCAGTTCATTAGTGATAGGAGGCCATTCGGCCCGTCCAGTCTACTCCGCCATTCAATCACGGCTGATCTATCTCTCCCTCCCAACCCCATTCTCCTGCCTTCTCCCCCTAAACCCCTGACACCCGCACTGACCAACAATCTATCAACCTCTGCCTCGACGGCAGAAATGTGGGACGTTACTTTGCGGGAAGGAAAGCCCAAGCAAGTGGGAATGCAGGAGCCAGCGAGGGGGGGGAGGGGAGGGAACAGGTGCAATGTTTGTTCGTTTTCACTTGACAAGGATCTTGTTTCTCTGATGCTTGCAGTTCACGGCCCTGAAGGAGGAACTACCTCACAACATCCACCTCCTCTCGCTGGCTCAGTGGGACAAGGAGACCGTGGTGCTACGACTGGAGCATCAGTTTGAGCTGGGAGAGAGCGAAGTCTATTCCAAGCCCCAGACCGTCAATCTGTCTGTAGGTTCCTCGTCTGGCTTTGAGGCAGCTAAGGACTGGCAAAGAGAAGGGGGGGGGGGGGGGGGGGGGGGGCGTGGGTGGAGAAGATCTCTGATGTAACGATGCCCTTCGACTTGACTTACGATGGGGTTACTTTCCGATAAACCCATCGTAAATCGAAAATATCGCAAGTCGAAAACGCATTGAATTAACCTGATCACGTGGCCGCAAGCGAGCTGTGGCTGGCTTCCATTGCCCAGCGTTCCCACCATCGTAAAGTCGAAATATCGTAAGTCGTAGAGGAGCATCTGTATATGAACGCGTTAAATTGACCCCACCACTCCACACGCTGGGAATTAACATAGGTAGAGCTTAACAAGGCTACTTGTACTTAACAAGTACTTGCTCCTGGTCTTCCTACCTACCTCTGTGGAGATTGGACATTTTCTCTGGAACTGTTACACTACAATGCTGATAAGCTACATTCTGCGCTCTGGAATTTTTCTCTTCGATCTACCCATTATATTTAGTCAAACAGAATAGAAACGGGCCCTTCGGCCCAACTTGCCCACACCGACCAACATGTCCCATCTGCGGCAATGGGTGGCGCAGCGGTAGAGTTGCTGCCTTACAGCGAATGCAGCGCCGGAGACCCGGTTTCGATCCCGTGTACGTTCTCCCCGTGACCTGCGTGGGTTTTCTCCGAGACCTTCGGTTTCCTCCCACACTCCAAAGACGTACAGGTTTGTAGGTTAATTGGCTGGGCAAATGTAAAAATTGTCCCTGGTGTGTGTAGGATAGTGTTAGTGTGCGGGGATCGCTGGGCGGCGCGGACCCGGTGGGCCGAAGGGCCTGTTTCTGCGCTGTATCTCTAAAAGAAAAAGGCCATTCAATGGAGTATAATTCTTGTAGTGAATACGGGTTGACCAAAAGGGCAGTTACAGAAGTGAATGAGGAAAATGTGGAGTGGCACAGAGGTGGAGACCCGGGTTCGAGATGCTGCCTGTCCCGCTGAGTTACTCCAGCATTTTGTGTCTGCCTTCGATTTAAACCAGCATCTGCGGGTTTTTTCCTACACTAGTTATGTGTTGTGTGACTATGTTTCATACCTGTTGCCATTCAAAGCATGGTCTCTACATCAGCTGCTTGGAAAAGATTTTCATCAAAATTCAACTGGAGAGGGTGGGCAGAAAACAGCTAACTATAGAGCTGGCGTCTGATTTTATATCTCTCTATTTCAATCCAGCGGATATTCTCTGCTTTTGAGATCACGTCGGTAGAAGAAATGTCTCTGGGCTTCAACCAGCGGAGAAAGGACATGTCTCGACTCACCTGGAATTCTGTACAAGGTCAGTCCGCCCATTCCAAGCCTCTGACCCTCGCTCCAAGGACCATTCCCTGAGTAACCGCCTGCACTTGCTCCCCCTGCTGGGTTCAGCAGGGTTCTACAGTGAGGGACGGGGAACAACCTGGGTCATCACCCCCTCGCCAGAACTGGGGAAGGAAAGGTCTGTGCTCCCCTTGTTTTCATGGCCTTGGGTCTGAAGAAGGGTCTCCACCCAAAAAGTCACCCATTACCTCTCTCCAGAGATGCTCCCTTTCCCGCTGAGTTACTCCCAACATTTTGTGTCAAATTTCGAACTTCGATTTGAACCAGCATCTGCAGTTCTTTCCCACCCCCTCGTTTTCAGAGGAGGTGCAGTGGAGAGACGGGCTGCACGGTGGCGCAGCGGTAGAGTTGCTGCTTTACAGCGCCAGAGACCCAGGTTCCGCCCTGACCACGGGTGCTGCCTGTACGGAGTTTGCACGTTCCTCCTGTGACCGCGTCAGTTCTCCGGTTTCTTCCCGCACTCCAAAGACGTACGGGACTGTAGGTTAATTGGTTTTGGTGAAAATTGTACTTCAGAGTTCCTGTAAATTGTCAATAGACAATAGGTGCAGGCCATTCGGCCCTTCGAGCCAGCACCGCCATTCAATGTGATCATGGCTGATCATTCTCAATCAGTACCCCGTTCCTGCATTCTCCCCATACCCCCTGACTCCGCTATCATTAAGAACTCTAACCAGCTCTCTCTTGAATGCATTCAGAGAATTGGCCTCCACTGCCTTCTGAGGCAGAGAATTCCACAGATTCACAACTCTCTGACTGAAAAAGTTTTTCCTCATCTCAGTTCTAAATGGCCTACCCCTTATTCTTAAACTGTGGCCCCTGGTTCTGGACTCCCCCAACATTGGGAACATGTTTCCTGCCTCTAACGTGTCCAACCCCTTAATAATCTTATACGTTTCGATAAGATCCCCTCTCATCCTTCTAAATTCCAGTGTATACAAGCCTAGTCGCTCCAGTCTTTCAACATGTGACAGTCCCGCCATTCCGGGAATTAACCTAGTAAACCTACGCTGCACGCCCTATGCTGCACGCCCCCGGTACGTAGGGTGGAACTGGTGGACAAGTGACATTAGTCGGCAGGGACTCAGTGCTCCTGGTCTTCCTACCTACCTCTGTGGAGATTGGACATTTTCTCTGGAACTGTTACACTACAATGCTGATAAACTACATTCTGCGCTCTGGTATTTTTCTCTTTGTTCTACCCATTATATTTAGAGTCAAACAGAATAGAAACGGGCCCTTCGGCCCAACTTGCCCACACCGACCAACATGTCCCATCTGCGGCAATGGGCTGCACGGTGGCGCAGCGGTAGAGTTGCTGCCTTACAGCGAATGCAGCGCCGGAGACCCAAGTTCGATCCCGTGTACGTTCTCCCCGTGACCTGCGTGGGTTTTCTCCAAGATCTTCGGTTTCCTCCCACAGGTTTGTAGGTTAATTGGCTGGGCAAATGTTAAAATTGTCCCTAGTGGGTGTGGGATAGTGTTAATGTGCGGGGATTGCATGTCGGCGCGGACCCGGTGGGCCGAAGGGCCTGTTTCTGCGCTGTATCTCTAAATCTAAATCTGCACTAGTCCCACCCGCCTGCATTTGACCCACATCCCTCTCAACCCATCCGAACGTTAAATGCTTACGATTGTAAATCTAATCGGCAGCGCTGAAACAGAAAGGGCTTGTTCTGCCCCGTGTGTGTAATCGTTCTGTTCTGACGCTGTTTTTCAGGGACAGAAGGCTCCAGACCGTTTTCCATGACCTCCGTGACTCTAAGTCCCATGGAAATCCGCACGTTTCGTATCAGTGTTCGTCACGGCTAACCACCCAAGCTGTGCTGGCCAGGACCGAGAGAGCTGCTAGAATGAGCCAAATCAATCTACAGGGACATCAACTCATCCAAGGAGGGTTTTTTTTAAATTCCAGCCGCATCGTGCTATCTATTGCTTCTTTCTATTAACAAAGGTCTACCCCTTTTTTGATAGCTCTTGCATTTTTTAAATCTGTGAATTTAGCTTCTGTCACTTGCATCTCAGGCAATGGCTGACTGACTTCAGAATGTAATTTGCACACACACCCTCTCACATTTCCGTTGATTACAATGTTTGGGGGGAAGTAACAAGAAGCAGTCAGCTAATATTTTGGTTCCATTCAGTATTTCCCCCCTCCCCTCCCCCCCTTTCATCCACATTTTCTTCTGTTGCTCAAGACTCCAGCATCTACATCTTCTTGAATTCCCCTTCCCTCCACAATCTCCGTAGACTTACTCTTCACTAAAAGTCTTGGGATTTGTGTCACGGACACTTTGAGGGTCAGGTTAAACAGCCATTTTGGTCCGGCCTGGCTGAGAAGGTTCGTGTCAGTGTGCAAATGCATCTTTCCCAAAGTGAGCCTGGGTTAAGAGCACCCCTTCGAAGCCTCTGCCTCGTCAGGGGATGTACAACTTAACATGACATCAGACAGATCCTTTGCTGGAGCTCGATGCAACATAGACCTTGTGGCTGAACTGATCTGATAATAATTACTCTCTCTTTTCTCCCCCTCCCTCCCTCCCTCCAAAGAAAAAAACCCCACAAAATGAAGAAAATCTCCACAATTTAGATCAAGTCCGTGGAAAACTTTACAAGGGGGGGGGGGTTTGTAAATTCCTGCTTCAACGACCACTTTTATCTACAAACTTGCATTTGGCACATATTGATGAAAATATTTTTAGTGAAAGCATGATTTATTTTTGGATATTAACGGAAGGACAGAGAGGCGAAACATCGCACCAGTAGGTGGAGAAAGTGCCTTGATTCCAGCGTAAAGCCACCGATCCCCCCCCCCCCCCCAGTGAAGGTTTCTGTACCTTCTGAGGACACCCAGGATGGATCAGGCAATGGTGCATCTGGAGAGAAGGGAACATGGGCAAGCATTGTGAGGCAAATGATCAGTATTTAAGGAGGGGGGGGGGGGGGGGAATATGCTGGGAGAGAGAGATACAAGTGCTGGATGAATGAAGAGGGGCCAATTCATAAACGTTTGGGAGCATCTGCCATGAAATCTCAAAAATTGTGCCGTGATTTTTTTAATGTACAAAAGCGCAATTTCTTTTTAAAAATAAACCTCATGTCAAAAATACGAAGTGTTTTTCTTTTGTACGCAACGGCCTGGCTTGCCTGTCACAGGGAACCTGGACAGAGAGGGAAGCCAAGGAGAGGAGGATGGAGGGAGAGGGCCGCGATGGACACCGGACAAAGCACTGGTAAAAAGAACCTGCGATGCTATTGAGTGCAGCATAGGTTCACCAGCTTAACTCCCAGGATGGCGGGACTGATACATATGGTGAGAGAATGGGTCGACTGGCCTTGTATTCACTGGAATTTCAAAGGATGAGAGGGGATCTTATAGAAGCATAAAATTCTGGACAGGAAAAATGTCCCCCATGTATCGGGGAGTCCAGAACCAGGGGTCACACAGTTTAAGAATAAGGGGTAGGCCATTTAGGACTGAGATGAGGAAAAACTTTTTCACCCAGAGAGTTGCAAATCTCTGGAATTCTCGGCACGGTGGCGCAACGGTAGAGTTTGCTGCCTTACAGCGCCGGAGACCCGGGTTCCATCCCGACTACGGGTGCTGTCAATAGACAATAGGTGCAGGAGGAGGCCATTCGGCCCTTCGAGCCAGCACCACCATTCAATGTGATCATGGCTGATCATTCTCAATCAGTACCCCGTTCCTGCCTTCTCCCCATACCCCCTGACTCCGCCATCCTTAAGTGTTCTATCCAGCTCTCTCTTGAATGCATTCAGAGAATTGGCCTCCACTGCCTTCTGAGGCAGAGAATTCCACAGATTCACAACTCTCTGACTGAAAACGTTTTTCCTCGTCTCCGTTCTAAATGGCCTACACCTTATTCTTAAACTGTGGCCCCTTGTTCTGGTCTCCCCCAACATTGGGAACATGTTTCCTGCCTCTAACGTGTCCAACCTCTTAATGATCTTATATGTTTCGATAAGAAACGGATAAGAAACTCTGTACGGAGTTTGTACATTCTCCCCGCGACACGGAGATCAGCGGTTTCCTCCCACACTCCAAAGACGTACAGGTATGTAGGTTAATTGGCCTTTTATTAAATCAAATAATTCATTTCTTTTATTCTTGTATTTTATTCCTGTCTTATTCTATTTTAGCTTGTTTTTATTTTCTATTCTCTTTAATGACTTTTTAATTGCTTTTAATTGCTCTTTAATGCTTTATTAGACCAAGTGGATCCGTGGGGTGCAAACCTGTCTTGCATTGATGCAGCACCGTCCTACCCCCCCTCTCCCCTCCCCTCCCCCCCCTCTCCCCTCCCCTCACCCCCCCTCTCCCCTCACCCCCCCTCTCCCCTCCCCTCCCCCCCTCTCCCCTCCCCTCACCCCCCCTCTCCCCTCCCCTCCCCCCCCTCTTCCCTCCCCCCCTCTCCCCTCCCCCCCTCTCCCCTCCTCCCTCTCCCCTCCCCCCTCCCTCTCTCCCCTCACCCCCCCTCTCCCCTCACCCCCCCTCTCCCCTCACCCCCCTTCTCCCCTCCCCTCACCCCCCCTCTCCTCTCTCCCCTCCCTCCCTAGGAGATAGATTTAAACTTTAAAATGTGAATAACGTTAAAAATATAACACCGATTTCAATGAAACTTCTCCCATTAGCACCAAAGGGACGATGGTGAGTAAGTTGGGCCTAAAACTGTTGCGCTTTCGTGTACTGTTTTGTCTGTAGTTCAGGAACAAACAAACAAACAAATGAGAGTTTTAGTGTGTAGATGTAAAGCACTTTGAATTGCCCTTGTTGCTGAAATGTGCTATATATATATATATAAACTTGCCTTGCCTTAGTGTATGTGTAAATTGTCCCTAGTGTGTATAGGATAGTGTTAGTGATCGGGATCGCTGGTCGGTGCGTATTCTTTTTTTTTAGAGATACAGCGCGGAAACAGGCCCTTCGGCCCACCGGGTCCGCGCTGCCCAGCGATCCCCGCACATTAACACCATCCTACACACACTAGGGACAATATTTACTTTTACCCAGTCAATTAACCTACACACCTGCACGTCTTTGGAGTGTGGGAGGAAACCGAAGATCTCGGAGGAAACCCACGCAGGTCACGGGGAGAACGTACACACTCCGTACAGACGGCGCTCGTAGTCGGGATCGAACCCGGGTCTCCGGCGCTGCACTCGCTGTAAGGCAGCAACTCTACCGCTGCGCCACTGTGCCGCCCCTATTCGGTGGGTCGAAGAGCCTGTTTCCGCGCTGTGTCTCTAAACTAAACTAAATTAAACTCGGTCAGCGGGTCCCGACCCGAAACTATGCCGGTGCATTCTCTCCACAGTTGCTGCCTGAGCTGCACAATTGCCCAATACTTTGTGTTTTCGCTCATGATCCCAGCACCTGCACCCCCTTGTCTCCCCGAGGCTTGTATACACTGGAATTTAGAAGGATGAGAGGAGATCTTATCGAAACGTATAAGATTATTAAGGGGTTGGACACGTTAGAGGCAGGAAACATGTTCCCAATGTTGGGGGAGTCCAGAACCAGGGGCCACAGTTTAAGAATAAGGGGTAGGCCATTTAGAACTTCGAGCCAGCACCGCCATTCACCGTGATTATGGCTGATCATCCACAATTTAGAACGGAGATGAGGAAAACCTTTTTCAGTCAGAGAGTTGTGAATCTGTGGAATTCTCTGCCTCAGAAGGCAGTGGAGGCCAATTCTCTGAATGCATTCATGAGAGAGCTGGATAGAGCTCTTAAGGATAGCGGAGTCAGGGGGTATGGGGAGAAGGCAGGAACGGGGTACTGATTGAGAATGATCAGCCATGATCACATTGAATGGCGGTGCTGGCTCGAAGGGCCGAATGGCCTCCTCCTGCACCTATTGTCTATTGTCTATCTCGTGTCAACCACATCAGCTACGGATTTATTTATTTTAAAAAAATGCAGTTTAATTCAAAATAAAATGGAAACACTGCAGGCAGGGTGGAATTGTGAACTTTACATTGCATTTACAGGTTCTGCTCACTTACAGCGGTCGGTACGGACTCGGTGCTGCCGGCCAATTTACTGCTGATGGTCTGACGATGGATGTTCTGGAGAACTCTCGAGAGGCCTCTTCCCCACCGCCTCGCCCTCCTGCTGATGGGAGAAGTGGCAGTACTCTCCGTATGTGCAGTTACCCTGCGCGGGGAAGGAGAATAGTTAAACCCATAGCCCACCCACTCTTGTCCATAACACACAGGGGCAGAATTAGGCCATTCTGCTCCGCCATTCAATCATGGCTAAAAAAAATAAATCATCTCCATTCTAAAGCCATATCCTTTTATTATAAGGGCATAAGAGATAGGAGTAGAATGAGGCCATTTTGCCTATCAAGTCCACTCCGCCATTCAATCGTGGCTGATCTATCTCTCCCCTCCTAACCCCATTCTCCTGCTTTCTCCCCATAATCCCTGACACCCGTACTAATCAAACCTCTTTCTCTGCCTTAAAAATATCCACTGACTTGTCCTCCACAGCCTTCTGTGGCAAAGGATTCCACAGATTCACCACCTTCTGACTAAAGATGTTTCTCCTCGTCTCCTTCCCTCTGTAAAATTGCCCCTAACATGCAGGGGGTGGATGGGAAAGTGGGATAACATTGGATCTAGAGTGAACAGGTGATCGCTGGTCGGCGTGGACTCGGTGGGCTGAAGGGCCTGTTTCCCTGCTGTCTCTCTGAACAAAATAACAAATAAACCCGAGTATGGTTACCAGATCAGAGCAGGGAAGACACACAAATGCTGTTGAGTGTCGGGATTAACGGTTCACGTATCTGACCTGACCTCACCATCATGTATGCATGCCTCAGGCAGACACAAAATGCTGGAGTAACTCAGCGGGACAGGCAGCATCGCTGGAGGGAAGTAATAGGTGACGTTTCGGGTCGACACCCTTCTTCAGAGTCTGAAGAAACGTCACCCATTATAGACAATAGGTGCAGGAGGAGGCCATTCTGCCCTTCGAGCCTGTACGCACCGTCATTCAATGTGACCATGGCTGATCATTCTCAATCAGTACCCCGTTCCTGCCTTCTCCCCATACCCCCTGACTCCGCTATCCTTAAGAGCTCTATCTAGCTCTCTCTTGAATGCATTCAGAGAATTGGCCTCCACTGCCCTCTGAGGCAGAGAATTCCACAGATTCACAACTCTGACTGAAAAAGTTTTTCCTCATCTCTGTTCTAAATGGCCTACCCCTTATTCTTAAACTGTGGCCCCTTGTTCTGGACTCCCCCAACATTGGGAACATGTTTCCTGCCTCTAACCCCTTAATAATCTTTTATACGTTTCGATAAGATCCCCTCTCATCCTTCTAAATTCCAGTGTATACAAGCCTAGTCGCTCCAGTCTTTCAACATATCTTTCAACAGGGATGCTGCCTGTCCCGCTGAGTTACTCCAGCATTTTGTGTCTACGGTTTAAACCAGCATCTGCAGTTCCATCCTACACATCATGTAAGCCCCGTCCGTTGGAGCTCCGAGCTGTCGGAGGGCCCAGGACTGTTCTGCTGCGGTTTCACCACAGCTTCGTGTTCTTACCTCCCTGAACTTCTTGCACAGGATTTGCTTCCCATGCTCCAGATCCTCATTCTTCTGCTTCCGTTTATTCTGCAGCCGTTTCCTTTTCTCTTCCAGGCAAGGATGGACTCCTCCGCTGAGGGACACAAAACACGGGGCTGCTGAACGCACCAGTCCATCCTTCCAGCAAGAGGCGGGCGGCACAGTGGTGCAGCGGGTAGAGCCGCTGCCTCACAGCGCCAGATACCCGGGTTCTATCATGACTATCATGTTCTCTCCGCGACAGCATAGGATTCCCCCCACATTGGGTAGATGCACAAATGATCTTGCCTAGAGTAGGTGAATCCAGGACCAGAGGACATAGGTTTAAGGTGAGGGGGGAGAGATTTAATGGGAACCACATGCAAAACGTGGTAGGTGTATGGAACGAGCTGCCGGAGGAGGTGGTTGAGGCATGTACTATCGTGAAGTTTTAGAAACATGGATAGGACAGGTTTCTAACTTACTGCTCCATTCATGTTCCAGTGAGTGTGACATCCCAAAAGAGGTCCTGCAGATTAGGCTGGTTTCTTGCTGGGTTGTGAACATGGACTTGAAGACTCACTCAGAGCAGATTTAACATCCCCGCCTGAGGCTGCAGCTGAAGGTGGCTTCCCCCTCCCATTATCTTGGCCCAACTCAACCTGCACCACTCTCCAGGACTTGCTCCACTACCACCACCACCAGTAGGGTGGCCAACTATCCTGTCATAGCCGGGACATCCCGTATATTGGGCTAGATTGGTTTGTCCCGTATGGGGCCGCCCTTGTCCCGTATTAGGCCCGGACGGCGCTGTAGGCCCGGACACTGTAACCCAGACGCTGCAGGCCGGGACGCTGCAGGCCCGGACAGTGTAGGCCCGGACGCTGTAGGCCCGGACACTGTAGGCCCGGACAGTGTAACCCCAGACGCTGCAGGCCCGGATGGCGCTGTAGGCCCGGACACTGTAGGCCCGGATGCTGTAGGCCCGGGCGCTGCCTTACGGAGGTTGCGTAGCAACCCGCATCCCGACCCGGGCGGCCGCCATTGGTGCAGCGGAAGCACGTGGCCGCTGGCTGGGTGAGGTCACATGGGGCGCGGGGCAGTGACCTCACACTTTGTCCCTTATTTGGGAGTGAGGAAGTTGGCAACCCTAACCATCAGTCACGCCCCCGCCTCTCCCGCACAAACTCACCTGGCCTTGGCCCATGCGTCAGGCCCCCTCTCGCACCACCACCACCAGTCACGCCCCCGCACAAACTCACCTGGCCTTGGCCCGTGCCTTGGGGCCCCAATTGGCTTCCGGGTTTTCCTGGAACCGCTTCAGCCCTTGCTTCCTGGATTTGGGATTGGCGTCCTCCCGGATGTCGAAGCAAGCCTGGAGACTGACACATGGACGGTGAATGTCAAAACCTGTGTAGGAAGGAACTGCAGATGCTGGCTTAACACCGAAAATCAACACAAAATGCTGGAGTAACTCAGCGGGACAGGCTGCATCTCTGGAGAGAAGGAATGCGTGACGTTTCGGGTCGAGACCCTTCTTCAGACCCTTTCTCCCCACATGCCCTTCGTCTCTTCCAAGCCCCCACTCCCTCCCCTTTACTAAACTGGTCTGAAGAAGGGTCTCGACCCGAAACGTCACCCATTCCTTCTCTCCCGAGATGCTGCCTGACCCGCTGAGTTACTCCAGCATTTTGTGTCTGTCTTCGGATTTAACCAGCATGTGCAGTCTTTATTTCCTACTAACTTGGCGTCATGTTCGACGCAGACACTGCAGGCCCAAGGGCCGGTTCTTGATCCGTACTGTTCTGTGTTCTATGCAGGCAGACGAGATGAGTTTATCCTTGCGTCATGTTCGGCACAGACAATGGGGGAATGGGGCCGTCCCTGTGTTGTACTGCGTGCTATAATTAAAGCCAACTTACACGGGCTCTTTGCTGAGGATGCGGAAGGCAGGACTGCTCTCGGACAGTGTCTCTCGCTTCACTGGGTGGATCTTTGCCTGCGCCAGAGACAGAGTCAGTGTTAACCTACTACACCACACGTGCTCAAGCCCAGTGCCAGCTCAAGCCAAGCTCAAGCCAAGCTCAAGCCCAGTCCCAGCTCAAGCCCAGCGCCAGCTCAAGCCCAGTGCCAGCTCAAGCCCAGCGCCAGCTCAAGTCAAGCTCAAGCCCAGTGCCAGCTCAAGCCCAGCACCAGCTCAAGCCCAGCTCCAGCTCAAGCCCAGCACCAGCTCAAGCCCAGCTCCAGCTCAAGCCCAGCGCCAGCTCAAGTCAAGCTCAAGCCCAGTGCCAGCTCAAGCCAAGCTCAAGCCCAGCACCAGCTCAAGCCCAGCTCTAGCTCAAGCTCAAGCCCAGTGCCAGCTCAAGCCAAGCTCCAGCTCAAGCCCAGCTCCAGCTCAAGCCCAGCTCCAGCTCAAGCCCAGCGCCAGCTCAAGCCCAGCTCCAGCTCAAGCCCAGCTCCAGCTCAAGCCCAGCGCCAGCTCAAGCCAAGCTCCAGCTCAAGCCCAGCTCCAGCTCAAGCCCAGCTCCAGCTCAAGCCCAGCTCCAGCTCAAGCCCAGCGCCAGCTCAAGCCAAGCTCCAGCTCAAGCCCAGCTCCAGCTCAAGCCCAGCGCCAGCTCAAGCCAAGCTCCAGCTCAAGCCCAGCTCCAGCTCAAGCCCAGCGCCAGCTCAAGCCAAGCTCAAGCCCAGCGCCAGCTCAAGCCCAGCTCAAGCCCAGCACCAGCTCAAGCCCAGCACCAGCTCAAGCCCAGCACCAGCTCAAGCCCAGCACCAGCTCAAGCCCAGCACCAGCTCAAGCCCAGCACCAGCTCAAGCCCAGCACCAGCTCAAGCCCAGCACCAGCTCAAGCCCAGCACCAGCTCAAGCCCAGCACCAGCTCAAGCCCAGCACCAGCTCAAGCCCAGCACCAGCTCAAGCCCAGCACCAGCTCAAGCCCAGCACCAGCTCAAGCCCAGCACCAGCTCAAGCCCAGCACCAGCTCAAGCCCAGCACCAGCTCAAGCCCAGCACCAGCTCAAGCCCAGCACCAGCTCAAGCCCAGCGCCAGCTCAAGCCCAGCACCAGCTCAAGCCCAGCACCAGCTCAAGCCCAGCACCAGCTCAAGCCCAGCACCAGCTCAAGCCCAGCACCAGCTCAAGCCCAGCACCAGCTCAAGCCCAGCACCAGCTCAAGCCCAGCGCCAGCCCTCAGTCAGGCGTTGGCACCTCTAGAGCTGGGGCTTTTCAGACCAGGGTTCGCGACAAACCACAGCATTTGCCTCTTACCCAGCTCCTCATGATATCCCACATCACCGAATGGGGTGCGTCGGTTTTGACCGCGTTTTTACAAGCGTGGGAGAGAGACACACGGTAGCCAGCGTGAAGCAAAGCCGACCTGATGGAGTTGGGGGTGGGGGGGGGGGGGGGGGCAGAGAAATAAAGAGATTAAAATCACTTTGTCACCCATTGCGCAGCTTACACGCAGCTCACACAGCACGGTGGCACAGCGCCGGAGACCCGGGTTCCATCCCGACTGTAATAAAGTGCTTAAAGTCCACGCTAAGATACAACGCATCATTTTATTGAAGCACTTCCATCATAGGACCTGCAGCACATTACAGCTCCGAGCTGCTCCATCTACTGCCTGACGTAGGCGAGTTCTTAATATTATAAAGCACCTACTAGGCGGGACTACTACTAACAAACACTACGATTGGCTAGCATGCAATAGCCCATCTACACCGACCGCAGGTGCTTTTCTGGTACGTTCACCCCGTGACCTGCGTGGGGTTTCTCCAACAGAAACGGAAGAGCCAAAACCTATGATCTTACCTCATCTGCAGGAGGGACGGGGTGCTGCAGTGAATAACACTGCTGAGATGGTCCGTCGTGTGGTAGAGAGGGCAATCCTGTAACTCCTGGCAAAAGGATAATCATTCGAGTCAATGCTACAATGGTTAAATGGCGATTTGCAGTGTAAACTCCTTCAATGTACATACACACAGGTCACAATCTATATACTAAAACTCTCGTTTGTTATCTTGTTTGTGACTGAACTTCAACCAAAACGGTACACGATGGCACGACAATTTTAGGCCCACCTTGCTCGCCGTTGTCACTTTAGTGATAATGCAAGTAGTTTTATTCAAATCAGTCTTATATTTTTTAAGTAATTCACATTTTAAAGTTTAAAAGGAGGGGAGGAGGGAGGGAGGGAGAGGGGGGGGGTTGAGGAGAGAGGGGAGTGGGGGGAGACAGGGTGCTGCACCAATGCAGGAGGTTTGGGCCCAACGGGTCTACTTGGTCTAGTAGCATTTAAAATGATAGGTAGACACAAGATGCTGGAGTAACTCGATCCTGACTACGGGCGCCGTCTGTACGGAGTCTGTACGTTCTCCCCGTGACCTGTGTGGGTTTTCTCTGAGAGCTTCGGTTTCCTCCCACACTCCAAAGACGTTCGGGTATGTAGGATAATTGGCTTGGTAAATGTAAAAATTGTCCCTAGTGTGTGTAGGATAGTGTTAATATCATCATCATATATATACAGCCGGAAACAGGCCTTTTCGGCCCACCAAGTCCGTGCCGCCCAGCGATCCCCGTACATTAACACTATCCTACACCCACTAGGGACAATTTTTACATTTACCCAGCCAATTAACCTACATACCTGTACGTCTTTGGAGTGTGGGAGGAAACCGAAGATCTCGGAGAAAACCCACGCAGGTCACGGGGAGAACGTACAAACTCCTTACAGTGCAGCACCTGTAGTCAGGATCGAACCTGAGTCTCCGGCGCTGCATTCGCTGTAAAGCAGCAACTCTACCGCTGCGCCACCGTGCCGCCTTAATGTGCGGGGATCGCTGGTCGGCGCGGACCCGGTGGGCCGAAGGGCCTGTTTCCGCGCTGTATCTCTAAACTAAACTAAACAGAGAGATGATGGGTCAAATGGTGGTGTTCTCCACACTGTCTCGTTCTGTAGAGAAAGCCTCACCTCAGTGACCATGCTCAGCATGCCCAGTATCCGGTCCGAAGTCTTGAACCGCTGTGGGGTTTGTTCCACGGATTCCAGGACTTGTCTGGTGAAATCCTGGTCGTGGATCTGTTCAGCCCAGATTGGTCCACCGAGCTGCAAGATGCAGGATAAAAGGAACACTTATCTGCTGGCACGGGTCGCAATCAAATTCATTCAATCAAATCCAATCCTTATCTAATTTGACAAGAAACCCTCTGCCCCCCTCCCCCACTCGTCCTCCCACAGCTGGTATGAAGAATAACATGGTTGTCCATCGACTCCTGCCAATAATTGCCAGGGTCCAGATGGGCTCAGCTGTGACATTCCTCAAGGTCAATACTCTGCTACCCACGTTCAGCACCTCCATGAAGGGACTGGCCCCAGTGGAGACGACTCTGATTCTGATTCAGATTCAGTTTAGTTTAGAGATACGGCACAGAACCAGGCCCTTCGGCCCACCGAGTCTGTGCCGACCAGAGCGATATTGTCAGCCTCCTAGACTCGAGAGAACCAAAAGCACAAGAGGATATCCTTCCACCTGGTTGTCTTGTAATCAATCCATTACAAAGTATTAGGTGGACACGTTAGAGGCAGGAAACATGTTCCCAATGTTGGGGGAGTCCAGAACAAGGGGCCACAGTTTAAGAATAAGGGGTAGGCCATTTAGAACGGAGATGAGGAAAAACTTTTTCAGTCAGAGAGTTGTGAATCTGTGGAATTCTCTGCCTCAGAAGGCAGTGGAGGTCAATTCTCTGAATGCATTCAAGAGAGAGCTAGATAGAGCTCTTAAGGATAGCGGAGTCAGGGGGTATGGGGAGAAGGCAGGAACGGGGTACTGATTGAGAATGATCAGCCATGATCACATTGAATGGCGGTGCTGGCTCGAAAGGCCGAATGGCCTCCTCCTGCACCTATTGTCTATTGTCTGTTGTGAACCTAATAAAGTATTAGGTTAAAACGGAGAGGATGAGACGGAGTTTCTTCCCACAGGCCATCAGGACTGTTAACTTTTATAACTCCAGGGACTAAATTTTGTCTTCTCGGTATTAACTTTAATTTATATGCTGTAACTGTAATTCTTTTCTTGTTTGCACAATCCGCAGGCATTGCCACTTTCATTTCACTGCACATCGTGTATGTGTATGTGACAAATAAACTTGACTTGAACCACAATGCATTTATTAAACCCCATGCAGAGTGAACTATACATAATGTTGCACAACTTACAGACGACTAAACTAAGGGACGGGCAGGCTGTTATTAGTGGCTGCAGTCCTCCTCAAATCCCGGACTGGATTACATGGTGGAATGTGTATCGTGGTGAAGGTCATATTGACAGAGATGAACATGGTTGATCGACACTGGTGAACATGAACCTTTAGGCAGGCTGTCCCCGTTACTTCCTCGGTCCTCGACACCTACTTAGCCAGGACGGCATGGTGGCGCGGCGGTAGAGTTGCTGCCTTACAGTGCCGCCAGAGACCCGGGTTCGATGCAGACTATGGGTACAGTACAATACAATACAATACAATATATCTTTGTTGTCATTTTTTTTTTTTTACAATAGGTGCAGGAGGAGGCCATTCGGCCCTTCTAGCCAGCACCGCCATTCAATGTGATCATGGCTGATCATTCTCAATCAGTAGCCCGTTCCTGCCTTCTCCCCATATCCCCTGACTCCGCTATCCTTAAGAGCTCTATCCAGCTCTCTCTTGAATGCATTCAGAGAATTGGCCTCCACTGCCTTCTGAGGCAGAGAATTCCACAGATTCACAACTCTCTGACTGAAAAAGTTTTTCCTCATTTCAGTTCTAATTGGCCTACCCCTTATTCTTAAACTGTGGCCCCTTGTTCTGGACTTCCCCAACATTGGGAACATGTTTCCTGCCTCTAACGTGTCCAACCCCTTAATAATCTTATATGTTTCGATAAGATCTCCTCTCATCCTTCTAAATTCCAGTGTATACAAGCCTAGTCGCTCCAGTCTTTCAACATATGACAGTCCCGCCATTCCGGGAATTAACCTAGTAAACCTACGCTGCACGCCCTCAATAGCAAGACAGGGGTACAACGAGATTGGGAATGCGCCTCCCATACGATGCAATAATTTAATTAATTTAAACAACACCAACCCAATGAAACAAATTGTTACAGTTTTAAAACAGAATAAAGTGCAAGTAGATCTGTGCCGGTTCACTGTGCGATGTGACCATCCGGCTCAGCAGGACCGGTTCATAGCAGCTATGGCCCTGGGGATGAAGCTGTTCCTGAGTCTGGAGGTGCGGGCAGAGAAGGCTTTGTATCATCTGCCCGATGGTAGAAGTTCGAACAGACTGTTACAGGGGTGTGAGGAGTTTGTGGATGCTGGTGGCTTTTCTGAGGCATCGTGTGTTGTCGATGCCCTCCAAGGCTGGTAGCTGTGTTCCGATGGTCCTCTGAGCTCTATGGACTACCCGCTGAAGAGCTTTCCTCTCTGCCTCCGTGCAGCTGCGATACCACACCTCAGTACCAGACTGTACACAGTACGGAGACTGTGGTAAGAAGTCTCAACCTGTAAAGTCGGGCATTCCTTCTCTCCAGAGATGCTGCCCGTCCCGTTGAATTACTCCAGGTTTGTAGGTTAATTGGATTCGGTAAAAATTATAAATGGGCCCCAGTGTCAATGTACGAGCGTCGCTGGTCGGCACGAACTCTGTGGGCCCAAGGGCTTGTTTCTGCGCTGTATCTCTAAACTAAACCAAACGAGATTCCTCTCCACTGGGGCCAGTCACCTTCATGCAGGTGCTGAGACAGCACGTGGGCTGCAGGCTGTTGACCATGCGGAGCTTCACAGCTGAGCCCAGCTCTGCCGGCATCTACACGTGTGCCATTACTGGGGCCTGGGCCGGCGCCACGGAGAGGTCCGGGCAGCGTTAGTGGAGAGGTCGGTCATGGCGCCGACCGACGGACGAGGACGGACCACGTGGGAGCGAGGACGTCGCTGCCGGGGGAAGGAACAAAGGAGGAACCGGAATGGGAGGAAGGGGAAGAGCAAGGAGGAACTGGCACGGGTGGGGTGGGGGGGGGAGGGTATGTGTAACTTTGTAAGCGCCCTTCATGGGCGACCATTTGCATACCTTGGCATGGAATGCAAGCAAAAAAATTCACCGCGACCTGTCACGTCTGACAAAAAAGTCTTCAATTCAATTCAATTACTGACATGAATCGCTGGACAATTATTTTATTCTCCACACCACCCGTGAGACGGGGTGCAGGAGAGGGGTTTTTGCCAAATGTGGTAGGGATTGGATTGAAGTAATTTCTTGTGACCAGTGCCCACAGGTCCTTCATCATGCATCCACAGTCCAATGGCTCCACCAGAGGGTGCTGATTCAAGGCCACGTGAATCTCCACCCTTTCTATAGTCACAGGAGGAAAAGGCAAGGCACAGAGACAGCCAGACAGAAAGAGAGCAGAGGCAGTGAGACAACGAGAGAGACGAGGTGAGAGAGGGGCATAGAGAGAGAGGGAGCGGCAAAGAGAGGGAGAGAGGGGGAGAGGAAGAGAGAGGGAGAGAAAGAGAGAGAGAGAAAGGGAGAAAGGGGGAAAGGGAGAGAGGGAGAAAGGGAGAGAGGGGGAAAGGGAGTGAAAGGGAGGGAAAGGGAGAAAGGGAGAAAGGGAGAGAGGGAGAGAGTGAGAGAGGGAGAGAGTGAGAGAGGGAGAGAGAAAGGGAGAGAGAGAGAGAGCAGCAGAGAGCAAGTGTGGCAGAGAGAGGGGGAGCAAGGTAGAGGGCAGAGTGGATCTTGTCAAATTTGGTAGGGATTGGATTGAATTGATTTCTTGAGAGTTTCTGAAGTGTGGAATATTTAAGTCAATGAAAAAAAATGTGATCGTAAAATTTCGAAAGAAATGAGACAACAATATTTTGAAAGCAGAGATAGATAGATTCTTGATTAATACGGGTGTCAGGAGTTATGGGGAGAAGGCAGGAGAATGAGGAGGAGATTGAATGGCGGAGTGGACGATGGGCCAAATGGCCTGGGTGTTCCCCTATCACTTATGACCTTATGAAAAGGCATGATAATAAACATGAGTTGCCACAAACAAAGAGAGCCAGTGTTTGCACATCACAAAACACGGAAGAAAGATTGCTTTATCCCAGTTTACCAATGATTAATTGAAAATAAGCCAATGTTCCTACCAGGACTGCAATGTGTACATACTAACACTGGCACATGCCCACACTTTCCACTCTCAAGTTGTTCCCTGCATATTTTCCACACACCAGTTCTCTCCATCTCCTGCCCTGTCCCATTCACACCCGAGAATCTGCAGACAGCTACTTTGTCCAGAATCGTGAATTTGTGCTCATCGTGCTTCTGGAACTTACAAGACGCATTCCAGCGAAGAGAAGGAAATTTGTGCATTGTTTAGTTCAGTTTAGAAATGGAAACAACATGGAAACAAGTCCTTCAACCCACCGAGTCCACGCCGACCAACAAATGCCCTGCACACTTGGAACTTACAGAAACCAACTAACCTACAAACGTGCACGCCTTTGGAGTGTGGGAGGAAACCGGAGCACCCGGAGAAAACCCACGAGGTCACGGGGAGAACGTACAAACTCCGTACAGACAGCTCCCGTAGTCAGGATGGAACCCTGGTCTCTGGCGCTGTGAGGCAGCAACTCTACCGCTGTGCCACTGTGCCACCCCACTGTGTCACTGTGCCCCCCCACTGTGTCACTGTGCCCCCCCCACTGTGTCACTGTGCCCCCCCCCACTGTGTCACTGTGTCTCCCCACTGTGTCACTGTGCCGCCCCTCAGCACCGCTCCACTGTGTCACTGTGCCCCCCCACTGTGTCACTGTGCCCCCCCCACTGTGTCACTGTGCCCCCCACCACTGTGTCACTGTGTCTCCCCACTGTGTCACTGTGCCTCCCCACTGTGTCACTGTGCCCCCCCCACTATGTCACTGTGCCCCCCCACTGTGTCATGGTGCCCCCCCCACTGTGTCACTGTGTCTCCCCACTGTGTCACTGTGCCCCCCCCCCACTGTGTCACTGTGCCCCCCCCACTGTGTCACTGTGCCCCCCCCAACTGTGTCACTGTGCCCCCCCCACTGTGTCACTGTGCCCCCCCCACTGTGTCACTGTGTCCCCCCACTGTGTCACTGTGCCCCCCCACTGTGTCACTGTGCCCCCCCCACTGTGTCACTGTGCCCCCCCCACTGTGCCACTGTGCCCCCCCCACTGTGTCACTGTCCCCCCCCACTGTGTCACTGTCCCCCCCACTGTGTCACTGTGCCCCCCCACTGTGTCACTGTGCCCCCCCACTGTGTCACTGTGCTCCCCCCACTGTGTCACTGTGCCCCCCCCACTGTGTCACTGTGTCCCCCCCCATTGTGTCACTGTGCTCCCCCCACTGTGTCACTGTCCCCCCCCACTGTGTCACTGTCCCCCCCACTGTGTCACTGTCCCCCCCCACTGTGTCACTGTGCCCCCCCACTGTGTCACTGTGCCCCCCCACTGTGTCACTGTGCTCCCCCCACTGTGTCACTGTGCCCCCCCCACTGTGTCACTGTGTCCCCCCCCATTGTGTCACTGTGCCCCGTCACTGTGTCACTGTGCCCCCCCCCCACTGTGTCACTGTGCCCCCCCACTGTGTCACTGTGCCCCCCCCACTGTGTCACTGTGCTCCCCCCACTGTGTCACTGTGTCAGTGCCCCCCCACTGTGTCACTGTGCCCCCCCCACTGTGTCACTGTGTCCCCCCCCATTGTGTCACTGTGCCCCCCCCACTGTGTCACTGTGCCCCCCCCACCGTGCCGCCCTCTCTTACCTGGTGCCTCTGGCGGCAGTGCTGGCACTCTTCACCCACCGGTGGGCCCGAGCTTGCCGTGTATTTGTAACTGGAAGAATACGAGAGATCGCTGGTTATTGACCCCGGTCCAAACTTGCACTGATGCAAGACTTGCCAAACTTCTCTGAGGGTGGCACAGTGAGTGGTGCTGCTGGTGGAGCTGCTGCCTCACAGCGCCACAGATCCAGCTTGGATCCCAAGCTCAGGATCTGTCTGTGTGGTGTCTGCACCTTCTCCCTGTGACCGTGTGAGTTCCCTCCGGGTGCTCCGGTTCCCTCCCACATCCCAAAGTCACGCGGGTCTGTGGGTGGATTGGAGTTTATAAATCATCCCTCGTGTGGATGTAAACGCAGGATAACTGAGAACTGGTGCGAATAGGTGGTCGATGGTCGGCGTGGACTCGGTGGGCTGAACGGCCTGCTTCCATGCTGAACGCCAAACCTCTGGGGGGGAGGACCACAGTCTAGGTTCCTTCCGCTGTGGGATATGGGGGGCAGGGTGTGGTGGAGACACCCCTCCAAATAAGGGAAGGGATTCTGTGTAAATCGTAGGGCAGCACGGTGGCGCAGCGGTAGAGTCACTGCCTT
Source organism: Rhinoraja longicauda (assembly GCF_053455715.1). Taxonomy (NCBI): domain Eukaryota; kingdom Metazoa; phylum Chordata; class Chondrichthyes; order Rajiformes; family Arhynchobatidae; genus Rhinoraja; species Rhinoraja longicauda. The sequence goes on from NC_135989.1 coordinate 13,174,266, forward strand.
ACAGCGAATGCAGCGCCGGAGACCCAGGTTCAATCCTGACTACAGGTGCTGTCTGTACGGAGTTTGTACGTTCTCCCCGTGACCTGCGTGGGTTTTCTCCGAGATCTTCGGTTTCCTCCCACACTCCAAAGACGTACAGGTTTGTAGGTTAATCGGCCGGGCAAATGTCAAAAATTGTCCCTAGTGGGTGTAGGATAGTGTTAGTGTGAGGGGATCGCTGGGCGGCGCGGACCCGGTGGGCCGAAGGGCCTGTTTCTGCGCTGTATCTCTAAATCTAAATCTAAAAAAATCTAAATCTAAAAAAATCTGACAATGAATATCTGTATTGAATGTATAACCTCCGGGAATGTCGGATGGAGTTTTTGAAAATAAAAATGGTTTGTAAATATTTATTACTGGAATAAAGTATTTTTTTGATATTAAAAAAAATAGTGTTGCTAAATCTCAAATTCATTTTTGAAGTCCTGGCAACGTGCCAGTGCAGAGAGCAGCCAAAATGAACACAGCAGGATTCTAACATGGTGCGTTAACGTCAGGCTAGCCTATTGTTCTTAACAACCCAAATCACAACCCAACGGTATGAACATTCATTCTCCAATTTTAGGTAATGACAAAACCCTCCCCCTTCCTCTTGGGGAGAGGGGGGGGGGGAGGGGGAGGGGGTTGTGTTTTGCTCATGAATCCAGCATCTGAACCTTGGATGCCTCCATGGTGGTGCAGTGGTAGAGTTGCTGCCTTACAGCGCTAGAGACCCAGGTTCGATCCTGGCCATGGGTGCTTGGTCTGTACAGAGTCTGCACGTTCTCCCCGTGACCTGCGTGGGTTTTCTCCGAGAATTTCGGTTTCCTCCCTCACTCCAAAGACGTGCAGGTTTTAGGACAATTAGCTTGGTATGTTTAAAAAAAATTAAAAACTGTCCTTAGTGTAGGATAGTGTTAATGTGCGGGGATCGCTGGTCAGCGCGGACTCGATGGGCCGAAGGGCCTGTTTCCGCGCTGTATCTCCAATTTTCCCGGAATGGCGGGACTGTCATATGTTGAAAGACTGGAGTGACTATCATATCATATCATATCATATCATATATATACAGCCGGAAACAGGCCTTTTCGGCCCTCCAAGTCCGCGCCGCCCAGCGATCCCCGCACATCAACACTATCCTACACCCACTAGGGACAATTTTTACACTTACCCAGCCAACTAACCTACATACCTGTACGTCTTTGGACTAGGCTTGTATACACTGGAATTTAGAAGGATGAGAGGGGATCTTATCGAAACGTATAAGATCATTAAGGGGTTGGACACGTTAGAGGCAGGAAACATGTTCCCAATGTTGGGGGAGTCCAGAACCAGGGGCCACAGATTAAGAATAAGGGGTAGGCCATTTAGAACGGGGATGAGGAAAAACTTTTTCAGTCAGAGAGTTGTGAATCTGTGGAATTCTCTGCCTCAGAAGGCAGTGGAGGCCAATTCTCTGGATGCATTCAAGAGAGAGCTTGATAGAGCTCTTAAGGATAGCGGAGTCAGGGGGTATGGGGAGAAGGCAGGAACGGGGTACTGATTGAGAATGATCAGCCATGATCACATTGAATGGTGGTGCTGGCTCGAAGGGCCGAATGGTCTACTCCTGCACTTATTGTCTATTGTCTATTAACCTTCCAGCAGTTACCCCATTTTTTTTCTCACTTTTAATTTAATATTAATTTCAGGTTACCCTTGTTGTGCGTTATGTTTCCCGCCAGGGATGAATAAAGTTCCATCGTATCGTAGGCTCTATCGTAGGCCCAGGGCATCTTACAGACACTGGAATATATTCACAACCAACAAGCAAAGCAATGCGATCGTTTCACCTACTTTTTGCCATTGTGAATCATCTTTCCCATCCTCTGAATGTGGAAGGAACCACACCCCACACAGTTATACACCAAGGCTTGCTTACTGAAACAGAGACACAAACAGTTTACAGACCAGCCATGTTGAGATGTACACACAATGTTTAATCACAAATAATTCCTTCCTCTTATGGCAAATAACTGGTTTTGATGTTATTGAGGCAGTCACTGATTTATCCGCGAGGTGGCATAAAAATATTATTCCCCGGTTATAGTAGAGGTTAATTGGGTGACTTCCTTCTCAACCAAGCCTGGTGATATCATTGCTTTCAGTGTTTAGTTTAGTTTAGAGATACAGCGCGGAAACAGGCTCGTCAGCCACTGAGTCCGTGCCAACCAGCGATCCCCATACATTAGCACTACCCTACACACACTGGGACAATTTACAATTCTTACTGAAGCTAATTCATCTACAAACCTGTATGTCTTTACAGAATACAGAATACCTTTATTGTCATTCGATACCGAACGAAATTCATTTGCCAGCAGTCACAGAGCAAAAAAAAAGAACACAAGACACCCGACCCCAACACAAACATCCATCACAGTGACTCCAAACACCCCCTCACTGTGATGGAAGGCAAAAAAACTTCCTCTCTCTTCCCCCATGCCCCTCCCACGGACAGACAGCTCGACCCCTACCGAGGCGACCGACCCGTACAGCCCCCGCAAGGAGATGGAAGGTGCCGCGGCCGAGCCGCACCGGGCGCTGGAAAATCCCGCGGCCGTACCGGGCGCTGGAAAGTCCCGCGGCCGTACCGGGCGATGGAAGGCCCCGCGGCCGAGGCGTACCGGGCGATGGAAAGTCCCCGCGGCCGAGCCGCACCGGGCGCTGGAAAGTCCCGCGGCCGAGCCGCACCGGGCGCTGGAAAGTCCCGCGGCCAAGCCGCACCGGGCGCTGGAAAGTCCCGCGGCCGTACCGGGCGATGGAAGGCCCCGCGGCCGAGCCGTACCGGGCGATGGAAAGTCCCCGCGGCCGAGCCGCACCGGGCGCTGGAAAGTCCCGCGGCCGTACCGGGCGATGGAAGGCCCCGCGGCCGAGCCGTACCGGGCGATGGTAAGTCCCGCGGCCGAGGAAACCGGAGCATCCGGACAAAACCCACGCTGTCACGGGGAAAACGTACAAACAACCTATAGGCAGCACCCGCGGTTAGGATTGAACCCTGGTCTATGGCGCTGCAAGGCAGCAACTCTACCGCTGCGCCACCGTGCTGCCCAAGGATTAGAGTGATTAGTGCAATTGAAGGATTACGTTACTCGGCTACATCGAGCAGATCGATTGAGTCTTAACCTGGCGGATGCTTTAACCACAGCCTGTCCCGTGAACACCCGGACAAACACTCGGATGTAGAAGTCAGCGCTGACGGAGAGCACAGGGACAATGTATCGCTGGTAGCAGTTTGCACGTAGGTCCAGGTTGTGCAGGATGATGCGGAGAGCCTGTTTAGGGGGGGGGGGGGGGGAGGTGGGGGCGGGGGGGGGGGGGGAGGAGAGGGGGATGGACAGTAACAAGGCCAGAGAATAGAGGGGAAGAAAAACAGAAGGTTAATTAATTAAAATCAACTAAACAACCCCACATTTTCTTCATGAAATAAAGGTAATTTAGCACTAAAATGCTGGAGTAACTCAGCAAGTCAGGCAGCATCTCTGGAGAACATGGAGAGGTGGCATTTCGGATCGGGATTCTTGATCAGTCTGAAGATCCGGACACAAAACGTCACCTATCCATGTTCTCCGGGTATGCTGCCTGTCCGGCTGAGTTACTGCAGCGTTTTTCGTCTTTCCTTAGTAAACCAGCATCTGCAGAGTGAGCAGAAATGTATGCAATGCATCATCGAGAGGTCCGTGATTCCATCTATGCTACTTGGAATGATCCTCAATTCTGCTCTCTGATAGAAACACTCTAAAATTCAGGGACAGTTTCCTTCCAGCTGTTATCAGGCAAATGAACCATCTGACCAACAACTAGAGACCAGTCCTGAGCTACTATCTACCTCGTTGGAGACACTAGGACTATCTTTGATGGGACTTTACTGGACGTTATACCATCATCATATCATATCATATCATATCATATCATATATATACAGCCGGAAACAGGCCTTTTCGGCCCACCAAGTCCGTGCCGCCCAGCGATCCCCGTACATTAACACTATCCTACACCCACTAGGGACAATTTTTACATTTATCCAGCCAATTAACCTACATACCAATTAACCTACATAACCTACATTATACTGGACGTTATACTGGACCCCAGCAACGGACTGTCCCAGCTGCTACGGTCAGGCAAACGCCTCCGCTGTCACGCTGTGAAAACGGAGAGGATGAGACGGAGTTTCTTCCCACAGGCCATCAGGACTTTCAACTCTCATATCACCAGGGACTAATTTAATTTACTGTATTAATTTATTTTTTGTGTTACAAAAAAAATTCTATTCTGTTTTGTAGTTTTAGCACAATCCGCAGGCGTTGTCACTTTCATTTCACTGCACATCTTGTATATGTATGTGACAAATAAACTTGACTTGACTTGACTATATTGCACTGTACGTTATTCACGTTATTCTCTTTATCATGTATCTGTGCACTGTGGGCGGCTCGAATATAATCATGTGTTGTCTTTCCCCTGACTGGTTAGCACGCCACAAAGGCTTTTCAATAGACAATAGGTGCAGGAGGAGGCCATTCGGCCCTTCGAGCCAGCACCGCCATTCAATGTGATCATCATGGCTGATCATTCTCAGTCAGTAGTCAGTCAGTCAGTTCCTGTCTTCTCCCCATACCCCCTGACTCCGCTATCCTTAAGAGCTCTATCTAGCTCTCTCTTGAATGCATTCAGAGAATTGGCCTCCACTGCCTTCTGAGGCAGAGAATTCCACAGATTCACAACTCTCTGACTGAAAAAGTTTTTCCTCATCTCAGTTCTAAATGGCCTACCCCTTATTCTCAAACTGTGGCCCCTGGTTCTGGACTCCCCCAACATTGGGAACATGTTTCCTGCCTCTAACGTGTCCAACCCCTTAATGATCTTATACGTTTCGAGACACGTGACAATAAACTAAACGATCTGCTCTTTGTTCCCAATGATATGTTCATCCTTCCGACACTCCGACAAGAGATGGTGGTGCAGCGGTAGAGTTGCTGCTTTACAGCACTTGCAGCGCCAGAGACCCGGGTTCCATCCCGACTGAGGGTGCTGCCTGTACGGAGTTTGCACGATCTCCCCGTGACCTGCGTGGGTTGTCTCCGAGATCTTCGGCATCCCCCCACACTCCAAAGACGTGCATGTTTGTAGGTTAGTTGGCTTGGTATAGATGTAAGTTGTCCCTGGTGGGTGCTGGACAGTGTTAATGTGCGGGGATCGCTGGTCGGCTGGCCGCAGTGCTGTATCCCTGAAACCCGGAATCTGCCGAAACTCACCATTTCATGACAAAACTTTGACTTGAGCGACATGGCTCCATACTTGCTGTAACAGGTCTCCCCACTGTTGCCAGCCATCACTGCCATGTCCGTACACGTGACGCACAGAAGCCCTAAAAAAACATGCACGACAACTTGTTACACAGTGTTAGAATTCTGGGCCTAAAAACAAAACCTGGCTCGACCGTGCAATTATCCACAGTGCATGGAATGAACACACTGTCTGCGGGGAAGATCGTCGGCTTCCACCTCTAAGGGAGAGAAATGGCGCTCGAAAGAAAACTTTTTTTTTTAACTGCCTCCGAACTCCAAAGACGTACAGGTTTGTAGGTTAAATGGCTTGGTGTAATTGTAAATTGTCCCCAGTGTGTGTGTAGGATAGTGTTAGTGTGTGGGGGTCGCTGGTCAGGGCAGTCTCGGCCTGCCAAAGGGCCTGTTTACACACTGTATCTCTCAACTAAACTAAACTCCAGAGATATAACTCCAATTGGCCTTCGTAAGCCAATGGAATGTTGGCCTTCGTAACAAGAGGAGTTGAGTATAGGAGCAAAGAGGTCCTTCTACAGTTGTACCGGGCCCTGGTGAGACCGCACCTGGAGTACTGTGTGCAGTCTTGGTCTCCAAATTTGAGGAAGGATATTCTTGCTATGGAGGGCGTGCAGCGTAGGTTCACTAGGTTAATTCCCGGAATGGCGGGACTGTCGTATGTTGAAAGGCTGGAGCGATTGGGCTTGTATACATTGGAATTTAGAAGGATGAGGGGGGATCTTATTGAAACATATAAGATAATTAGGGGATTGGACACATTAGAGACAGGAAACATGCTCCCAATGTTGGGGGAGTCCAGAACAAGGGGCCACAGTTTAAGAATAAGGGGTAGGCCATTTAGAACGGAGATGAGGAAGAACTTTTTCAGTCAGAGAGTGGTGAAGGTGTGGAATTCTCTGCCTCAGAAGACAGTGGAGACCAGTTCGTTGGATGCTTTCAAGAGAGAGCTGGATCGAGCTCTTAAGGATAGCGGAGTGAGGGGGTATGGGGAGAAGGCAGATTGAGAGTGATCAGCCATGATCGCATTGAATGGCGGTGCTGGCTCGAAGGGCTGAATGGCCTACTCCTGCACCTATTGTCTATTGTCTATTGTCTATAAAATAACTGCAGATGCTGGTACAAATCGATTTATTCACAAAATGCTGGAGATCTGGGAAGGAGGAGGGGAAGGGAGGGACAGAGGAACTATCTAAAGTTGGAGAAGTCGACTTTCATACCAAGGGGCTGCAAACTGCCCAGGCAAAATATGAGGTGCTGTTCCTCCAAAACTCCAGAGACTCTGATTCAGTCCCGACCTCAGGTGCCGTCTGTGTGGAGTTTGCATGATCATCCTGTGCCCACATCCAAATCCATTCTATCCAGGCCTTTCATTATTTGGTAGGTCTCAATGAAATTCCACCCCCCCCCCCCAGTCATCCTACTAACCTCCAGCATATAGGGAACAAGCTGCCAGAGGAGGCAGCAGAGACAGATACAATTACCACAGGTACATGTAGGGGAAATGTGTAGGAAGGAACTGCAGATGCTGGTTTACACCAAAAATAGACACAAAAAGCTGGAGTAACTCAGCGGGACAGACAACATCACTGGAGAGAAGGAATGGGTGAAGTTTCAGGTCGAGACCCTTCTTCAGACACCTCTTCAAATCTGAGGAAGGGTCTCAACCCGAAACATCACCCATTCCTTCTCTCCGGAGACGCTGCCCGTCATGCTGAGTTGCTCCAACATTTGGTTTTTCTTACTTGCAGGGAAAGGAAAGGTTGGAGGGACATTGGCCAAATGCAGGCCAATGGGACGAGCCCCTTATAAAACCTGGAAGTTTTGTGTCGATCGGCCTGTTTGCGTGGGAAATGACTCTGTGATTAAATTTGAGGTCTCCAAATTTGAGGAAGGATATTCTTGCTATTGAGGGCGTGCAGCGTAGGTTTACTAAGTTAATTCCCGGAATGGCGGGACTGTCATATGTTGAAAGACTGGAGCGACTAGGCTTGTATACACTGGAATTTAGAAGGATGAGAGGAGATCTTATCGAAACGTATAAGATTATTAAGGGGTTGGACACGTTAGAGGCAGGAAACATGTTCCCAATGTTGGGGGAGTCCAGAACAAGGGGCCACAGTTTAAGAATAAGGGGTAGGCCATTTAGAACTGAGACGAGGAAAAACTTTTTCAGTCAGAGAGTTGTGAATCTGTGGAATTCTCTGCCACAGAAGGCAGTGGAGGCCAAGTCTCTGAATGCATTCAAGAGAGAGCTAGATAGAGCTCTTAAGGATAGCGGAGTCAGGGGGTATGGGGAGAAGGCAGGAACGGGGTACTGATTGAGAATGATCAGCCATGATCACATTGAATGGTGGTGCTGGCTCGAAGGGACGAATGGCCTCCTCCTGCACCTATTGTCTATTGTCCATAAGTGGGCCAACATTGCAATTACATTTTCCTCTGTCCTTCAAGATTCTGATCAGACAGTTTCTGTCGTCTCTCACCTCCTTCGCTCACGGCCTGGACAGCGGCATCGATGAACTGTGACGGACTTCCGTAGGGATCCAGGTCTATCACGTCAAACCGGTCCTGTTTCCTTTTGGACTCGTACATGAGCATGCTGTGGAGACGGTGAAAGAACACACACACCTCCGCCTTAAAAATATCCATCGACTTGGCCTCCACAACCGCCTGTGGCAACGAATTCCACAGATTCACCACCCACTGTCCACAGACATTCCTCCTCATCTCATTTCTAAAGGTACATCCTTTTATTCTGAGGCAGTGGCCTCTGGTTCTGGACTGTCCCACTAGTGGAAACATCAGAACCAATTCTTTCCTGATAACCCCGGCACTTACACAAAGTCAAGAACGTTCAAATCGTACAAGACCACAAGACATGGGAGCAGAATAGAAACATAGAAACATAGAAAATAGGTGCAGGAGTAGGCCATTCGGCCCTTCGAGCCTGCACCGCCATTCAATATGATCATGGCTGATCATCCAACTCAGTATCCCGTACCTGCCTTCTCTCCATACCCCCTGATCCCTTTAGCCACAAGGGCCACATCTAACTCCCTCTTAAATATAGCCAATGAACTGGCCTCAACTACCTTCTGTGGCAGAGAATTCCAGACTCACCACTCTCTGTGTGAAAAGAAACTTTCTCATCTCGGTCCTAAAAGACTTCCCCCTTATCCTTAAACTGTGACCCCTTGTTCTGGACTTCCCCAACATCGAGAACAATCTCCTGAATGGAATTAGGCCGTTCAGCCCAATGAGTCTACTCCGCCATTGAATCACGGCTGGTCTATTTTTCCCTCTCAACTAGATTCTCCTGCCTTCCCCACGTAATTTAGTTTAGTTTAGTTTAGAAATACAGCACGGAAATAGGCCCTTCGGCCCACCGACTCCGCACCGACCAGCAATCCCAGCACATTAACACTATCCTACACACACTAGGGACAATTTATACTTATACCAAGCCAATTAACCTACAACCCTGGACGTCTTTGGAGTGTGGGAGGAAACCGAAGATCTCGGAGAAAACCCATGCAGTCACGGGGAGAACGTACAACCTCTGTATAGAAAGCACCCGTAGTCGGGCGCTCCGGCGCTGCAATCGCTGTAAGGCAGCAACTCTACGGCTGCGCCACCGTGCCGCCCTTTGACACCCGTATTAATCAAGAGTCTTTCAATCTCTACTTTAAAAATACACGCACTAAACGTTGCCATGGCCTATCCCTTGACAGAAACGTGTCCACGGTACCTTGCATCGGCCAAGCTTGCCGTCACCATGTGCTTCACCCCGTTGAGCTCAATGTTTCTCTTCATCAGCTGCACTGCTTTGGAGGAAAAGTCATTGGCCACAATGCTGTGGACTCCAGGGACCTCCTTGGCAAAGCGAATCGATCGCAGCCCAGATGCCGCTAGTCCTTCCAATATACGGATCCCATCCTTCACAATCACACACAGACACAGAATAATTCATCACAGACTACAATTATTAATGTACACCATAAAAAGGAGAGCAGTAGACAGAGGCACGGAGACGGAGAATTCTAATGGAATTCATTATGACCAGCAGATCATAACATCAACATCGAAGGTGTTTATTCACAAAATGCTGGAGTAACTCAGCAGGTCAGGCAGCATTTCAGGAGAGAAGGAATGGGTGACGTTTCGAGTCGAGACCCTTCTTCAGACCCGAAACGTCACCCATTCCTTCTCTCCTGAGATGCTGCCTGACCTGCTGAGTTACTCCAGCATTTTGTGAATAAACACCTTCGATTTGTACCAGCATCTGCAGTTATTTTCTCATAACATCAACATCAGTCTTCAGCAATAATCAGAGTGATATAGAAATTACATAAATAAATACATAAAATACAGATTCAGGGAGTTTCGTCCCAGCTGTTATCAGGCAACTGAATCATTGTACTAAAACTGGAGAGTGGTCCTGAATTACTGTCTACCTCATTGGAGACCCTTGGACTATCTTTGATCGGACTTGACTGGACTTTATCTTGCACTAAACTTTATTCACGATATTCCCTTTATCGTGTATTTGTACACCGTGGATGGCCCGATTATAATCAATGATGGGTCTTGACCCAAAACACCAGCTGTCCATTTCCCTCTACAAAAGTTGCCTGACCCACGGAGTCCTTATTTTTTCATATCAAACCCCATTTTTTTCATTATGTAGAATGCTAATCGACGGAGTGCTAAACCGTCTTCAAAATGGAATGTTGAGCCAAAGTCACAACCAATTCCTCCAAAAAACTCCTGAGAAGATAAATTCTTTCAATCTTATCCAGCGATCAAGGACACCTAAACTCAATTAAAGCTCAAGTGAAGACACAAGGAATCTACAGATGTTGGAATCTTGGACTGTTCTGGAGGAACTCAGTGGGTCAGGCAGCATCGATGGAGGGAAACGGACAAACGTGTCCGTAGCCTTCTGCAGACTCTGGAAGAAAGGTCCTGGCCTGAAACATCTGGCCTGGCCTGGGTGGCACGGTGGCGCAGCGGTAGAGTTGCTGCCTTACAGCGAATGCAGCACCGGAGACTCAGGTTCGATCCTGACTACGGGCGCCGTCTGTACGGAGTTTGTACGTTCTCCCCGTGACCTGCGTGGGTTTTCTCCAAGATCTTCGGTTTCCTCCCACACTCCAAAGACGTGCAGGTTTGTAGGTTAATTGACTGGGTAAATGTAAAAATTGTCCCTAGTGTGTGTAGGATGGTGTTAATGTGCGGGGATCGCTGGGCGGCGCGGACTCGGTGGGCCGAAGTGCCTGTTTCCGCGCTGTATCTCTAAATCTAAAATCGCCTGCCCACTCCCTCCACAAATGCTGCCTGACCTGCTGAGTTCCTCCAACACTTCGTGGTTTGTTTCAATTTCAAGTCTTTTGGAGTTTAGGTGGGGGGATACTGATTACACAGGAGTTCCATGGATTTGCTTCACATTCACGGGGCACCATTGCTCAGATTTCTTGAGGCAGGGCAAGTAAAGATGGATCCAGCATTGCAGAGTGCTGCTCTCACATCAGCCACTTCTCATACACATGCCATGTGCCTGAGATGTCAAACTGATCCTGGATCCGCCTTTCATTTAGGGCCGCCACGGTGGCGCAGCGGTAGAGTTGCTGCCTTACAGTGCTTGCCAGGGGCCACAGTTTAAGAATAAGGGGTAGGCCATTTAGAACGGAGATAAGGAAAAACTTTTTCAGTCAGAAAGTTGTGAATCTGTGGAATTCTCTTCCTCAGAAGGCAGTGGAGGCCAATTCTCTGAATGCATTCAAGAGAGAGCTAGATAGAGCTCTTAAGGATAGCGGAGTCAGGGGGTATGGGGAGAAGGCAGGAACAGGATACTGATTGAGAATGATCAGCCATGATCACATTGAATGGCGGTGCTGGCTCGAAGGGCCGAATGGCCTCCTCCTGCACCTATTGTCTATTGTCTATTGCAGCGCCGGAGACCCGGGTTCAATCCCGACCACGGATGCTGTCTGTACGGAGTTTGTACGTTCTCCCCGTGACCGCTTGTGTTTTCCCCGAGATCTCCGGTTTCCTCCCACACTCCAAAGACGTACAGGATTGTCAGTTAATTGGCTTGGTGTGTGTGTAAATTGTCCCTAGTGTGTGTGGGATAGTGTTAATGCGCGGATATCGCTGGTCGGTGCGGACTCGGTGGGCCGAAGGGCCTGTTTCCGCGCTGTAGCTCTAAACTAAACGAAACAGACTCGACGGAGAGTCGCTTCACCTCGCACTTCTCCCCGGCGCTAGTCGTTCTCTGGATCTCCGGTACGTCTCCTTGCTCGGCTGGTTCACCTTCCGCCAGGCTTACGACCATCTTCTGTCTCTCGCGCTCTCCGGGGACCAACGCTGCACAGGATAGTTCAAGGCTGGTTAACACAGTCCCTTTTGGCAACAACTCCATTATATAAGCATCACGGCTGAACCAACTCCACTCACCTCGAATCCCCTTGGCCAGGAGCCGCTGACGAGCAAACTCTGTAACGACAGCACACCTGAGGAAGGGAAAGAATAGCCCCAGTAACTACACTGCTTTTTTCAACCTTCACGATGCCCGTTTCCCACCACTACCACAAAATGACCATCTTTACTTTGGATGTAAAACTTATAAATGCTGTCATGCCATTTCCCCAGTGCAGCAGAAGTAAGCCAATCCCCGAGACACTGCCATGCACTCTAACTCTGAACTCTACCTCGTTCACATGAAAAGGCACAAAGTGCTGGAGTAACGTAGTGGGTCAGGCAGCATCTCTGGAGAATGTGGATAGGTGACGTTTCGGGTTGAGACCCTTCTCCCGACCCAAAATTATTCCTATCTATGTTCTCCAGGGATGCTGCCTGACCCATTAGGTTACTCCTGCACTTTACACCTTCTTTTGCAAACCAGCATCTGCAGTTCTTTCTTTCTACAGTTATTCCAGTATTGTACTTTAATATTTGGGGTTTTTTTGCAGAGCTTCAGATTGCTTTGTAATCTTGCACCATTCTGCTGCTTTGTACTCTTTGCATTAATCATACAGTGCAGTGGTAGAGTTGCTACCTTGCAGCGCCAAAGACCCGGATTCGATACCGACTACGGGTACTGCCTGTACGGAGTTTTCTCTCCACAACCACATTTTTTCCCGAGATCTTCGGTTTCCTCCCACACTCCAAAGACGCACAGGTTTGAGGTTTAATTGGCCTGGTATAAATGTAACTTGTCCCTAGAGTGTGTAAATTAGTGTTAATGTGCGGGGATCTCTGGTCAGGGAGGACTCGGTGGGCCGAAGGGCCTATTTCTGCGCTTATCTCAAAACTAAACTAAACATTGCTATACGTTTACTGTTTACTCTGTGAGCTTCAAATGAAGGAGGAATTTCATTGCAACTTGGTGCGTTTGATAATAAACTAATCCTAATCTGATCAGCCCCCCGAACGCTCCATAATTCAAGATCACCGCCAACCTTATGACTCAACTCCCTTATGTGATCTCCATTCCCCTCTCTATTCCTTCAGCATTAAAAAATCTGTAATTCTCAGCCTTGCAGGAGAAAGAATTATAAATAAATTTCTCATCTCAATCCCTGGCGACTAATACTGTTTTGAGCATTCTTTAGAATTTAGTTTCTATATTAAATTCGTATGAAGAGATGTCACAATTAAGAATCTCCAAGCTTAGTCGATAAACAAATCCACCTTTTAAAAAAAATCTCAAGGTTCCCTCGTGAGTTTGATGACGTGGGTTGGAAAAGTTACTACCAAAAACAGCAGAAATACAATCAAAACTAGGGATTGGAGTGAGACGAGAGTGAGCCTGAGTTTGAGAGATTTTTGTATTATGGACAATTCAAGGGCTATGGGAATCAAACAGGAAGGTGCAGTTGTGCAAAGATCAAATCAGGCACTATTAGGGTCATGGAGCAGGGTCGATAGACTGTACAAACTTCTTCCGTTGCTGTATTCTTATTTTCTTTCTGCATTAAATCCTACCTTTGGAAGTAATCGCAAAAGCATAACTGACTTTTTGACAGGATAATTAGAATCTTAGCTTAGTTTAGGTTAGAGACACAGCATAGAGGTCCACCAAGTCCCCGCCAACCACCGATCATCGGTTCACACCAGTTATCGGTTATCCCACTTTCCCTACACATTACGGATAACTTACCGAGGCCATTAATGTACAGACATGCACACCTTTGGGACGTGGGAGGAAACCGGAGCAAACCCACGTGCTCACAGGGAGACATGCAAAAAAAAAACCACACACACACACACCACCCAAGGTCTGGATCAAACCCGGGTCTCTTGTGCTGTGAAGCAGTGGCTCTACCCGCTGCGCCATTGTACCGCCCAAGTCCTTGCACAAAACATCATCGGAGGTCAACACTGTCACTTACGTCAGATCACGGTTGAACTCCTGTACAGGATTGTAAAATACTTCGTTGGCATTGGGAAAAATGATTTGCGCCTTCCCTTCATGTATGACGGTTTCTCCATTCTGAATACCGAGAGATGTTTCACGATTTTGCAACGAGTCTGACGTAGCCTCCAAAAGATTGATGTTTTGGAGCTGGTCATTGCTGCTGTTGCTTCGACATGTCAGCTGTGGCTCTGCTTGCGATTCATTTCCAGTTTCCATTGCAGAGATTTGCTCTGCGGAAATACGGGGAAAAGATTCCAACCAACCCGCTCTCCTTGCTGCAATTTGGGCACCGATCGGCGTGCGGTAAACAAAGAGCCTGAGCTGAAAAATTCCGTTCACCAGCATTAAGCAACGGCCTCGCCAGCAGATCGCTAACTCTGTGGAAAACATGAGCCAGAGTCAAGATTCTATTTCATTAGATTCTATTGAAACTTACAGAATAATGAAAGTCATAGATAGAGTGGATGTGGAAACGATGATTCCATTGGTGGGAGAGTCCAGGACCAGAGGTCATAGCCTCAGAATTACAGGGCGCTCTTTTAGAAAGGAGATGATGAGGAACTTCTTTAGTCAGAGGGTAGCTAATCTGTGTTTTATCGTCATATGTCCCAGAAAGAACAATGAAATTCTTACTTGCAGGAACACAAGTATAAACATAGTATTCTGTAAAAATATAATAAACGAGAAAAATAGTTCCGCATGTGAGTGTGTGTATATATACACTGGGGACATTTTTGTCTTTTTGCACTCTTATTATTGTATATATACACATTTTAAAAAACCAATAAGAGTGCAAAAAGACAAAAATATCCCCTAGTCTATGTAGTGTAAGAAAATAACTGCAGAAGGTATTTATTCACAAAATGCTGGAGTAACTCAGCGGGTCAGGCAGCATCTCAGGAGAGAAGGAATGGGTGACGTTTCGGGTCAAGACCCTTCTGCAGACTGATCTGAAGTTTGAAGAAGGGTCTCGACCCGAAACGTCACCCATTCCTTCTCTCCTGAGATGCTGCCTGACCTGCTGAGTTACTCCAGCATTTTGTGAATAAATACCCAAGTCTATGTAGTTCAGAGCTGATCTGGAGGTTGTGGTGTTTAATAGCCTGATGGCTGTAGGGAAGAAGATGATCCTGAACCTGCACGTTACAGTTTTCAGGCTCCTACACCTTCTTCCCAATGGCAGGGGTGAAATAAGTGTGTGGCCAGTGTCTCTGGTGATGCTGGCTGCCTTATTGAGGCAGCAACTCCTGTAGATTCCCTTCGATGGTGGGGAGGTCTGAGTATAAATCAGAATTGAATGTTGTTTACCTCAGCAAAAGTTGCATAATCAGTGATATAATGTACAACAAGAAGAAAACTTACTAAATCAAAGGCAGGGGCCGGAGGGGCTGGTCCAGCGCTGTCATCACACTCTATGTTGACAAGTTGCTGCATTTTGATCTACTGGGGGCTGCCATTTTGCTGCCCGCAATGCCTCATGGGAAGGGCCCCGGCCCACGTGGTACTTGTTGGGCGTGGTCGTTACGTCACGGGGCGGGACTTTGCGAGTGACGGTTGGGGCTCCGTGATGTCATCGCCCATGGCAACGGATTCCGTCGCCGTGGGCGGGGCTGAGAGCGGGGGGGGGGGGGTGGGGAGGGGGAGGGGAGAGGAGGGAGGTCACCTGATCATCTGATCACCTGGCACGTCAAGTCACGGATACCCGCCCTGTCTACGGGTGGGCGGGGCAGAGTGACAAGACCGCGGGAGGGGGCGGGACGGGGCTGAGTGACGTTCCCGTGCGGGAGGAGGAGGGGCTGGGTAAGTGATGTTCCCACGGGGGGCGGGGTCAATGACGTTTCGGAGTGGGGGAGGTGCGGAGCTGAGTGGCTTTCCCGCTGTGGGGAGGGGGCAGGATCGCGGGGAAGGGGAGGGGAGTGGGCGGGGTGAGTGACGTTACCGTGGGGGGGAGGGGCGGGGTGTGCGGAGAGGCAGAGGGGAGGGGTCAGTGACGTTCCCGCGGCAAGCGGGGCTGTGACGTTCACGCGGGGAGTGGGAGGGGCTGAGTGACGTTCCCACGGGGAGGGGGAGCGGGAGGGGCTGAGTGACGTTCCCGCGGAGGGGTGGAAGGGGATGGGGTCAATGGCGTTCCCGCGGGAGTGAGAGGGAGGGGCTGAGTGACGTTCTCACGGGGAGGGGAGCGGCAGGGCTGAGTAACGTACCCGCGGGGAGGGGCTGAGTGACGTTCCCGTGGGCCCCTCCCCTTCCCCACGGGGACGTCACTGATCCCGCCCCTCCCCCATCCGTTTGCGGGAACGTCACTGACATCATTGACGTTCCCGCGGGGGAGAGAGGGGAAGGGGAAGGGGGCGGGGTCAATGGCGTTCCCGCGGGGGGCGGGTCGGAGCTGAGTGACGTTCCCGTGGGGAGGGGTGGGGTCAGTGACGTTACTGCGGGGGGGAGGGGCGGAGTCAATGACGTTTCCGCGGGGGGGAAGGGGCGGGGTAAGTGATGTTCCCGAGGGTGGCGGGGTCAGTGACGTTCCCGCGGGGGGAGGGGCGGGGTCAGTGACGTTCCCGCGGGGGGCGGGGTCAGTGACGTTCCCGCGGGGAGAGGCTGAGTGACGTCCCCGAGGGGCGGAGTCAATGACGTTCCCGCGGGGGGGGGGAGTGGGAGGGGGCGGGGTCAGTGACGTTCCCGCGGAGGGGAGGGGCGGGACTCGGCAGCCGCTCGATGCGCTCGGCAGCTCGGCTGCGGCCGCCTGGGGTTGAAAGGTCGCCGCTCGATGTGCTCGGTTGCTAGGCGCTCGCCATCCTGGCGATGAATGGCGGCTGTTGATGAGAGTCTGCTGGCGGACACTGGGAGAGGAGAGTGCGGTGAGTCCCTCACACCCCGGCCCTCACCCACCACTCCCGGAGCCCTGGACCGTACCCTGAGCTGGCCCCCCTCGGGCCGCTTCACTCCCCACCCCTCTGCACGGTCCGACCCCCTTTGTGTGTGTGTGTGTGTGTGTGTGTGTGTGTGTGTGTGTGTGTGTGTGTGTGTGTGTGTGTGTGTGTGTGTGTGTGTGTGTGTGTGTGTGTGTGTGTGTGTGTGTGTGTGTGTGTGTGTGGGGGGGGGTGTGCGTGTGTGGGTGTGTGTGTGGGGGGTGGGGGACACCGGGATATGGTGGTTTGGATCAAAGTGTAAGAGAATAACTGCAGATGCTGGTACAAAGCGACGGTATTTATTCACAAAATGCTGGAGTAACTCAGCAGGTCAGGCAGCATCTCGGGAGAGAAAGTGTAGGTAGTTTTGAAATGTTTAACTTAAAAACTGGTGTGGAATAAGCTGTGAAACCTGATAAAGATCAAGATTCAGCCCCCTTTGTGTGTTTGTGTGGGACCGAGATGTAATGATTTGGATAAAAGTGTAGGGAGAATGATAATCAAGTTTTCAAATGATTAACTCAAACTGGTGTTGAATAAGCTGTGAATCTTACAAAGAACAAGATTCAGACCACTTTTGTGTGTGTGTTTGGGACCGAGATATGATGATTTGGATAAAAGTGTAGGGAGAATGATAATCAAGTTTTCAAATGATTAACTGGTGTTGAAGAAGCTGTGAATCTTAAGAGAGATCAAGAGGATTCGGCCCCCTTTGTGTGTGTGTGTGTGTTTGGGACTGACTGAGATGTGATGATTTGGATAAAAGTGTAGGTAGTCTGATAATCAAGTTTTCAAATGATTTTTTTTTAAAAACTGATGTTGAAGAAGGTTAAAAAGATTCATCCGTCTTTGTGTGTGTGTTTGAGACTGAGATATGATGATTTGGATGAAAGTGTAGGTAGTTTTGAAATGTTTAACTAAAAACTGGTGTTGAATAAGCTGTGAATCTTATAAAGATCAAGATTCAGCCCCATTTTTGTGCGTGTGTGTGTTTGGGACCGAGATATGATGATTTCGATAAAAGTGTAGGTAGAATGATAATCAAGTTTTCAAATGATTAACTCAAAACTGGTGTTGAAGAAGCTGTGAATCTTAAGAGAGATCAAGAGGATTCGTCCCCCTTTGTGTGTTTGTTTGGGACTGACTGAGATATGATGATTTGGGTAAAAGTGTAGGTAGTCTGATAATCAAGTTTTCAAAAGATTTTTTTAAAAAACTGATATTGAAG
Source organism: Rhinoraja longicauda (assembly GCF_053455715.1). Taxonomy (NCBI): domain Eukaryota; kingdom Metazoa; phylum Chordata; class Chondrichthyes; order Rajiformes; family Arhynchobatidae; genus Rhinoraja; species Rhinoraja longicauda. Next base: position 13,192,182 of record NC_135989.1, read on the forward strand.
AAGCTGTAGATGGTAAGAAAGATTAAAAAGATTCATCCATCTTTGTGTGTGTGTTTGAGACCGAGATATGATGATTTGGATGAAAGTGTAGGTAGAATGATGAGCAAGTTTTCAAATGATTTCAGAAAAAAAAGACTGGTATTGAAGAAGCTGGTATTACAAGAAAGGTCAAGAGGATTCAGTCCCCTTTGTGTGTGTGTGTGAGTTTGGGGCTTGTGGTGTTGTGTGGGGGGATGGGCCCCTTTCGGACAGCAACAAAACTTCAAAGCTGCAGTAAAACTGCACCTGCACTCCCCACACACAAAATACCACGGGGGCTACAACTTTGCCCCCCCCCCCCCCTCACTGTACTTTAATCATTTAATGGGAAAATAATAGACAAGCCAGCACAAAATGATGGAAAAACTGCTCCTGTGTGAGCATGCTTTGTCATTTACTAGTTCAATGTTAGCAGAAATTATAATTTGATTGGTGAGTGTATTTAACACCAGTTAGAAATGGCACTAACTTGTCTGTAACTTGATTTGCATGTGATAAATGAGACTACGCTCCCTCCTTAAAAAAGTAAAAGTACTACATTATTTCTTGAGGTCTAGTCATTGTAGGACTGTATTTTACATTTGCTTATGAGAAAACATTTTCTGAGTTATAACATTTTTAATACTTGATTGAGGAAATGAATGAATTGTTTAATGTGAGCATGCCTTGTCATTTACTAATTCAATGTTAGCAGAAATTATAATTTGATTGGTGAGTGTATTTAACACCAGTTAGAATTGGCACTAACTTGTCTGTAACTTGATTTGCATGTGATAAATGAGACCACGCTCCCTCGTTAAAGTAAAAGTACTACATTATTTCTTGAGGTCTAGTCATTGTAGGACATTTGCTTTTGAGAAAACATTTTCCGAGTTATAAATATTCAATACTTGATTGAGGAAATGAATGGATTGTTTAATGTGAGTATACTTTGTCATTTACTAATTCAGTGTTATAACTTGATTTGCATGTGACAAATGAGGAAAGATTGGTGGTAAGGAAAATGGGCGAATCGAGAACCAGAGGGTATAGGTTTAAGGTGAAAAGGAAAAGATTTAATAGAAACCTGAGGGGTAACGTTTTCACACAAAGGGTGGTGGGTGTATGGAACAAGCTGTCGGAGGAGGTAGTTGAGGCGGGGACTATCCCAACATTTAAGAAACAGTTAGACAGGTACATGGATAGGACAGGTTTTGAAGGATATGGACCAAATGCTGGCAGGTGGGACTAGTGTCGCTGGGACATGTTGGCTAGTGTGGGCAAGTTGGGCTGAAGGGCCTGTTTCCATGCTGTATCACTCTATTATTCTTAATCTGAGGTATCAGTCCTTGTCTTTTTCTTTCTGCAACTGCATATTTCTTGCATTTTCTACCTTGTATTTCAGTTTCCCAACATCTGCAGTACTTTAGTTTTGCAATGTAACAGACAGATATGTTAGATGCATAAAGCTGGAGTAACCCTGAACTGATATGTTTCTCTTTTAAGAGATTTGTTTTGTATGTCATGCAAAAGTTGTTTTGCAATGTAATGCTGAGAGATTTGACAGGGTCCCAATCAAAACTAATTTCAAATGCAGTGAAATGAAAAAAAAGATATGAACCTTGGAAATGGTATTATGTTTTAAAAATCCCATATTTAATGTGTGAGTCAAGCAATACCTATGGGGTTATTAGTAAAAGAAAAATGAAAACTTTGGTAGAATGGTGTTAATTCACCCGAGAATCCTGCACCATTCCACGGAATTTGAATGAGATCTGAGATCTTTGTCTAATCAGTTGTGGATTTGGGAAATCTGCACCCAGCTATTTGTGGCCATTAAATTTAAAGTTAGGCTGGAAGAAATCATTTGTGTGGAGCAATGAAAGACTGGAGCGATTAGGCTTGTATACACTGGAATTTAGAAGGATGAGAGGAGATCTTATCGAAACGTATAAATTATTAAGGGTTAGACACGTTAGAGGCAGGAAACATGTTCCCCATGTTGGGGGAGTCCAGAACAAGGGGCCACAGTTTAAGAATAAGGGGTAGGCCATTTAGAACTGAGATGAGGAAAAACATTTTCAGTCAGAGTTGTGAATCTGTGGAATTCTCTGCCTCAGAAGGCAGTGGAGGCCAATTCTCTGAATGCATTCAAGAGAGAGCTAGATAGAGCTCTTAAGGATAGCGGGGGTATGGGGAGAAGGCAGGAATGGGGTACTGATTGAGAATGATCAGCCATGATCACATTGAATGGCGGTGCTGGCTCGAAGGGCCAAATGGCCTCCGCCTGCACCTATTGTCTATTTTGACTAGAAAGTTAAGAAAAAGCCATTCATTCCCCCTTGAGCTATCCCATGAGACTGAGCCTAACATAGCACCTACTCTATATACCTGCTTTGCCCACACTTTAGACTGTTAATTCTCAATTCATGTCAGATTTACAATGATCTCAATTTTAATTTCATTTGTGGAAGAGGATTCGATATTTCAATGGCACTGTGCTTTCAGCCATGTTTCCTACCTTTTCTAAATGCTTGGCTTCAGTTTTCATGGTCATGCCCCTGAACTTGAATGCCCCAATTAATTGAAATAGTTTAATTTAGAGATACAGCATGGAAACAGACCTTTCAACCCGCTGAGTCTACGCCCCCCATCGATCACCTGTTCACACTAGTTCTATATGTACGAAGGAACTGTAGATGCGGGTTTCAACCAAAGGTAGACCCAATTGCTGGAGTAACTCAGTTGTCCCACTGAGTTACTCCAGCATTTTGCGTCTATATCTTCACACTGGTTCTATGTTATCCCACTTTCACATCCAGGGGCAATTTATAGAGGGCCTATTAACCTACAAACCCGCACGTCTTTGGGATGCGGTAGGAAACCGGAACACCTGAGGAAACCCACGCAGTCACAGGGAGAACGTGCAAACTCCACACAGACGGCATCGGAGATCAGGATTGAACCCGGGTCTCTGACGCTGTGCGGCAGCAGCTCTGCCAGCTGTGCCACTGCAGCCCAAGTAGTTTGTTCAAGAGTGTTGTTGGCAAAGCCAGCTGTATTGCCAATCCCTCATTGCCTTTGAGATGGTGACAGTGTGCCCCATTTACTGTAGGATTTCCTGTGAACCTGATATGTATGCGAGGGACTCGCAGGACTTAGTCCCAGCTATGACAAAGAATTGTGAAAAATTCCAAGTCAGCTCTTTGTCTGAATTGGCAATAACTCTCAGGTAATGGTAGCCCCAAGTGCGTGTAGCCTATGTTGAAAGTTGTATGGTTGCTTTGGAAGTTTGGAGGATGCCTTGGCAAGTAATAGCAATGCATTCTTCCTCAAGACAAGACATACTCCAGTGTGCTGGTGGTGGAGAGAGTGAGTGCTTTAAAATGGTGGACGCGATGCCAGTCAAGGTACTTGATCCTGGATGGTGTTGATCAACTTGAATATTGTTCTTGCTGCACATGTCCAGATAAATGCAGAGTACTTCTTCACACTCCTCATTTGTATCTGTGTTTGATGGAAGAAATGTTTTAGACAATAGACGATAGGTGCAGGAGGAGGCCATTCGGCCCTTCGAGCCAGCCATTCAATGTGATCATGGCTGATCATTCTCAATCAGTACCCCGTTCCTGCCTTCTCCCCATACCCCCTGACTCCGCTATCCTTAAGAGCTCTAGCTCTCTCTTGAATGCATTCAGAGAATTGGCCTCCACTGCCTTCTGAGGCAGAGAATTCCACAGATTCACAACTCTCTGACTAAAAAAGTTTTTCCTCATCTCTGTTCTAAATGGCCTACCCCTTATTCTTAAACTGTGGCCCCTGGTTCTGGACTCCCCCAACATTGGGAACATGTTTCCTGCCTCTAACGTGTCCAACCCCTTAATAATCTTATACGTTTCGATAAGATCCCGTCACATCCTTCTAAATTCCAGTGTATACAAGCCTAGTCGCTCCAGTTTTGAGAAGGCAAATGAATTACTCGCCACAGTATACCCAGCCTCCAACTAACTCACAGCATAGATGTTTTCGTTTAGTTTATTGTCGCGTGTACCGAGGTACAGTGCAAAGCTTTTTGTTGCTCGCTACCCGTCAGCGGAGAGACTATACGTGGTTACAATCGAGCAGAGTACACGTACAGGACAAAGGGAAAAGCGTTTAGTGACGAAATGCTGCTGTTGGGGTAAAGGTTTAAAAGTGTGCAGCGATTATAATGAGTGATTGCAGATCCACTTCTGGGACCAGCATACAGAGAGTCAACTTGGAATTGAATTGAAATATGTTGCTGGTTCATTTAAGCATCTGATCTTGAATTGCATATAGGTGATCAACGTTTGGTAATGTTTAGTTAAGTTTAGAGATACAACGTGGAAACAGGCCCCTCAGCCCACCGAGTCCACTTCGACCATTGATCACCTGTTCACACTAGTTCTATGTTATCCCGCTTGTACATCCACTCCTTACACACAAGGGGGGCAATTGACAAAGGTTAATGAACCTTCAAACCCGCACGTCTTTGGGATGTGGGAGGAAACCGGACCACCCGGAGAAAACCCACGGGATGGTGGCACGGAGGCGCAACAGTAGAGTTGCTGCCTTACAGCGCCAGAGACCCGGGTTCGATTCTGACTACAGGTACTGTCTGTACGACGTTTGTACATTCTGCCCTGACCTGCATGGGTTTTCTCTGGGTGCTTCAGTTTTCTCCCACACTCCAACGACGCACAGGTTTGTAGACTAATTGGCTTTGGTTAAATTGTTATTCGTGTGTGTAGGGTAGTGTTAGTGTGCAGGGATTGCTGGTCGGCGCGGATTCGGTGGGTCGAAGGGCCAGTTTCCGTGCAGTAGCTCTGAACTAAACCTTTAGTGTAGGCAGGAACTGCAGTCTCGACCCAAAATGTCACCCATTCCTCCCTCAAGAGATGCTGCCTGTCCTGAGTTACTCCAGCAATTTGTCTATCTTTGAACTAAACATTTGATGTTTCACAGCAGAAAACCTCCTCGCATTGAGGCATACCAAAGATAGCAAAGCAGATATAATCCGTCTGAACTTTTATACTGAAATTAAGCTTCTTGAATGGTTATTGCAGTCAGTATTATATCCCCCTTTGCCTTGATACTTAGTTTTAAATTATGCTCCTAGTTGTTTATTTGCAATGGAGAAATCGTAATGGTATTGTCAACTGAAAATTATTTTGTAGCCTTTTGTCTCTTAAAACAATCTTGCAGTTTGTTTTTTCCTATTTGTTTTCCCAATTGCATCTCCAAAGATTCTAACCCCATGCGGGAGTGCAATTCCACTGGCTTCTGTCTCCCAGCCTCTGCCACCTAGTGTATATTTGTATGCAAGACTTTAACTGTGGGGTAAACTGAGGATTTTACTGATATATTTATTCTTTAGATGTGGGTGTTGGTGGCAAGATTCAGCATTTCACATTGTTCTCTAATATCCCTTCAACTAAGTGGTCTGTGGGCATTTCAGAGAGCAGTTCGAGCCGGCCAACTTTTCTGTAGATCTGGAGTTAGATTGTGTAAGGACAACACTTTTGCTTCTCTAAAAGACATGACCAAACCAGGTACATTCAGTATTTTTGCAATTCAGTACTGTTACTGATGAGCATTTTCATCTCCTATTTATTTAATTCCCCCAGCTGTGGGGATTTGTCAGGATAATCGAGAACCAGGGGATATAGGTTTAAGGTGAGGGGTGAAAGATTTAGTAGGAACCTGAGGGGTAACTTTTTCACACAAAGGGTGGTGGGTGTATGGAACGAGCTGGAAGTAGTAGCGGCAGGGACTATCACAACGTTTAAGAAACATTTAGACAGGTACATGGATTGGACAGGTTTGGAGGGAGATGGGCCAAAGTTAGGCAGGTGGAACATGTTGGTCAGTGTGGGCAAGTTCGGCTGAAGGGCCTGTTTCCATGCTGTAAGACTCTCTGAGCTGTAGTGCTAGGATTTGAACTCTCATCTCTACAATATTAGTTCAGGCCATGTTGTTAGCTCTTTTAGTAACTTCAGCATTATACCCCCACAATGTAAATCTTGATCTGATCCATTACAGGATCTTTATAGCAGGTTGTGACTGCTTGTTCATTGAGGCCACTAAGTAAGGAGCAGAGATCAGTGGCAGAGAAGAAAGACACAAAATGCTGGAGTAACTCAGCGGGACAGGCAGCATCTCTGGAGAGAAGGAATGGGTGACGTTTCGGGTCAAGACCCTTCTGAGTGTTTGGAGCCACTCTTCTCCGTAGTGAGCATTCAATTTCTCGTGCTGTGACGTGGAAGGAAGTACCACGTGAGGTGTTGGATTTTCAACAGGCACCCAACCGAGGGGGGAGCCCAGGATTTCCCAGCTAACAGACCCCCTCCTTCCCACCCCCTCTCGCCCAGAGACATGAAGAGATTGGATTAACATATGGTACGGGTTGTATGGCCCAAGAGGAGATGGACAATAGGTGCAGGAGTCAGCCCTTCGAGCCAGCACCGCCATTCACCATGATCATGGCTGATCATCCACAATCAGTACCCCATACCTGCCTTCTCTCCATATCCCTTGACTCTGCTATTATTAAGAGCTCTATCTAACTCTCTCTTGAAAGCATCCAGTGAATTGGCCTCCACTGCCTTCTGAGGCAGAGCGTTCCACAACTTCACAACTCTCTGTTCTAAATGGCCTACCCCTTATTCTTAAACTGTGGCCCCTGGTTCGGGACTCCCCCAACATGGGGAACATTTTTCTTGCCTCCCTTAATAATCTTATATGTTTCAATAAGATCCCCTCTCATCCTTCTAAATTCCAGAGTATACAAGCCCAGTCGCTCCAGTCTTTCAACATAGATTCAAGATGGTCGCATAAAGTTAGCTGTTTGGACCATGTCCATACCACTTGAAAGAGACCTTAAGCTCACTTTCCAACCTGAAGAGGAGTCTCGACCCGAAGCATCACATCCATATTCCCATGAGATGATGCCTGGCCCGCTGAGTTACTCCAGTACTCGGTCTCCTTTCCAGCACAATGTTCTTGGTCAATAGATCACTGCTTATCCAACTACTTTAAAATGTGTTGAGCCTTGCTGCCTCTTTGGCAAGTTCCATATTTCTACTGCCTAATGAGAGAGAACTTTTCTTTGTCTCAATAATTCTGCCACTACTATTTTAATTCCACGCCACCTGAATTTTGACATTGCTGCTAAAAGAAATGAGCTTTTCCCACTTCATCTATCCAAGGCCCTAAAATTAATTTTGCACAGTAGACTATCATTCCGTTTCGGCCTTCTCTATTCTAAAGAAAACAGTCATGATATCTGCAGTTCCTCGTGTCTCCATGATATATCTAACCTCCCTACACACTTTTTCCAATAGTGGCAACATCATCATAAATCTCTTCTGCAGCGTCACTAGCACTTTCACGTTCTTCATATAATGTGGTGACCAAAACTGCATCAGAACACAGTTGTGGTCAAATTGGCATTGTGCATAGTTCTAGCATAATCTCAAAAATTGTTTTGGGTAACCTCCAACAAGCCTCCCCTCCCACTCTCTTTCTCCCCTCAATATCCCCCTTTCTTTCTCCTCTCCTTTGTGCCCCACCTGGACTCGAACATATTTCTCCCCATCCCCCTCCTCTACATTCCTTTCTCTGGCTTCACAATTTGCAACACTTCAACCCTTTTGTCTTGCACTTTCCATTTCCTCATTCCAGGCCTTTGTCCAACCACCCAATTATCAATCCCCCATCACCTTTGTTCACCTATTACCTGCCAGGCTTTGTCCTGCCCTCCTCTCTTCCCACTTTCTTGCCCCCCCACCCTAAATCTGTCTGTAGAAAAGTCTCGACCTAATTTGTCACCTATCCATGTTCTCCAGGAATGTTACCTGACCCGCTGCGTTACTCCAGCACTTTGTGTTTTTATCACGCGGTTTTAGCTTGACTCTTGCTGGGAATCCATTGATACACTCTGAAGAAGGGTCTCGACCCGAAACGTCACCCATTCCTTCTCTCCCGAGATGCTGCCTGACCTGCTGAGTTACTCCAGCATTTTGTGAATAAATAGATTTGTACCAGCATCTGCAGTTATTTTCTTATAATATTCTTCTATGGAAGGGTTAGATTTGGCTGTGCTTCCTTTCCGTAGGGATGACATTATTGTCATTGCACAGGCATTTACATTTAATCGTGTTAACAACCAAGTTCACCTTTTGTGAAGTCGTGCTGGTAGAGAGGTAGATATCAGGGAGGAACAGTGGCGGTTGCATCTTCTCCTGTTATTCAGATAGTTCCCTGAAATCTTTTGCATTCACCTTGATTTAAGAACTCTTTCAAAAGAAAGAGGGTGACGCAGCGGTAGAGTTGCTGCGACACAGCGCCAGAGACCCGGGTTCGATACTGACTACGGGTGCTGTCTGTGTGGAGCTTGTGCGTTCTCCCCGTGACCTGCGTCGGTTTTCTCCGGTTTCCTCTCGCATTCCAAAGACGTACAGGATCGTAGGTCAATTGGCTTCGGTAAAATTGTAAATTGTGTCTAGTGTGTGTAGGATATTGCCAGTGTACGGAGGAATTGTTGGTCAGCATGGACTCGGTGGGCCGAAGGGCTTGTTTCCATGTTTCTCTAAAAGTCTAAAAGATCTTTCTCCCAACAATGGAGCAATGCTTGGCTATTGGCACAGGAATTGTTTAATTTAGAGATACAGCAGGGAAACTGGCCGCTCGGCCCACTGAGTCCGTGCCGACCATCGATCCCCGTACACTAGCACTAGGGTCACACACACTGGGGTCAATGTACAATTACACCAAGCAAGTTAACCTACAAATTTGTGCGTCTACAAATTTGTGCGTCTTTGGACTGCGGGAGGAAACCGGAGACAACCCACGCAGGTCGCGGGGAGAACGAACAAACTCCATACAGGCAAGCACCCGTGGTCAGGATGGAACCTGGGTCTCTGACGCTGTAAGGCAGCAACTCTACTCTACCACCGTGCCGCCCAAATATTATTATGTTTCAAAGTGAGACTTGAAGCCCGACGTTCCTGGCCATAATATATGATGAAAACAACAAAAAATGGGGATAATGGACGTGTTATATTTGTGAGCTTCCATGTTCCAATGCTTCCATTTTTGCACGGCAGCACAGTGGGTAGAGCTGCTGCCGTACAGTGTCCGGGACCCAGGTTCGAATCCGGACCACGAGGGTTGTCTGTACGGAGTTTGAACATTCTTCCCGTGACTGCGTGGGTTTTCTCCGAGATCTTTGGTTTCCTCCGACACTCGAAAGACGTATAGGTTTATCGGTTAATTGGTTTCGGTACAAATGTAAAAATTGTCCCGAGCGTGTGTAGGATTGTGTTAATGTGCAGGGATCGCTGGTTGGTGCGGACTTGGTGGGCCGAAGGGCCAGTTTCCAGACCGTATCACTAAAACTAAAAACTAAATCTCCTCTTTGAACCTGGCAGGTACAGCAGCGTGCTGAGTGGACATCATGGCTCAGACCCTGCAAATGGAGATTCCGAACTTTGGGAACAACATCCTGGAATGTCTGAACGAGCAGCGGCTGCAGGGCTTGTACTGTGATGTTTCCATTGTCGTCAAGGGACAGACTTTCAAGGCCCACCGTGCAGTCCTGGCAGCCAGCAGCTCCTACTTCCGGGATCTCTTCAGCTCCAATAACTGCACGAGCTTCGAGCTTCCCACGGCCGTCCAGCAGCAGTCCTTCCAGCAGATCCTGACCTTCTGCTACACGGGCAGGCTCAGCATGAACATGGGCGACCAGTTCCTCCTGATGTACACGGCCGGCTTCCTGCAGATCCAGCAGATCATGGACAAGGAGACGGAGTTCTGCCTGAAGGTCAGCTCGCCGCAGTGCGACTCGCAGGGGCTGCAGATGGAGGAGACGGCGTCGGAGCCCCCCAGCCCCGCCCAGCCGCCCCGCTCCCTGGCGGCCACTCCCCTCTCCCTGGTGTCGCGGGTCAAGACGGAGCAGGTCGAGTCTGACTCGGTCCAGTTCACCCCCATCGGCAAGCGGCTGTGGGACAGTGGGCCGCGGGAAGGCAACGGCAGCGCGGGCTCCAAGCACCAGCGGGTTTCCCACGCGGGGCGGCAGCAGAGCTGTGCGGGCAGCGTGGACCGCACCAGCCCCGGCACCTCCAGCGCCTACACCAGCGACAGCCCCAACTCCTACCAGAACGAGGAGGACGAGGAGGAGGAGGGCAATGAAGACATGACTGAGGAGCACTACAGGCAAATCTGTAACATGTACACAATGTACAGCATGATGAACGTAGGACAGCCAGGTAAGCCACGCCCAAAGAGAATCTGGCTTGGATCACGCTACAGAGGTACATTGAAGTATAAGAAAATAACTGCAGATGCTGGTACAAATCGATGGTATTAATTCACAAAATGCTGGAGTAACTCAGCAGGTCAGGCAGCATCTCGGGAGAGAAGGAATGGGCGACGTTTCGGGTCGAGACCCTTCTTCAGACATTGGAGTGGGGGCAAGGGGGGTGCCCGAAAGGCTGAGCATTTCCTCCATCAACCAGGAAGAACAAGTAGCCACTTCTGCTCTGTATCAAATTATTGTAGAAGGAAATGCTGCAACCAGGGCACTGATGCATGATGCGAGTAGACCAGAGAAGAAATGCAAGATAGACACAAAATGCTGAAGTAACTTCTTCAGTCTGAAGGAGGGTCTCGACCCGAAACGTCACCCGTTCCTTCTCTCCAGAGATGCTGCCTGTCCCCGTGAGTTACTCCAGCATTTTGCGTCTATCTTCGGCTTAAACTAGCATCTGCAGTTCTTTCCTACCATTGATGCCGACCATTGATCACACTTTCACGCTAGTTCTATGTTATTCCACTTTCTCGTCCACGATGGGACATTTTTTTACAGAGGCCAGTTAACCTGCAAACCCGCACGTCTTTGGGATGTGGGAGGAATCCTGGGCACCCGGAGGAGACCCGCACGGTCACAGGGAGTTTTCTGCAAACTCCGCACAGACAGCACCCAATGTCGGGATTGAACTTGGTTCCCCGGCGCTGTGAGGCAGCGGCAATAACCTACTCCTCCCCTGTGCCACCCCACTGTTGCTCAGTCTACAGTGCAGAGACCGGCTTGTGCGCAGTAAACTCCCACAAATAGCAAGAGATTTGTTTTTTTGCGTTTGATATTGGGCGGGAGGTAAATGTTGGATGATAGAGCCACGGAATATTTAATGTCCCCCTACAGTAGAAAGTGGAAAAGCAACACAATGTGGGAGGGACTCAACAGGGCAGGCAGCATCTCTGGACAGAAGGAATGGGTGACATTTTGGGTCGAGACCCTTCTTCAGAGTAGAACAGCCTTGGTTTAATGACTCTTTCTGTCAACATCAGATGAAACTCGGCATGCCTTTAGTACTACATATCTGCCCATTATGTCAGGTCCAGTTTGATGTCTTGCACAAGTACTATGAGGTACGGGTGCAATGAAATGGTTGCTGTAGCATTACAGGCACATGGATTCAGACAACGCACAGAACATAATTATGCACAGATTATGTACAAGGCCGGGTTGTTTTCTCCAGAAGGGGAGTTTCCATATTGTTTGATTTTAGATTTAGAGATACAGCGCAGAAAAAAGGCCCTTCGGCCCACCGGGTCCGTGCCGCCCAGCGATCCCCGCACATTAACACTATCCTACACCCACTAGGGACAATTTTTACATTTTACCCAGCCAATTAACCTACATACCTGTACGTCTTTGGAGTGTGGGAGGAAACTGAAGATCTGGGAGGAAAACCCACGCAGGTCACGGGGAGAACGTACAAACTCCATACAGACAGCGCCCGTAGTCAGGATCGAAACTGAGTCTCTGGCACTGCATTTGCTGTAAGGCAGCAACTCTACCGCTGCACCACCGTGCCGCCCTATTTGTTATTTTGTGAGCGTATAGGTGGCAAATGCCCAAGCTGAGGGAGATTAGAACTAAGTCACACCAGGTAGCATGTTGGTGGCACATCAGTCATTCATACATTCATAATTGCAGCGGGGGGTTTGAGTGATTCTCCATCCAACAACGGTTGTAATGGGACATGATGGGGTTGAGGTGAAAGGCATTTAGGCCTTTAATGAGAAATAAGTTAATGGGTGACGGACACAAAATGCTGGAGTAACTCCGCGGGTCTGGCAACATCTCTGGAGAAAAGGAATAGGTGACGTTTTGGTTCGAGATCCTTCTTCAGACTGAGTGTCGGGGAAAGGGAAACAAAGTGAGAGAAGTAGGAAGAGGCTTGATCGAGTGGAGCATAAGTACCAGAGTGGACCTAGGAAGCTAACCGGCCAAGTTATCGATCCTGTGGTTGTTAATCGGCAGGTTTATTTTGTTGCTTTCTTGCCAGCGACCGAGCGGGTTGACGCGTTGCCCGACCACCTGACTACAGATGCCCGGTCGAGGGTCAGGATGAGGAGGGACCTGGCGTCGTTGCCGGCCGAACTGATCACCCAGATCGGAAACCGGTGTCACCCCAAGCTCTACGCGGAAGGTGATCCCACAGAGAAGCTGGAGCTTGTAACAGGTACAGTCCTCCTTCCAGGTGCTGTTCCCTCTCGGCAACATCTTCCACTGCCATCTGCCCTCGCAGACCTGCTTATGCCTGGCCTTGCTGACTGTGTTGTTGTGTTTCTGTATGTGGCAGGGACCAGCGTGTTCATCACTCGAGCCCAGTTAATGAATTGCCACGTCTGTGCGGGAACCCGCCACAAAGTCTTGCTCCGAAGGCTGCTCGCTTCCTTCTTTGACCGGTAAGTAGTGGAGTTACTCAGCGGGCCAGACTGCATCTCTGGAGAAAAGAAAGAGGTGATGTTTCGGGTCGATACCCTTCTTCAGTCTGAAGAAGGGTTCCGACTGGAAATATCACCCATCTCTTTCTCCAGAGATGCTGCCTGACCCTGCACTTTGAGTCTACCGTTGGTATAAACCAGCATCTGCACTTCCTTACTACATACGAAAGACTAAAGATCTCAAATCACACTGAAAAGGCCACTTTAATTTCAGGGGTATTTTTAAGAAGGCTAACTTTTATTTTCAATTGCTAGTTATCCTTGAACGGAAGGGCTTGATAGACCCTTTCAGAAATAGACAATAGACAAGAGGTGCAGGAGTAGGCCATTTTGCCTTTCGAGCCAGCACCGACATTCACCGTGATCATGGCTGATCATGATCATGTATACAAATAAAACTGATTCACCATTGTGGGTCTGAAGTCAGATGAGTTAAGAAGTTTTGTTCCATAATGGTCGCTCCCATTGTGAGTTTTACATTACTGTAACTAGTGTAAGAAAATAACTGCAATGCTGGTACAAATCAAAGGTATTTATTTCACAAAATGCTGGAGTAACTCAGCAGGTCAGGCAGCATCTCAGGAGAGAAGGAATGGGTGGCGTTTCGGGTCGAGACCCTTCTTACTGTAACTAGTGGTCACTAATACTGACTTGTTTTTTGTATACCATTAATTGAAATTCCTCGACTTCTCCAACTTTAGATAGTTCCTCTGTCCCTCTCTTCCCCTCCCCCTTCCCAGATCTCCCACTATCTTCCTGTCTCCACCTATATCCTTCCTTTGTCCCGCCCTCCTGACATCAGTCTGAAGAAGGGTCTCGACCCGAAACGTCGCCCATTCCTTCTCTCCTGAGATGCTGCCTGACCTGCTGAGTTACTCCAGCATTTTGTGAATAAATTTCCAGCTCATTGCGTCATGTCTATGGATCAATAATCCACATGCCTGGCCTACTGGTTCAATTATAGAACTATGCCTCCATACTTTGTTCAGCATATTTATCAGTTGCCATTGACGTTTCCCTTGCACTTGCAAATGTTGCATTTAGCAGACAATGACTTTGAGTGCAGGAGGTGCAAGCATATCCCTTGAAACTAGTTCCTGACACAAGCCGGCACTTTCATGGATGGAAAGGAGGGAGAAGGAAGGCGACTGGGAATATCATGGCAATTTCATCCCTATGTCTACGCGAATAAAAGTCACCAACAGGGAATATGGAAGCAGTTTCATCCCAATTTCTCCAGAAGAAAAGGCATCAAAATGTCAGCATCTTGGTGGCGCGGTGGTAGCGCAGGAGACCCGGGTTCCATCCCGACTATGGGTGCTGTCTGTACGGAGTTTGTACGTTCTCCCCGTGACCTGCGTGGGTTTTCTCCAAGATCTTCGGTTTCCTCCCACACTCCAAAAACATACAGGTTTGTAGGTTAATTGGCTGGGTATAAATGTAAAAAACTGTCCCAGGTGTGTGTAGGGCAGTGGTAATGTGCGGGATTGCTGGTCGGTCCGTACCTTGTTGGGTCGAAGGGCCGGTTTCTGCGCTGTATCTCCAAAACTAAACCAAACGAAATCTTCTGAAGGAGCCCTGCAGTGTAAAGCAATATATATTGTGGAATGATTTGACTTTCCAATCGTTTCCTCTCCCACCACAGGAACACGCTGGCAAACAGCTGCGGCACCGGAATCCGCTCCTCCACAAATGATCCGAGCCGGAAGCCTTTGGACAGTCGGGTTCTCAATGCTGTAAAAAGTGAGTACCGTGGGTGCAAACTCTACACACTTGAGACTGCCATGATGGCAGCATCAGGCACAATGGCGCAGCGGTAGAGTTGCTGCCTTACAGCGAATGCAGCGCCGGAGACTTGGGTTCGATCCTGACTACGGGTGCTGTCTGTATGGCGTTTGTACGTTCTCCCTGTGACCTGCGTGGGTTTTCTCCGAGATCTTCGGTTTCCTCCCACACTCCAAAGACGTAGACGTTTGTAGGTTAATTGGCTGGGCAAATGTTTTTAAAAAATTGTCCCTAGTGGGTGTAGGATGGTGTTAATGTGCGGGGATCGCTGGGCGGCACGCACTCGGTGGGCCGAAGGGCCTGTTTCTGCGCTGTATCTCTAAATTTAAATCTCTGGAGAGAAGGAATGGGTGACGTTTCGGGTGGAGACCCTTTTTCAGACTGTCCCGCAGAGTTACTCCAGCATTTTGTGTCTATCTTTGGTTTAAACCAGCATCTGCAATTCCTTCCAACACAAGGAACTGCAGATGCTGGTTTACACTGAAGATAGACCCAAAATGCTGGAGTAACTCAACGGGTCAGGCAGCATCTCTGGAGAGAAGGAATGGGTGACGTTTTGGGTCGATACCCTTCTTCAGAGTCTGAATAGAGTCCTCGACTATTCAACCTCTCTCCATAACTTGGGGCCCTTGAGTCCTGGCAACATCCTAGTAAACGTCAATTATTCAAGGCTTCAATTTTTTACTATTTATATTGCTGACTTGAAGGAAGTGGTGGAGTGCATGAAATCCAAGCGTGCTGCGATGAGGATATTTGAACTCTGCAATGGTATATAAATAGGTTCAGTGCGTGGGCGAGAAACTTGGCGACGAAGTTCAATGTGGAGAAGTGAGAGGTCATACATTGCACTTCAGAAAGAGGAATCGAAGGGCAGACTGGTAACTGTACAGGGCGGGGCTGTGGAGCTACTGCCTCACAACGCCAGAGTCCCAGTTCAATCCCAACCTCAGCTGCTGTCTGTGTGCAGTTTTGGTCTCCAAATTTGAGGAAAGATATTCTTGCTATTGAGGGCGTGCAGCGTAGGTTTACTAGGTTAATTCCCGGAATGGCGGGACTGTCGTATGTTGAAAGACTGGAGCGACTAGGCTTGTATACACTGGAATTTAGAAGGATGAGAGGAGATCTTATCGAAACGTATAAGATTATTAAGGGGTTGGACACGTTAGAGGCAGGAAACATGTTCCCAATGTTGGGGGAGTCCAGAACAAGGGGCCACAGTTTAAGAATAAGGGGTAGGCCATTTAGAACTGAGATGAGGAAAAACCTTTTCAGTCAGAGAGTTGTGAATCTGTGGAATTCTCTGCCTCGGAAGGCAGTGGAGGCCAATTCTCTGAATGCATTCAAGAGAGAGCTAGATAGAGCTCTTAAGGATGGCGGAGACAGGGGGTATGGGGAGAAGGCAGGAACGGGGTACTGATTGAGAATGTTCAGCCATGATCACATTGAATGGTGGTGCTGGCTCGAAGGGCTGAATGGCCTCCTCCTGCACCTATTGTCTATTGAGTTTGACCCCGAGTTTGACCCCGAGTTTTTCCTCCAGGTTCTCCAGTTTCCTCCCACATCCCGAAGACGTGCGGGTTTGTAGGTTAATTGGCCTCTTGTAAAAAATTGCCACCTAGTGTGCAGGGAATGAATGAGAAAGGGGGATGACATAGAACTAGTGTGAGCAGGTGATTGATCGTTACTGTGCTGAAGGGCCTGTTTTCATGCTGTATCTCTAAACTAAACCAAAAGGAGGGAGATTACACGGTGGAGTGAAGAGGGATCTAGGTGTTCTTGTGTGTGTTAAAAGACAAAGGTTTGCCTCTCTGTGAAGAAATGGAGAGTTGTTGTTACAATTGTGCAGTGTGTTGGCGATCCTGCACCAGGAGTGATCATTTTGATCACTTTGCTTGCGAAAGAATGTTGGGATTGGTCCAGAAGCGATTGGCTAGGCAAACTTCTGGGGTGAGGTTTGTTCTAATGCAAACAAATAAAACGTTTAATTTGTATGCTTTGGAGTTAAGACAATTGAGGGTTAATCATATTATGTCCTAAGGTGGCATAACAATACGGATGTTCCACTACCATAACAACATTTAAACGACATTTGGAAAGGTACATTTATACTCCAGTTCAGTCCCTTATCTGTATTCAAGACGCATATAAGCTACGAAGACCGAATGGCCTCCTCCTGCACCTGTTGTCTATTGTCTACAGTACTTTGAGAGGAAAGGTTTAGTGGGATATGGCCAAATGTGGGCTGGTGGGACGAGCGTAGATGGGACATCTTGGTTGGCATGGTTACATTTGTCTGTAATCCCTTGCCTGTCTTTATTTTACTTTAGACATACAGCGTGGAAAGAGGCCCTCCGGCTCACTGGTCCATGTCGACCTGCGATCACCTCCATACACTAACCTACACATACATACTAGGGACAATTTTACAACTTGCCAAAGCCAATTAGCCTACAAACCTGTACGTCTTTGGAGTGCGGAAGGAAACCGGAGAAAACCCATGCGAGCACAGGGAGAACGTACAAACTCTGTACAGACAGCCCCCTTAGTCAGGATCGAACCTGGGTCTCTGGCGCTGGAAGACAGCAACTCTGTGTCACAACGTCACTGTGCTACCCTCTGTGCCTCTCGCACATGGAGAATGGTCACTCAACGTAGAAGGGCCATCAACCTCCCAGATCTGTATCCCAGCAAGAGTTGACACTGTGCCATGGAATCTTTTATGCTCACCCGAGAGAGCAAATTAGTTCTCTGTGTAACGCTTAATCGAAGAAAATGGTAGCTCGATAGTGCTGCACTTCCTGAGTGTTGTGGTAATGTAGGTTTATATAGAGACAGAGTGCTGGAGAAGCGGGCCAGGCAGCATCCCTGGAGAAACGGGACAAGTTAGGAAAAAGAAGGATTCCGACCAGAAACGTCACCTGTTTCTTTTCTCCGGAGATGCTGCCTGACCCCCGCTGAGTTACTCCAGCACTTTGTCTCTCTCTCTCTCTCTCTCTCTCTTTGGTACAAACCAGTTTATTGTCACAAGTACCGAGGTACAGTGAAAAGCTTTTGTCATCAGAAAGACATTACATGAATATAACCAATGCATTTAAAGTGTATAGATACATGATAAGCAAATAACATTTAGTGCAAGGTAAATCCAGCAAAGTCTGATCAAGGATAGTTCGAGGGTCACCAAGGAGACAGATAGTAGTTCAGCACTGCTCTCTGGTTGTGGTAGGATGGTTCAGTTGCCTGATAACAGCTGGGAAGAAACTGTCCCTGAATCTGGAGGTGTGCGTTTTCACTCTTCTATACCTTTTGCCCCGATGGGAGAGGAGAGCATAAGCAATTCCTTCCTATACAATGTCGAATTTTAATGTTGAACTCGCTGGAGTGGAACGTGAAGCCGGGATAGAAAGTAGGTGCAGGAGTAGGCCATTCGGCCCTTCGAGCCAGCACCGCCATTCAATGTGATCATGGCTGATCATTCTCAATCAGTACCCCGTTCCTGCCTTCTCCCCATACCCCCTGACTCCGCTATCCTTAAGAGCTCTATCTAGCTCTCTCTTGAATGCATTCAGAGAATTGACCTCCACTGCCTTCTGAGGCAGAGAATTCCACAGATTCACAACTCTCTGACTGAAAAAGTTTTTCCTCGTCTCAGTTCTAAATGGCCTACCCCTTATTCTTAAACTGTGGCCCCTTGTTCTGGACTCCCCCAACATTGGGAACATGTTTCCTGCCTCTAACGTGTCCAACCCCTTAATAATCTTATACGTTTCGATAAGATCCACTCTCATCCTTCTAAATTCCAGTGTATACAAGCCTAGTCGCTCCAGTCTTTCAACATATGACTGTCCCGCCATTCCGGGAATTAACCTAATAAACCTAAGCTGCACATCCTCAATAGCAAGAGAGTAGGCCATTCAGCCCTTCGAGCCAGCTCCGCTATTCAATATGATCATGGCTGATCATACAGAATCAGTACTCTATTCCTGCTTTTCCCCATATCACTTGTTTCTGTTAGCCCCAAGAGCTCTCTTAAATTTTTGAGTCAGAACATCTGATGAAGGGTCCCGACCAGAAACGTCACCTGTTCCTTTTCTGCGGCGATGCTGCCTGACCCGCTGAGTTACTCCAGTACTTTGTGTGTGTGTGTCTCTCTCTGCGGTATGATCTTCAAGTGGCGCCATCCATTCAGCTGCTTTGCTCTAACGTTGTTGCTGTTTAATCCGCAGTCTACTGCCAGAACTTCGCCCCCAACTTCAAGGAGAGCGAGATGAACGCCATTGCGGCGGACATGTGCACCAACGCCCGTCGCGTGGTCCGCAAGAGCTGGATCCCCAAGCTGAAGCTGCTGAAGATGGAAGGGGACGCCTACCACTCCTTTATCTCGGACACCACAGGGCTCAACCTGGAGTCGGACGTACTGAACGTAGAGCCGGGCTTCGAGGCCGCCAGCCACGATGTCGAGGCTGGCTCTTCCCTGGAGTCGGCCTAATGGCGACAACGATCCCACCAGGAGGTGTCAGAATCCAGGGTTCAACCTAGAGCGACTCGTGAATTGCAGAATGGAAAGTGACCTGGCGACTTGACACACACGCACGCGCGCGCACACACAAACAGCATCAGAAGCAGCAACAACAACAAAGAACCTATTTATTCTGCATCAGTGAGTCTTCAAGATGGGAATGAGGGAGAGGAGGGGGAGGGGGCAGGCTCCTGCTAAAGTTTAAATGTTGCACAATTCCATGGGTCGTGGGTGGGTGGGAGGGGGCGCTTAGCTAAACGGTCAGCCAATTGCCTCGAGATCTGGCCTAGGTTGAACCCTGAAAACCTGCTGCCTAGATTAATCGGGCAGGTTGAGGAATCCTGTCCAAAATGAAGATGGTTACACTTTCAACTTTCAGCGTGGTTTCTCAGCCCTCCCCCCTCTCTCCATCTAAAGATTTGAAGGTGACACTGTTACGAGTTTGCAGGGGAAATCGGAGATTGGCGCAAACTTTGTGTCTTATACTTTTTTTATTTTTATTGTTTTACTAAATCAACACTAAGATAATATTTAATGGTAGGCTCACTAAGCTACTGCCTTGAAGGAAATTTTTTTTTTTTCAGACTGCTTTTTATCGCATTTGCAATAATTTTTAACCCTTTGTGGACTGTCTAGCAGCTCTAGTTGAATAGAGTTTTAACTAGCGAGTAAGGGCCGACTTCACACACTAAGATTGCTGCTCCGTTTTATTTAACGTTTGTCCGAGTTAGTGCAGATGAGGGTTTTTGTTGCGTTAATCCTTCCACAGAACTTCTCTGCTAAAGCGTGTAACTTGATTTGGGGATGTGCCTTCATGGTTCACCAAAAGGTTTCAAGTGAGTCATCTTCCCAGGAAAACAATTTTTTTTAAATTTTTATTACCTCCCCACTGATTTCATGCCACAACACATCCCATTTAAATTCTTTTCAAACTCCTCCATTTGCGATGTTTCCTTCTCGTCACTCTGTAAATCACTGCAGATGATCACCGGATGAGGGTTTCATTAGCAGAGCACCATTTACCACTTATCCCCGATAGCTCTTAAACTGACTGATTGTACACCAGAAGTGAGCAAGGATTGCAAATTTACTTCCCTCCTCGAAACTGTGGGTTTTGGCAATGCTCTGTTTTTCCAAGACTACCATCGTCAATTCTAGTTTTTCGATCCAAATTTATTTCACGCTGAATCTTAAATTCCATAGCTTCCATGGTGAGATTTGAAGCCCTAACTCTGGATCGTTAATTCATGTACCTGCATTGTGGGTTCATTAACCCAAACTCTGTGCTGCTGTAAGTCCAATTAACAAAAAGCATGTCAAGGTTAAAAAAAATGTATTAGAAATATATATATATAACCGGGCAAATAAAGGAAGAAAATATTCTGGCAATTCCTCTCTGACCCTTTAAAGAATGGGATTTCAGTGCAGACTATAGGTGGATTATCCACTTTACTTCTGTACGATCAGTCTCGAAGATTGGTGCATTCTCTAGCTTCTCTCACGGACATATTTCCTTAAATCAGATTAATCTTTTGTTTAATAAAAATGAGCAGATTTTAAGTTCTCAAGTTGCTTTAAAAAGTAAGCAATTTCCCCACAGTTCAAATCTTGGAAGGCTGATCAGCCTTAACCTTGTGTAAAGTAACTTAATGAAACTGTGCTCAAACACATTGCTATTTAACTCTTCCGAAGGGACATTTGTAGAAAAATGTTAAGTAACACTAAAGGAATATAGCTTTAAGGCCTGTAGCTTTAAGACCAGCTATGCTCAGTTTATGCTGCCTGTCTGCAATATTCTCTCTCGCTCCCGGCTGGCTGTGATAGAATGGCTTTAGACTTCAGACGCCAGTGTCTGAATTCCTACAGTATTCTTTTTATTTTCAATCTCTACTGGTACACGCGCACAGAACTGGACTATCACGTCTATCATAATGGAGGTATCCCCACCCCAAATGGCAGGGACTTCAATCTACTATCACCTCTGTTTCCAAGTAAAGACTTGTACAGTATGGGCAGCAAGAGAGAAAAAATATCAGCAATGAAACAGATTCTTGTGTAAATGTTTCTCCAGTTAATCAATCCAGACCCAGTGGATAATGGCCCAGTTTATGCTTCAGTTAGCAGTAACTATTGTTCATACCGCACCTTTTCTTAAACATTGATAATGACCCACGGCAGTATTGGCATAAGGTCGACGTCTTCAATCTCTGAGATCAGAGCACTAAATTGTGGACGATTATTATACTCTGAATCTAAAACTATTCCAGGGGTGGCCACAGCATAATATATCGTGCGTAATTTACTCCTCTGAGATGGCTCCCATGTAAAATTGTTAGATATCTTTGAGATAGTGAGTGGCCATCTCACCATACTATGCCTGATCTGGAAATTCCTGATGATAATTTTTGTTCTCTGTTGAGCTAAATGTGTGCCCAAGCCATGAACATGAAATACAGGGCTTCTGCTTTGATGGGGATTGACACACTGAACGTAAGATACGGTGTCATTTTAAACATTTTTTGCCAAGTGTTGAAACGGTCATGAATTTCTTTAATGTAATGAGATGTCGCAATGTAGACAAAGCAAAGGAGAAACTGTCTACGATTCCATGGCTTAAAGTGGGTGAAAACCAGTGGAGTTCTTGTTTCAAGTGGGTTAACAGCCATCATCTCGAGGAAGCACTGCAATCAAAGGTAGACACACAATGCTGGAGTAACTCAGCGGGTCAGGCAGCATCTCTGAAGAGAAGGAATGAATGGGTGACGTTTCGGGTCGAGACCCTTCTTCAGACTTCTCTCCAGAGATGCTGCCTGACCCGCCGCTAAGTTACTCCAGCATTTTGTGTCTACCTTCGATTTAAATCGGTATCTGCAGTTTTTTCTCCTAAGCACAGCAATCATTTTACAGATGGATAGTTTTCCCAGACAGATTATGTCTGGATAATCTGTTTGGTGATGTTGGTTCTGGGAGCAAATATTCTCCCTGTACATTGAGAGGGGCTACCCCTGCTCTTTGTGCCAGATTCCTTTTGTATTCAGCTAGACCGCTGTTTAACATCCCCTCCAAAACACTCTTGCTCTTCCTCGCTGCTTCTCCGGAGTATCTGCTCGCTAGTCTCCAGGGTGACCACCATTTTAAGCTCGAACACCATTTGAGCCACATTTGGTATTTAGAGAGGCGAGAGAGAGACTTGTGATGAATGTACTCCTTCGTAGAGAGAAATTTTCATTCGTTTCTATAAATTCCCAATATTACAAGTTTGAAACTTATTTTTGTTTTAAAGGTGCTATGGGGTCTGTTTTTCCGAATCTAAAATTGACCCTTTATGTCCTCAAAAGAGGAGCACAGCCATTGACAGGCTTGTCTTAAGAGCAGGCGATTGCTGTCTCCGATAACATGGTCATTATTACATGGGGCATTGAGGAATCTCTTCCTTTTTAATAAAAGATACCATCCCTAGTCAGTTCCATGGGTAACCTGCAATGGAGACCAGCTTTATTATGCACGGTCTGGTTTCTTCCTAACCTTTCCGATGGCTTTCTTTGTCCTCGTTTTTAACTGCCGGTGATGGTCGGCGTCACCCCAAGCTCTACGCGGAAGGTGATCCCACTACCTCAGGCCAATATTTAGTGACACAGAAAGTAGAGCCACTACCTCAGCGCCAGAGACCCGGTTCAATCCTGACCTTGGGCGCTCTCCGTATGGAGTTTGCACATTTTCCCTGTGACTGTGTGGGTTTCCTCCAGATCCTTGAGTTCGTAGCCACTGTAAACGGCCTCACCGTGTGAATATGCAGTATAATCTGGGGGAGTTAAGGGGGGGGGGGGGTGTGGGGAGGATAAAAATGAAGTTAATGTCGAGTTAGCTGGTTGCTCGGGGTTAATGGTGGGCCGAAGGGCTTTTTCCCATGCTGTGCCTCTCTGACCCTGAGAATGGTCCCAAGTCTTCCTTTTGAAGGGACTAAAAGAGTTGAGGAATGGCTCTGGGCACCGTTGTATTCGAGCGTCGGCATCTTGAGAAGGTGGTGAATTTTTAATCTATTGCCACGTTGATTCTCACCATTGGTAAGGGGCGTTTTGTACCAATCACGTAACTTTTCAACATTAACCTGAATTATTTACCTAATCACGTGCTTTTGTAAAAATGTGTCCCTTTTTTTAAACAAATCATATCATTCCACTTCACCTTTGCCCCTTTTTAAATAGATTCCCCTAACGCTGAGGTGTAAACTTAGAGGCTAGAAAGCTGTGAGAGAGAGAGAGAGAGAGTTACGATGAATTGATTCAACAACGGGTTTGTCCGGTATTGTCGATGCAGTGGAAAATCACAGATTAATTTCACGTGGCGTTTGGAAACATTTGTTCACAGGGCCTCTGGTTGCTATCTGTGGGCTTCAATGGGTTTTCCAGCGGTCATGTAGGCAACTGATGGCTGGAATATGGGACCAAGAAGTCATCTGGTGAACCTTCCAGGGGTATGTCCTACCGTGGAGAAATATGGTCAACTAAATACGCAGACAGGACTGTTACGCCAAGTTGCTTCACAGGGGGGATTTTACTTTTACCGCATAAGCTGAACTAAGCAGGTAAAACAGCACCCGTGGAGGGAAATACAGGAGAGAAATTTGGGCCGTGGCCTTCCATCTTAGCTGAGGGCAGGAGGAGAGTATGTGGGAGCTGACCTACAGGATATTAAAGCGCGTGCAGATGCCAACTATGTTTGTCGACCAAGATGGACATGAGGCCATAGTTGAGGGGGGGGGGGGGGGGGGGGGGGAGCTCTTTGGAGCCACTGGCATGGAAGGTGTTGTCACCTGATTAGAAGTGGTGGAGCAAGAGGAGTTGGGAGAAGGAAATGGAGTTCTTGCAGAGAGGTCCAGTTAAAGATAGCTCCAGTTGTCTGTGAACTTGCCTCTTGTGTGTCGAGGATGTGTTGTGATGCTGCCCCGTGCAACGCAGAATGAAAACCCATGAACTAAGCTCAACATATCGTGCCGAATCTCACCACACTCGCACTACCTCGGTGCCTGCGTGGCAAGGAAGATCCCACAGTCAATCTTTGCTGAGTTTGAGTTTAGTTTTTCGTGCAGGGTAAAGTGCCCTTACTTTATGTTTGGGGGGGGAATGTAATTGGGGCTGAAGAGTGAGACAGCCACTTCCTCCCCCCCCCTCGTGCCCAACCATTACAGCCCAGCGTAGGGATGTTTCATGCTGATGCTGAACCAATGTAGATCGTAGAAACGCCTTCCACGTGGAACGGTTCGGTTCTACTTTTTAAAAAGAAGTTTTGTCATGATATGAATTATTAGTTGAATTATTATTATTCCTTTTCCTTATTAACTGCAGTCATCACAGAAAGGCAATGAAAGACTAATGTACCATTTTTGCCGTGGGATGAGGCATGATGTTTAATGTAAAGCTAATCACTTGAAGACCATCCAATGCTTGTGATACAATTGGATCCAAATTTGGACACTTTTGCGCCAAAATACAAAGCTGCAAAGGATGCACTGACCACAAAGTGTGGGAATTCAGTTAGGATTTGCAGGTATATAATGAATGCTAAGTTGCTTGATCAACGTATAACTGGGGTGAATGGGATGCCACTTAATTGACAGGGGCATTCAGTGGGAAGAGTTTTAAACAGTCCAAATCTTTTTTTTTTATATATATGAAGTGAATGAGAAGTGATGGAAATCCAGTACGTTGCGACTCAAGATTCTGTGATTTCACTGTAATGCTGGGTGCATGTTTAATCCGCTTCAGTTTTTGAAGCTCTCCTCTTTAGGAGCTCACCATCCCACAACCACGAAGAGCCACTTGCTTAGGCAGTGCGCTACGAGCCGCCATGGCAAGCTGTAACCTGCCCTGGCTTCGAAACACTAAATGTAATCATCGTGCCACATTCGGGCTGGGGTGTGCATGTCGCTGGGAGCAAATTACCAATGGGATAAGAATGTAAAGCCAAACAAGCCATCAGTATTTCGGACAACGGGGCGATGGTAGGAATCAAAATACAGCTTTGGCGCAAGCATCAATTATCGGCTGTTCCTCATTGCCTTGCTTTTGGGATTCCACAGTTATTGAGAGTACGCTTTTGTGCCCTGCCCTGTTGACGATGAGCTCGAGGAACTGAACAACAAGGGTGTCCGATCCCTGCAGTTTGGCCATCCAGGAAAATCCGCCTCCCTGTTGCCACAAACCCCTCTCTTACCCGATGAGGCACTTTTACCTGCAACCGCGAAGGAAAGGTGTCCTTTTTTTTTTAAGCTACTTTAAGCGAAATAATTTAAGAAGCTTTTTTAGGCTAATATGTGTATATATAGTTATTATTTGGCTTAACTACTGTTGATTTAATTGTAGTTCAGAGAGGTGGGGGCAGAGGCTATCTATCATACAAGTCCAGATTCTTTGCCGATGGCTTGTTGCTGTTGCCTTACATGTATTATCAGTGTCATGTTACTCATGCATATCTGCATTTTTAACATCATAACAGTTTTGTACAAAATACTTGTGCATAATTTTTTTCCCAGCTGCTGCTTATAATGACTGATACCTGTAAAGATCGTGTATCACATAGCCCGTGACTATTAAAAAGACAATTTTTTTTCCTTCTTGCTTAGTTACTCGCTGTCTAACCTCGAAGCTAAAAGGGGTGTCTTTGCTAAAATGGCTTTCATTAATCTCGCACTTTCAACCCAGCAAAATATCCCAGGGTCGTAGTCAAACAACACAGGCCCTTCAGCCCAACTTGCCAATGCTGGCCAAGATGCCCCATCTCCAATAGTTTCATGCCCTTGCCTGGCCCATACTCCTCTGATTTATTCACAAAATGCTGGAGTAACTCAGCAGGTCGGGCAGCATCTCGGGAGAGAAGGAATGGGTGACGTTTCGGGTCGAGACCCTTCTTCAGACCCCAAACGTCTCCCATTCCTTCTCTCCCGAGATGCTGCCCGACCTGCTGAGTTACTCCAGCATTTTGTGAATAAATCGATTTGTACCCGCATCTGCAGTTATTTTCTTATCCATACTCCTCTGAACCTTGTGTAGGAAGGAACTGCATACAAAATATGTGGGGGAAAGAACTGCCGATGCTGGTTTAAACCGAAGGTAGACACAAAATGCCGGAGTAACTCAGCGGGGCAGGCAGCATCTCTGGAGAGAAGGAATGGGTGACGTTTCGGGTCGAGACCCTTCTTCAGACTGATGTCGGGGGAGAGGGAGATACATTGGTAAGGAAGTGTAAGGTGTGAGAATAGGACAAAGGGAATCGAGATCCAGGAAAATGTGGACTCGATCATTGTTAGCTGGGAGAAGGTAACAAAGCAAACGGGGATTGAGACAGACGGGCTGGTCGGAGAAGTGGGATGGGGGAGGGAAAGCAAGGGTCACTTGAAGTTAGTGAACCTTTCCTATCCAAATGTCTTTTAAATGTTATGATACCAGCCTGAACCATTTCGCAATCAATCAAAACCATACTTTATTAGCCAAGTATGCTTTGTAACATCTGAGGAATGTCATTTGTCTTAACAATAAAAAGCAACGGGACACACAAAATACATTTCAACATGAACATCCACCATAGTGACTCCTCCACATTCCCCACTGTGATGGAAGGCGAAAAAAAGTCCAATCTCTCCCCTTCTTTGTCCTCCAGCGGTCGGGGGCCTCTGACCGTCTGTTGACGGGACCATCTTGGCTCCCGTAGCACTGGCTTTGCCCATAACCTTTTAAAATCTTTCCAATCAATGTACTGATCCAAATGTCTTTTAAATGTTGTAGTCGTACCTGTCGACTGGCTTTCCCTATCCCTGTATTTGGCCCAAATCCCTTTAAACCTTTTCTATCCACGTACCTATCCAAGTGTCTTTTAAATGTCATTATGCCTGCATCCAGTACCTGTTGGCAGCTCGTCCCATTTACCCTTTATTTATAAAGGGCATTTGACAAGATCTTTAGGGGAAAGGGTGAAGGGAGCGGGAGAGAGAGACGCTGACAGAATTACAGAACCGTTGCAGCTGAAGGCACTATTAGAAGTGAAGCAACTACATCTGGCACAGAGTGATCAGAATTTAAGGGACGTGGAAACCCCAAAGGTGAGAGATTAGAGGCGAGGAATTATACACTGGAATTTAGAATGATGAGAGGGGATCTTATCGAAATGTATAAGATTATTAAGGGGTTGGACACGTTAGAGGCAGGAAACATGTTCCCAATGTTGGGGGAGTCCAGAACCAGGGGCCACAGTTTAAGAATAAGGGGTAGGCCATTTAGAACTGAGATGAGGAAAAACTTTTTCAGTCAGAGAGTTGTGAATCTGTGGAATTCTCTGCCTCAGAAGGCAGTGGAGGCCAATTCTCTGAATGCATTCAAGGGAGAGCTTGATAGAGCTCTTAAGGATAGCGGAGTCAGGGGGTTTGGGGAGAAGGCAGGAACGGGGTACTGATTGAGAATGATCAGCCATGATCACATTGAATGGCGGTGCTGGCTCGAGGGGCCGAATGGCCTACTCCTGCACCTATTGTCTATTGAGGAAGGGATTGAGTATGGAGCGATTGAAAACAGTGGGAAGTTTAACATTTAACTAGCTCCCAGGGAAGCATTTGTCTTAGTTTTAAAGAGCTGAGGGGTGAGCACAACTCTGTGGAAACATGACAAATTCACCAGGAGAGAAGGGAGGTCAATAAAGGGATGATCGAATCCTGAAATAACTAAGGTAGAGAAGTTGAAGGATTCTTTAGCACAGATTCAAACAGATTGAAATTGCAAGCATACATTCGCTTGCATCACCGACCTTGGTATAAAGTTCCATATTAACCAGGACTAATTCCTCCAATGCTGGTCCTTTTGAATCATAGTTACCAGAAAGGTTTTCGGTGTTGAATGAATTGGAACGTTGCAAGTGGTCATCCTCCCGTTTGGACAAGATGAGGTGGCCTGCACTGGCTTAGTAGTCCCCAGTGTTTCCCGTCAGGTGAGAACAGGATCTTGGCACACTCCTAACCTGGCCAAATAACGTCCATCCAACTGTTCATCCGCCAGCCAACTATCTGATTTGGAAATAGACACAAATTGCTGGAGTAACTCAGCGGGACAGGCAGCATCTCTGGAGAGAAGGGATGGGTGACGTTTCGTGTCGACGCCCTTCTTCAGACTGATGTCAGGGGAGGGTGCGGTACAGAGATCAAATGTAGTCGCAGACCGCAAGGCAGGTCGGAGAAGGAGAAGATGGAGAGAGAGGGGAAGCGAGGGCTACTCAAAGTTAGAGAAGTCGATGTTCATACCGCTGGGGTGTAAGCTGTGGAATTCTCTGCCTCAGAAGGCAGTGGAGGCCAATTCTCCTGAATGCATTCAAGAGAGAGCTGGATAGAGCTCTTAAGGACAGCGGAGTCAGGGGAGAAGGCAGGAACGGGGTACTGATTGAGAATGATCAGCCAGGATCACATTGAATGGCGGTGATGGCTCGAAGGGCCGAATGGCCTCCTCCTGCACCTATTGTCTATTGATATGTGATATTCCGGTATCTTTGGAACCTTTCTAACTGAACAGCACCCCTGCTGAAACTCTTCTGCCGTCGTTCAAAGACAATGGCCGAGTAAAACACTGTTTTATTTTAAATTACTTTTATTCCCACAAACTTAGCTTGAAGAATTTTTGACATAATTTAAATGTTTGAGAAAAAAAGCTATTGTAAAAGCAAAAAGAAGCAAATATATACTGGAAAAAGAATGCACATGTACAAAAATAAAAGTACTAACTTACTTGGCAGCTATACACAATGAAATAAAGTTGCTAATTTGGACCATTTGCCCATTTTCTTTGTGTCTTAGAGACCAAAGATACTAGATAGACCACTCAACCCTAAAAAACGTAGTATGTCAGGGCGCCATTTTAGTGGGCAGAAACGTGCAAACATTTTAAAAGAAAAATAACAAAAATCTGTGAATTGATAGAGATATATTCTGCATTTTAATGGTATCATCACACATACTGTTCCCCCACAAACACTGATTACACTGCGAGAGGCAGAGCGAACGGCAGAGTTTGCCTACTAAAATGGCTCCTTTGTGTACTACACTTCAGTATAGGCGATTTCAAAGTTGTTCCTCTAGTATCTTTGTTGGAGACTGGGAGCTGAATCTTCAGTGAAGATTGAACAGCATAGAAAGTGGCAGAGGTTGCTCTTGGCTGTGTCCCCCATTCCTTTCAGAATACAACAAAATGCAGTTGTAAACAACATTTATTTTTTTTTAAACCCTCTCTCCAACTCGTGTAGAGGGCAGAAGTTGTCTCTTGATTAGCTGTAGGCTGGGGTTGCGTGGACGTGTGGGCGCAAGGCAGTGACACTCCCAAACTGCGACTCCGTCTGAAGTACTTTTCGAGGACACGGGGGATCGACCCTGCTCTTCAAAGTTAATTGCAGATGCAGCTTGGAAACGGGTCCTTCGGGCCAGCGCGTCCACGCTGACTATCGATCGCCCGTTCACACAGGTTCTACGCTATCCCCATCTTCCTGCCTATTCGCGACACCTGGGGCAATTTACAGTGACCAACTAATCGACAAACCCGCACGTCTTTGGAATGCGTGAGGAAACTCGTGCGGTCATACAAACTCCTCGCAGAAGGCGCACGTTATCGGAATCTAACCTGGGTCGAACTGCAGTGCAAAGATCTTTTGGCTGACTCAGTACTTGAACAGAATCAAACTCGATAGCGAATGGTAGGTTAGCATTCATAGCAAGAGGATTTGAGTATAGGAGCAGGGAGGTTCTGCTGCAGTTGTACAGGGCCTTGGTGAGACCGCACCTGGTGTATTGTGTGCAGTTTTGGTCTCCTAATCTGAGGAAAGACATTCTAGCCTTAGAGGGAGTACAGAGAAGGTTCACCAGACTGATCCCTGGGATGGCAGGACTTTCATATGAAGAAAGACTGGATAGACTGGGCTTATACTCGCTGGAATTTAGAAGACGGAGGGGGGATCTTATAGAAACATATAAAATTCTTAAGGGGTTGGAGGGGCTAGATGCGGGAAGATTGTTCCCGATGTTGGGGAAGTCCAGAACCAGGGGTCACAGCTTAAGGATAAGGGGGAAGTCTTTTAGGACCGAGATGAGAAAACATTTTTTCACACAGAGAGTGGCGAGTCTGTGGAATTCTCTGCCACAGAAGGTAGTTGAGGCCAGTTCATTGGCTATATTTAAGAGGGAGTTAGATGTGGCCCTTGTGGCTAACGGGATCAGGGGGTATGGAGAGAAGGCAGGTACAGGTTACTGAGTTGGATGATCAGCCATGATCATATTGAATGACGGTGCAGGCTCGAAGGGCCGAATGGCCTACTCCTGCACCTATTTTCTATGTTTCTATGTAAACCCGAGTCTCTGGTGCTGTGAGGCAGCTATGCCACTGTCCCACTCTAAAAAAAACCATGGGGTGTTTAAACCTGTGCTTGAGAGAGCAGCTGGAGTCTAATTGAGAAATTTCATTATTCAGAGCATTAGCTTCTCGGCAATAAACGGGAATGTCAGGGTAGACTTTTACACTGAACCCTCGGGAGCAAGTTTGCAACTCATAACTGTGTGATGTCAGAAGAAATGCGAGGCCCATTTGTGTCCAGAAGAGAAACTGTCCCAATGGAGTCAGCCTTGAGCAAGAGCTGACAGCAAGGCACAGCAGAACGCTGGAGTCAGAGGTTATGGGGAGAAGGCAGGAGAATGGGGTTAGGAGGGAGAGATAGATCAGCCATGATTGCATGGCGGAGTAGACTTGATGGGCCGAATGGCCTCATCCCAATTGCTAATTCCTCATGAGACTGGATCTCCAGTCTGCATGCATGACCTACACCACAGTGTCCAGACATATCACAAACTCTCTTGCTCCAATTCCCCCCAACCCTTTCTTTGGTAAGAGGCACCTGTAGAAAGCTGGCTTTAGAATTTAAGGCACACTTGTTAGCACAATGCTCATTAGTTGTCGATCAACCTCTGGCTTCTCTTTATTAGTTTAGCGATACAGCGCGGAAACAGGCCCTTCGGCCCACCGAGCCCGTGCCAACCAGCGATCCCCGCACGCTAACGCTACCCCACACGCACGAGGAACAATTTGCAATTTTTACCAAGCCGATAAGCCGACAAACCTGTACGTCTTTGGAGTGTGGGAGGAAACCGGAGCACCTGGGGAAAACCCACGCGGGTCACGGGGAGAACGTACAAACTCCGTACAGACGGCACCCGTAGTCGGGATCGAACCTGGGTCTCTGGCGCTGTAAGGCAGCAACTCTACCGTGTTGCCCATGGATGGCAACGTGGGAACCTTTCATCGTTTGCAGAGATTTGAATGCATTGAAACGATGGAAGGTGATGTTTTGGCCAAGAGGGAGGACACATTACTTATTCTACACTCTACAAGTGACTCCATTTTTTAAAAAAAAAGTAAATTCTTTACATTCCTTGCCCTTCTTCAATCGCACAGCCAGTTTGGTCATGTATTTTGGTCAAGTTTGGTGATGTATTTTCAGACTGCGTTGTTGTATACAAATGGGCCGGTGGTCCTGCTGCCGTCTGGACTGGACTCTGCGCACGTAGCCCCCCACTCCGCTGGCACGCACGTCTTCCAGCTGCCTGCCGTTCTCTGCAGCCACCAAACCCCCTCTTCCCCCATCCCCCCCCCCCCCCCTCCCACCCCCCCCCACAAACCCCGTTGTGCACCAAAGTCAAAGCCGCAACCCGGCGGTCACGCAGTGAATATCAGAACCAGGACCAGGACCAGGACAAGGATGGCCAGGAGAGAGATCAGCATGCACCACTGCCGGCGAGCTGCCAAACCAGAGGGGGCAATGGTTAGTATAGTTTAGTTTAGATATCCAGCGCGCAAACAGGCCCTTCGGCCCACCAGGTCCGCACCGCCCAGCGATCCCCGCACATTAACACTATCCTACACCCACTAGGGACAATTTTTACATTTGCCCAGCCAATTAACCTACATACCTTCACGTCTTTGGAGTGTGGGAGGAAACCGAAGATCTCGGAGAAAACCCACGCGGGTCACAAACTCCGTACAGACGGCGCCCGTAGTCAGGATCGAACCCGAGTCTCCGGCGCTGCATTCGCTGTAAGGCAGCAACTCTACCGCTGCGCCACCGTGCCGCTCCCTTCGGCCCACCGAGTCCGCACCGACCAGCGATCCCCGCACACTAACGCTATCCTACACACACTCGGGACAATTTACAATTTTACCAAGACAATTAACCTACAAACCTGCACGTCTTTGGGGAGTGGGAGGAAACCGGAGCACCCGGAGAAAACCCACGCAGGTCAGGGGGAGAACGTACAAACTCCGTACAGGCCGCAACCAGAGTCAGGATGGAACCCGGGTCTCTGGCGCTGTAAGGCAGCAGCTTTACCACCGTGCTGCCCACTGTTAGTGTTGGACCATGAACAAGTGCCACTTACAAGGTGTCACGGTGGCGCAGCGGTAGAGTTGCTGTCTTACAGCACCGGAGACCCGGGTTCCATCCTGACCTCGGGTGCTGTCTGTACGGAGTTTGTACGTTCACCCCGTGACCTGCGTGGGCTTACAAACCTAGCCAGACCCAACCCTTTTTCCCCTCACAAACCACCCATTCCAGGTATCGTTCGTGTAAACCATCTGGGCTGCTTTCAACACGTTTACATCCTTAAAGAAAGGGTGCAGGAACTGTTTACAGAACTCCAGATTCACTCTGACCGATGGTCTTTATATGCTTCATCAATGGGAACTAATATGTAGGGAAAATAAACTGCAGATGCTGGTTTAAATCGAAGGTAGACACAAAATGCCGGAGTAACTCAGCGGGTCAGACAGCATCTCAGGAGAGAAGGAATGGGTGACGTTTCGGGTCGAGACCCTTCTTCAGACAGATCAGTCCTATGTTGAAAGACTCGAGCGGCTAGGTTTGTGTACACTGGAATTTAGTAGGATCTTATCGAAACATATAAGATTATTAAGGGGTTGGACACGTTAGAGGCAGGAAACATGTTCCCAATGTTGGGGAGTCCAGAACCAGGGGCCACAGTTTAAAAGAATAAGGGGTAGGTCATTTAGAACTGAGATGAGGAAAAACGTTTTCAGTCAGAGAGTTGTAAATCTGTGGAGTTCTCTGCCTCAGAAGGCAGTGGAGGCCGATTCTCTGAATGCACTCAAGAGAGAGCTGGATAGAGCTCTTAAGGATAGCGGAGTCAGGGGGTATGGGGAGAAGGCAGGAACGGGGTACTGATTGAGAATGATCAGCCATGATCACATTGAATGGCGGTGCTGGCTCGAAGGGCCGAATGGCCTCCTCCTGCACCTATTGTCTATAAGATCCCCTCTCATCCTTCTAAATTCCAGTGAATACAAGCCCATTCGGCCCACTCTTTATCGCTTACCGCTGGTCATGTGAGAAACCTTGGCTAATCTCTTCAAAGTGCTGTCCACATGGGAGTGAGTGTTGTCCATCTCTTGGGAAAACTCATCCAGCATCCTGCAACAGGGAAGCAAACGGGGATCAAAGATCGACACAAGAACCTGGGGTAACTCAGCGGGTCAGGCAGCATGGCTGGAGAGAAGGAATGGGTGACGTTTCGGGTCGAGGCCCTCCGTCGGACCGAGAGCCAGGGGAGGGGGAAACGGGGGTCAGGTGTAGACACACACGAGACTGCAGATGCTGGAATCTTGAGGCCCAAACCGCCAGAGGAACTCAGCGTGTCAGGCAGCATCTGTGGAGGGAATGTTCAGAGGTGCAACAGGGTACATCTCTTTCCCAGAGAATGGATCATAGACAATAGACAATAGACAATAGGTGCAGGAGGAGGCCATTCAGCCCTTCGAGCCAGCACCGCCATTCAATGCGATCATGGCTGATCACTCTCAATCAGTACCCCGTTCCTGCCTTCTCCCCATACCCCCTCACTCCGCTATCCTTAAGAGCTCTATCCAGCTCTCTCTTGAAAGCATCTAACGAACTGGCCTCCATTGCCTTCTGAGGCAGAGAATTCCACACCTTCACCACTCTCTGACTGAAAAAGTTCTCCCTCATCTCCGTTCTAAATGGCCTACCCCTTATTCTTAAACTGTGGCCCCTTGTTCTGGACTCCCCCAACATTGGGAACATGTTTCCTGCCTCTAATGTGTCCAACCCCTAATTATCTTATATGTTTCAATAAGATCCCCCCTCATCCTTCTAAATTCCAGTGTAAACAAGCCCAATCGCTCCAGCCTGGATTGAGCGTCCGGCTTCAAAGAAGGGGGGAAAGGGGGGGGGGGGGAGCGCTGAGAACAGAGGGGGGACCCAGCAGGGGGCCACATGCAGAGGCAGGCAGAAGATACAACTGTTCGGTGAACATTTATAACTTTGTCAGCCCTAGAAACATGTCGACCCTTGTGTACTGCCAAGGTGAGGGGTTTGCTGTATGAGTTTTAGTTTTAGTTTAGTTTACAGATACAGCGCGGAAACGGTGGAGCAGCGGTAGAGTTGCCGCCTTACAGCGAGTGCAGCGCCGGAGACCCGGGTTCCATCCCGACTACGGGCGCCGTCTGTACGGAGTTTGTACGTTCTCCCCGTGACCCGCGTGGGTTTTCTCCGAGATCTTCGGTTTCCTCCCACACTCCAAAGACGTGCAGGTTTAGACAATAGACAATAGACAATAGGCGCAGGAGGAGGCCATTCGGCCCTTCGAGCCAGCACCGCCATTCAATGTGATCATGGCTGATCATTCTCAATCAGTACCCCGTTCCTGCCTTCTCCCCATACCCCCTGACTCCGCTATCCTTAAGAGCTCTATCCAGCTCTCTCTTGAATGCATTCAGAGAATTGGCCTCCACTGCCTTCTGAGGCAGAGAATTCCACAGATGCACAGGTTAATTGGCTGGGTAAATGTAAAAACTGTCCCGAGTGTGTGTAGGACAGTGTTAATAGACAATAGACAATAGGTGCAGGAGTAGGCCATTCAGCCCTTCGAGCCAGCACCGCCATTCAATGCGATCATGGCTGATCACTCTCAATCAGTACCCCGTTCCTGCCTTCTCCCCATACCCCCTCACTCCGCTATCCTTAAGAGCTCTATCCAGCTCTCTCTTGAAAGCATCCAACAAACTGGCCTCCACTGCCTTCTGAGGCAGAGAATTCCACACCTTCACCACTCTCTGACTGAAAAAGTTCTTCCTCATCTCCGTTCTAAATGGCCTACCCCTTATTCTTAAACTGTGGCCCCTTGTTCTGGACTCCCCCAACATTGGGAACATGTTTCCTGCCTCTAATGTGTCCAATCCCCTAATTATCTTATATGTTTCAATAAGATCCCCCCTCTTCCTTCTAAATTCCAGTGTATACAAGCCTAATTGCTCCAGCCTTTCAACATACGACAGTCCCGCCATTCCGGGAATCAACCTAGTGAACCTACGCTGCACGCCCTCAATAGCAAGAATATCCTTCCTCAAATTTGGAGACCAAAACTGCACACAGTACTCCAGGTGCGGTCTCACCAGGGCCCGGTATAACTGTAGAAGGACCTCTTTGCTCCTATACTCAACTCCTCTTGTTATGAAGGCCAACATTCCATTGGCTTTCTTCACTGCCTGCTGTAC
This sequence comes from Rhinoraja longicauda, assembly GCF_053455715.1. Taxonomy (NCBI): domain Eukaryota; kingdom Metazoa; phylum Chordata; class Chondrichthyes; order Rajiformes; family Arhynchobatidae; genus Rhinoraja; species Rhinoraja longicauda. The sequence goes on from NC_135989.1 coordinate 13,227,915, forward strand.
CTGCATGCTTCCTTTCATTGACTGATGCACTAGGTCTCCCAGATCACGTTGAACATCCCCTCTTCCTAACTTGACACCATTCAGATAATAATCTGCCTTTCTATTCTTACTTCCAAAGTGAATAACCTCACACTTATCTACATTAAACTGCATCTGCCATGTATCCGCCCACTCACACAACCTGTCCAAGTCACCCTGCAGCCTTATTGCATCTTCCTCACAATTCAGTGTAGGATGGTGTTAATGTGCGGGGATCGCTGGTCGGCGTGGACCCGGTGGGCCGAAGGGCCTGTTTCCGCACTGTATCTGTATCTCTAAAGACCAGCGATCCCCGCACATTAACACCATCCTACACTGGGGACAATGTTTACATTTATGCCAAGCCAATCAGCCTACAAACCTGCACGTCTTTGGAGTGTGGGAGGAAACCGAAGTTCTTGGAGAAAACTCACGTGGAGAACGTACAAACTCCGTACAGACGGCGCCCGCAGTCGGGGTCGAACCCGGGTCCCTGGCGCTGTGAGGCAGCAACTCTACCGCCTTTTTACCAGGCCACAGTTTTACCGGGTTGTCTGCAAAGCAAAGCATGTCACTGTACCGGTCCTAGGCACACGTGATACTAGAGTGGCATTGAATTGAAACATGCGCCGGACCCAGGACTGCTCAGAATACGTAGAACTGTGGCTAAACAGAGCAAGAACCGTTCCCTGGATGGGCTGTGTTCATCAGGGGGTTAAGGGTGAGTGTTAAGAGTTAAGGGTGAGGGTTAAGGGTGAGAGTTAAGGGTTAAGGGTGAGGGTTAAGGGTGAAGGTTAAGGGTGAGGGTTAAGGGTGAGGGTTAAGGGTGAAGATTAAGGGTGAAGGTTAAGGGTGAGGGTTAAGGGTGAGGGTTAAGGGTGAGGGTTAAGAGTGAGGGTTAAGGGTGAGAGTTAAGGGTTAAGGGTGAGGGTTAAGAGTTAAGGGTGAGGGTTAAGGGTGAGAGTTAAGGGTGAGGGTTAAGGGTGAAGGTTAAGGGTGAGGGTTAAGGGTAGAGGTTAAGGGTGAGGGTTAAGGGTGAAGGTTAAGGGTGAGGGTTAAAGGGTGAGGGTTAAGGGTGAGGGTTAAGGGTGAGGGTTAAGGGTGAGGGTTAAGGGTGAGGGTTAAGGTTAAGGGTGCGAGTTCCAGATTTTGGAATTATTGTAGTTAAGGAGAAGGTCATTGATTAACTGAAAGAAACGGCATGGAAACAGGCCCTTCGGCCCACCGAGTCCACACTGACCATAGAAACATAGAAAATAGGTGCAGGAGTAGGCCATTCGGCCCTTCGATATGATCATGGCTGATCATCCAACTCAGTGTCCCGTACCTGCCTTCTCTCCATACCCCCTGATCCCTTTAGCCGCAAGGGCCACATCTAACTCCCTCTTAAATACAGCCAATGAACTGGCCTCAACTACCCTCTGTGGCAGAGAATTCCACAGATTCACCACTCTCTGTGCGAAGAAAAAGCTTTCTCATCTCGGTCACACCAGTTCGATGTTATCCCAATTTCACATCCACTCCCTACACACCAGGGGGCAATATGCAGAGGGCCTATTAAACTGCAAACCCTCATCTCACTCACGAATCACTCGATGGGTAGAGTTTTACGGGCGGGAGGTTTGTGAGCGTGTTGTCTGGTTAGACCGCCGTGTCTTTATTACTTACACTGCCTGTTCATCCAGCACATCCCCAATCCGACCGGACATGTTCTTCAGGACCCCAATGCTTCCAGACACCAGCTCCAGCTGTTGGTCTTGTTCGTCTGTTATTAGCTGGGCAGATAGCAATGGTCAACAATTACCACTAGCCTCCCCTCACTCCATCCGAACATGCCTCACCTACCTTTCTCTCTCAACACCAATCTCCTGCCTTCTCACCGTAACCATTGACGCACTTCCTAATCAATCTCTGCTTTATTTTAGAAACATAGAAAACAGGTGCAGGAGTAGGCCTTTCGGCCCCTCGAGCCAGCACCGCCATTCAATATGATAGACAATAGGTGCAGGAGGAGGCCATTCGGCCCTTCGAGCCTGCACCACCATTCAATATGATCATGGCTGATCATCCAAAATCAGTCCCCCGTTCCTGCCTTCTCCCCATACCCCTTGATTCCGTTAGCCCGAAGAGCTCTATCCAGCTCTCTCTTGAATACATCCAGTGAATTGGCCTCCACTGCCTTCTGAGGCAGAGAATTCCACAGATTCACAATTCTGGAGTATTTTGGAGAATGGTGTTTAGTCTTGGTCACAATAGACAATAGGTGCAGGAGGAGGCCATTCGGCCCTTCGAGCCAGCACCGCCATTCAATGTGACCATGGTTGATCATTCTCAATCAGTACCCCGTTCCTGCCTTCTCCCCATAAGAGGAGATCTTATCGAAACGTATAAGATTATTAAGGGGTTGGACACGTTAGAGGCAGGAAACATGTTCCCAATGTTGAGGGAGTCCAGAACCAGGGGCTACAGTTTAAGAATAAGGGGTAGGCCATTTAGGAACTGAGATGAGGAAAAACTTTTTCAGTCAGAGAGTTGTGGAATTCTCTGCCTCAGAAGGCAGTGGAGGCCAATTCTCTGAATGCATTCAAGAGAGAGCTGGATAGAGCTCTTAAGGATAGCAGAGTCAGGGGGTATGGGGAGAAGGCAGGAACGGGGTACTGATTGAGAATGATCAGCCATGATCACATTGAATGGCGGTGCTGGCTCGAAGGGCCTCCTCCTGCACCTATTGTCTATTGAAGCATCACCCATTCCTTCCCTCCCGAGATGCTGCCTGACCCGCTGAGTTGCTCCAGCATTTTGTGTCCACCCAATATTTTAGCTGTTGTACTGAAACACCTTCGGACGTTGTGAACGGTGTTAAAATAATAAGAGTGCCTGCTCAGTCTTTCTCACTCACGTGCACCCTCTCCCCCTCCCCTCCCCTCCGGTCTCGTGGGATATAATCCAGGTACATACCCTCTGTTGGCCCGCTGATCCTCGACGTACTGGCAGCCAGCCGTATCCACCTCCTGCTCCAGGCGTATGTATTGATCCGTGGGCTTCCTCAGAGGGTCCGTCCCCACAAAGAGGTTCTGCTGCAACAAGAGGAGCACATCAATGGGCGGGCACGGTGGTAGTGCTGCTGCCTCACAGCGCCACAGGCCCAGGTTCGACCCTACTGCCTGTGTGGAGTTTGCACGCTCCTACCTGTGACCGCGTGGGTTTCCTCCTTCATTCCAAAGGCGTGCGGGCTTTTTTAAGGGCAACTTGTGTCGTTTAGTACAGTTTAGAGACCCAGCGTGAAATCAGGCCCTTAGGCCAACGAGTCTAAGCCACCCATTCATTTGTTCTACCCTGTCGAAGCCAATTAACCTGCAAACCCGCACGTCTTTGGGATGTGGGAGGAAACCGGAGCACCCGGAGAAAACCCACGTGGTCACAGTCTCTTGCTGACTTGCCCAATATTCTGCAGATCTCTCCCTCTCTCTCCTCTCTCTCTCTCTCCCCTCTCTCTCTCTCTCTCACTCTCTCTCTCTCTCACGTGCACCCTCCGTACAGACAGCACCTGGAGTCAGGATCGAACCAGGGTCTCCGTCGCTGCTCCACCGTGCTGCCCCATGGATTCAACAGAGAGGGGGTGGGATACAAATCAACTCAACCTGTCCTTCATTCCTCCCGGTAAACGCCACAGCAGATGGACTGGAAATGTGGTCTTTCATTTCCTGCCAAGACAGAGGGGAGAAATGACTATTCGGTACTTGGGGGTCCACCGAGATCGAAGGGGGGGGCGGGCGGTGAGGGGGGCCGCCTGCTGCCATGAGCAGCGACAGGCCTGGATCGCCGCTGGGCAAGCAGAAGATAGGACTGTCCGATTAACTTTATGCAGCTTCTGGAACCCACTCCCCACCACAGTTAAAGCCACAGAGTGCTGGGGTAACTCAGCGGGTCAGGACAGGCAGCATCTGTGGAGAACATGGATAAGGTGACGTTTCACAGAGTGCTGGAGTAACTCAGCGGGTCAGGCAGCATCTGTGAAGAACATGGATAGGTGACGTTTCACAGAGTGCTGGAGTAACTCAGCGGGTCAGGCAGCATCTCTGGGGAACATGGATAGGTGACGTTTCAGCTCGGGACCACATTTAATGCCCTCGTAACTCTACAAAGAATCACAGTTCATAAGTGATAGGAGCAGAATTAGGCCCATTCGGCCCATCAGGTCTACTCCGCCACCCAATCACGGCTGATCTATCTCTCCCCCCTAACCCCATTCTCCTGCCTTCTCCCCATAACCCCTGACACACACCCGCACTAATCAAGAATATAACTATCTCTGCCTTAGAAATATCCACTGACTTGGCCTCCACATCCACTCTATCCAGAGCTTTCATTATTTGGTATGTTTCAGTGAGGTTCCCCCCTCATCCTTCTAAACCCCAGCGAGTACAGGCCCAGTGCCGTCAAACGCACATCGTATGTTAACCCACTCATCCCCGGTATCCTGCTTATAAACCTCCTCTGGACCCTCTCCAGTGCCCAGCACATCCTTCCTCAGATATGGGGCCCAAAACTGCTCACAATACTCTCTCTCTCTCTCTCACACACAATACTCTCTCTCTCTCACACAATAGTCTCTCTCTCTCTCTCACACACACAATAGTCTCTCTCTCTCTCTCACACACAAGTCTCTCTCTCTCTCTCTCACACAAGTCTCTCTCTCTCTCTCTCTCTCTCTCTCTCCTCTCTCTCTCTCTCATCTCTCTCTCTCTCTCTCTCTCACACATTAGTCTCTATCTCACAGTAGTCTCACTCACTTTGACTCACTCCCCCCTCCCTCCCACTCTCTCTCTCTCTCCTCTCTCTCTCTCTCTCTCTCTCAATAGTCTCTCTCTCTCACATTAGTCTCTCTCAAAATAGTCCCTCTCTCACAATAGTCTCTCTCTCACAATAGTCTCTCCCTCCCTCCCTCTCTCTCTCTCCTTTTACCGGCTGGCCTGTGACCATGGGTGTGATCAACAACAAACCAGTTTCTCGGGGGAACACCAGACTACAGATGCTGGAACCTTGAGCAAGAAAACAAAGAGCTGGTGATCCTCATCAGCCCGGGCAGCATCTGTGGAGGAGAATGTGCTCGACACAGTTCCAAGGCTGAGGAAGGATCCCAACCCAAGCCATTGCCCTCTTCCATCCGCAATGCTGCCTGACCCGCAGAGTTCCCCAGCTATTTGTTTCTTAAACCAATCTCTCGAATCTCTCCCATCTCACCACTCCCTGAGCCAATATTCCACTTGGACCTTTACCCGGGCGGGCTCTGTGGACGGAAGGCATTCATTATTTGGTAAGTTTCAATGAGGTCCTCCCCCTCATGCTTCTAATGGTTCAATGATGTTTTACTTATTACACCTTCAATTGCACAGTGAAACGTATAAGATTATTAAGGGGTTGGACACTTTAGAGGCAGGAAACATGTTCCCAATGTCGGGGGAGTCCAGAACCAGGGGCCACAGTTTAAGAATAAGGGGTAGGCCATTTAGAACTGAGATGAGGAAAAACTTTTTCAGTCAGAGAGTTGTGAATCTGTGGAATTCTCTGCCTCAGAAGGCAGTGGAGGCCAATTCTCTGAATGCATTCAAGAGAGAGCTAGATAGGGCTCTTAAGGATAGCGGAGTCAGGGGGTATGGGGAGAAGGCAGGAACGGGGTACTGATTGAGAATGATCAGCCATGATCACATTGAATGGTGGTGCTGGCTCGAAGGGCCGAATGGCCTCCTCCTGCACCTATTGTCTATTGAAATTATTTTTGCTTATTTTGCACATACAGGAATGTTTTAGTGTAGGAAGATGCTGGTTTAAAT